>NC_092145.1:116862091-117165122 GCF_043159975.1 Macaca nemestrina | reverse complement strand
TGAGAACAGCATCTTATTTTTAAATGTTTTTTAAGAAGTTTTATTTTATTCTTCTTATTGTTCTTAAAGTCTAGGTTAAGTTCACCTAAATTATGCCTTTTAAAATAGTTTAATAACTAGGGCATTTTATAAAATTCTAATCTCAGAGGATAGATCCAGGCTCCATATTTTCTGGTTATAACCAACATTCAGTGCCCTTTAAAGAAGGGACTATATGTTGCCCTAATGTTTCCAACTCAATCTTTCCAGTAATCTAATAGCTGTACAACATTTAGACAATGCTCATGGGATGTGACAACAAGCAAAAACAGATAAAGTGCTAAGATTTGGAATCATTCCTGAAATGGAATGATTATCTGAGGACTTTCTCTATGTTATTTTCTACTTGGCTGTCAAGAAGATATGGGTGTTGTGGGGCAAGGGGCAGGGTGTTTGGTATTTCCTTTTTTTGTCTCTCTTTCCTAAATTCAAAATGCATCTAAGATTTTCTGGATATCAGAGATGCTGATGAGTCATGAAACCTGCAGAATTCTGAGATGCAGTTTAATGAAGGGATTCCAAATTCCAAATTATGCAAGAACTCACTGACTAATCAGTAGATAGATCAGATTATTTGATTTTTTTTCACTCTCCTCATTTTGAAACTCAGGGCTAACCTGATTAAGCCTGCCAAACTTAAGCAGCCTTGGCTGCTTTTAATCACTTATTTCTAGTTGATCTTAGAACTCCCACTAGCAAGTCACATAGCCAAACAATGCATACTTAATCTTGGACTAACTTCCTTGTTGATAACATTTCTGACTGTGGATCATTATAGTAATGGTTGCTTAAAGTTGCTTTTTAGAAACTTAGGGACAGCTCCTGTCCAGTTCAAACTAGTTGAGATCACCAACCCTTCAACCAGGCTTATGCAAATGCTCAAGAGGTAACCTTTTGACATCAGATGACCAAAAACTCCTTTTTCAGATCATGCTAATGCCATTATCTGAACATGTGTCCAGTGAACAATCATGTAGCTTGATTATACTTGCATAGAAACCCTAAATACCTCACTTTTCTTACTTGCCAATCACCTTTTCCCACACTTTAGACCACCTGGCTTTCTATTCCATAAGTACCCTCAAGCACTATTTTGGGGAAAATGTATTTGAGAACTGGTCTCCCGCCTCCTCACTTGGCTGCCTCATGAATAACCCCTTTCTCTGTTGCAAAACCCATTGTTACAGTGATTGGCTTACTGTGTGTGAGCAGAAAGAGCCTGGTTAAGTATCAGTTTCTAACCTACAAACATTTCCCTATTCATTATAGCTCCAGAGGGTATGAATTAAAAAAGAAGAAGGAAAGTATAACTCTAACTAATAAATCTTTACTTAGGTAGAATTATCATAATTAGATTAAGATGGTTAAGGTTAAGAAATGTAAGAGAAGAAAACCACTGTTGACTTTAGTAATAATTATCCATGTAATTTTCTATGGGTTTTAAATATTCTTAGCATAATAAGATAACAAAAAAAATATGAAAGAGTACCTCAGACTTATGAAAATGTTGAAAGTTTAAGTCTTCTGTGATTGTGTTATTAGAGCCTTGTGGCAAGAGAACAGACTGGTGGATAGGGTTTGGGTTTTATTGTTTTTGTGCTTTTAGAAATGTAGTCTTGCTCTATCATCCAGGCTGGAGTGCAGTGGCATGATCATAGTTCACTGCAGCCTCCAGCTCCTGATCTCAAGTGATCCTCCCTCCACAGCCTCTGGAGTAGCTGAGACTACAGGTATGTACCACCACACCCAGCTAATTTTCAAAATTTTTTGTAGAGACAGGGTCTCACTATGTTGCCCAGGATGGTCTCAATCTCCTGGCCTGTCCTCAAGCAATCCTGCCACCTCAGCCTCCCAAAGTGCTGGGATTACAAGCATGACAAGCCCAGCCCAGGTTTGGAGTTTTACTGTGAAGAAATGGATGCTTCTATCCACAACTGTTTTTGGAAAGAAAAGAATTCAGCTGTGCAGAGAAAGAGCTATTTTTGTGGCTCAGCAGTGGAGATTCAGTGGTGTGGGCAAGTAGGAACTAAATTGCAAGCCAGAGATAGAATGAATTAGAAGTGTTAAGGAGGAAAATATAGAAAGGAAAATAAGTAGGAAACCTGACATACGTTATGCAGAACTTAGGATTCCCAGGCATTCTGTCTCAGAAACCTTAATCCCAGCTTCCAATGTACCATGAGCTCTTAAGAAAGTCACTGAATTTAACCTGCCTTCTTAAATATTTTAAACGTGACCTAAAGATTTATCTGTACATGGTGAACTACAACCTAATTAAATGTTTAAATAGACTATAACTTGCTCTTCTACCAATCACTGAGTTTCAGCTAATCAAAGGTGGCCAACTGTTCAAGCCATGTTCAATTAAGGCAAATGCCAGGCTGTAACCAATAAACTGTTTCTGTGACTCTCTTTTCTTTCTTTTCTTTTTGAGATGGAGTTTCATTCTTGTCGCCCAGGCTGGAGTGCAATGGTGTGATCTTGGCTTACTACAACCTCCATCTCCCGGGTTCAAGCGACTCTTCTGCCTCAGCCTCCCAAGTAGCTGGGACTACAAGCACCTGCTACCATACCTGGCTAATTTTTACATTTTTAGTAGAGACAGGGTTTCACCATGTTGGCCAGGCTGGTCTGGAACTCCTGACCTCAGGTGACACACCAACCTTGACCCCCAAAGTGCTGGGATTACAGGAGTGAGCCACCATGCCCGGCCCACATCACTTTTCTTTTTGTCCATAAATCCTCTTCGATGATGTGGCTTTCCTAGACTCTCTCTGAATCTATTCTGGTTCAAAGGCCTCCTTAATTCCTGAATTGTTCTTTGCTCAATTAAACTCTATTAAATTTAATTTGTCTAAAGTTTTTTGTTGTTGTTTTGTTTTGTAGACAGGGTCTCACTCAGTCTCCCAGGCAGAAGTGCAGTGGCATGATTATAGCTCACTGCTGCCTCAAACTCCTGGGTTCAAGTGATGCTCCTGCTTCAGCCTCCTGAATAGTTGGGACGACAGGTGTGTGCCACCATATCTGACTAATTGTTTTAATTTTTGTAGCACCCAGACTCTTGCCCAGTCTGGTTTTAAACTCCTGGCCTCATGTGATCCTCCCACTTTGGCCTCCCCAAGTGCTGGGATTACAAGTATCAGCCACTGCATCTAGAAAGTTTTTCTTTTAACAGGTGGTATCAGAAGTGAGACCCAAAGTGGAGCTTCCCGCAATCCCAGGAGCATTAAGTGACTAAGCAATGTATCTACTGGGCCCATTGTGTTCATTGCTCTCTCACATCAATTGAGGATCATGAGTAAGTTCTTGCTCAGATTCGGCAGCTCTCTGGATTTGTGTTTTTGGCTATGTACATTTGTTTGAGCAAATTTTTTTTAACCAAATTGGGTTCAGAAGTCATTGTAGAAACTGGACTGGATCCAGGATCAGTCCTGGATTATTATATCAGATCTGATAATTAACTGGCTTGGATCCAGTTAGAGGCTTCAGATGTCTGAGTCAGATAGAAACTGGCAGTAAATGGCAATACTGCAGCAGGTATGAACTGTGGCTTTAGGAAATTCACAGAGATTTTTGTGTTCTATTCACTTTGTTTCTTGTCCATGCATGCTTAGGTAGGGAAACATCATTGGTTACATTGATCAAGTGGATCTGAGAGCCAAAGCCAAGATTCAATATAAAAACAGGATCCTTAGTTTCTGAAGAACTGACTACTCCACCTTGTGGCAACATCTACCTATACATGTATATGTATTAGGTCCCAGAAACAGCAAACACAGAAATGGTGAAATCTGATTAAGAATAATTTAAAAGGACAGTGGATGTTACAAATGAAAAACACTGGACTTTAAGAAGTATATTTTAAAAATGAGGGCTCCTGAAATAGGGTAACCCAGGGATGCTTGTTGATGTGATTAACCCAGGGATGCCTGTTGATGTGCAAAAGCTTCTAAAAAGATTTCAGTATTTTAAAGGCTGGGTGCAGTAGCTCACGCCTGCAATCCCAGCACTTTGGGAGGCCAAGGTGGACAGATCACCTGAGGTCGGGAGTTCGAGACCAGCCTGATCAATATGGAGAAACCCTGTCTCTACTAAAAATACAAAATTAGCCAGGCATGGTGGCACTCGCCTGTAATCCCAGCTCCTCGGGAGTCTGAGGCAGGAGAATCTCTTGAACCTGGGAGGCGGAGGTTGTGGTGAGCCAAGATCGTGCCATTACACTCCAGCCTGGGCAACAAGAATGAAACTCCATCTCAGACCGGGCGCAATGGCTCACGCCTGTAATCCCAGCACTTTAGGAGGCCAAGGCAGGTGGATTACCTGAGGTCAGGAGTTCAGGACCAGCCTGGCCAACATGGTGAAATCCTGTCTCTACTAAAAATACAAAAATTAGCTGGGCATAGTGGTGGGTGCCTGTAATCCCAGCTACTCAGGAGGCTGAGGCAAGAGAATCACTTGAACCCAGGAGGCAGAGGTTGCAGTGAGCCGAGATCCCATGCCATCACACTCCAGCCTGGGGGACAAGAGCGAGATACCGTCTCAAAAAAAAAAAAAAAAAAAGATTTCAATATTTTTATTCCCTCTATGAGAAGATACTTTATAAAAGGCAAGTAAACATTGTAAGTGACCAATTGATAAGAAAAATAATATGCTAAGTTTCTGGCTTAGTTACTAGCTAATCCTAAAGACTAAAACAAAGCTATCCTGGATAAACTGTTTATAAAAGGCAGGCCCTCAGGTAAAGCAGGCTTACTTCTTTTTCAGAGTTATCCATACTGAGTTAATGTATAGAGAATATATTCTTTGCCCTATTCTTTAATTGGCTCCACCCTGAACTCAGTAAATTTAGCTAAGAAATAGTAGCTAAGTTTAAAAGATTGCCTATTGAACTAAATTGGTTTCCAAGATATACCTTTCTGGCTTTTAGCTGGATAATTTGAAATCTTTTTATAAAAGAAATTGGTATCTATTAAAAGATCACCCTTTGAAGGGGCCCTGCTTGCCTCTGTACCCTGGGAAAGAGAGGGAGGACTAAATGACTAGAAACTCTTACCATTGTTTTAAATTTATATAAAAAGACTTACCTTTGTTTAAGGTACTTTCCTCAGGTCATCTTTATCTTAACTGGATCTTTACTTACAACCTTTTTTTTCTTGTTTTCTTTTTTTGATTTGAGCAAATGATAGTACAATATTTAGCGCTGGAGACTCAGATCTATACTTTTGAGTTATAAATTTTCTACTTTGTTTCACGTAAGAGTCATCCCTTTAAAAATGCAAATTTAGTATTGCTTAGCTAACAGTTGCTTAGGTCAATGAAACAGATAATTGGAAATTGATCATTTGAATGGGAAAAAGAAAAACTATTTGGAAACCGGCAAATGAAAATTCTCTATGAAAGCTATAAGATCTGTTTATTTGTATGTCTATATGTCTTTATGTATTGTGTGTATGTGATATTTGGCAAATAAAACTAGCTTTAAAATTATCAAAATAAAATAGAAATGACTCTAAAATTGTCAGTTAAATATAATTCAGATATTTTTGCCTCTGTTTACTGGTCAGACAGGTTTGTGCCATCTCTGCTACATGTTCTAAGGTCATAAAACTGCTGCTTCTGTAATATTTGTGATGCTTGATTTGTCTGTGAGTTTATGTTTTTGGTTTCGAGACTGGATTCTGGGGTCTGGATGGGTTGATGTGTTGAGACCTGGGGACATATCCTCAGTGCCTAGACCACCAGCTATAAGGCATAGTAAAGCCCAATCCTCATCCTCTCTGGCCTAACTTTGCCTCCTGGCCATGCTAAGAATAATCAGATCCTCCAGGCATCTTTTTTCACAGCTCTGTGCTCTGTCCTGAACTCTACACCTGGTATGTAAATTTAGGATGCAGATAGACCCTGTCCTTTATAGCCATCCTTGGGTGCCATATAGGTACTTGGGACCCAGGAAAAGTGTGGGACACATTAAGAAGGGTGCCTGTGTCATATTTTCAATTATTTTTCACTAATTTAAATTGTTTTAAGTTATGTTATATAATATTAAGTAATACATAGTCACAAAGTTGTCTGAGTCATTTCTAGGTAAGTTAAAATACTAAAACAATTATTAACCATAATTTTAAGTTTACATACTTTGGTATCTTATTTTTATATGGTATTAAAAAACTAAATATATTTAGATAGCAATAAACAAAACAAATAAGGAAAATGGCTTTCTAAAAATTTTTAAATGGCTTTTTAAATCTACAAATACTGATATAAGACAGTTTAAAATTACTTGGTCTCTAGATTTTCACTAAAAAATTGAATTACTTGGTGAAACCCTGTCTCTACCAAAAATACAAAAATTAGCCGGGTATGGTGGCGGGTGCCTGTAATCCCAGCTACTCGGGAGGCTGAGGCAGAGAATTGCTTGAACCCAGGAGGCGGAGGTTGCAGTGAGCCGAGATTGCACCACTGCACTCCAGCCTGGGTGACAGAGTGAGACTCCTTCTTAAAAAAAAAAAAAAAAAAAAAAAAGAAAGAAAAGTAGAATTACTAAGAGTTACATTTGTAGTTGATACATGTAATTAAAACAACTAGATATAAGAGAAACAATTCTGTATACAGAGTGTATAAAGAAAAACAAGATATATTTTTGGTGAGGAGAGTTGTAAAGGCATAAACATGTGTGCTTGATGAAAAAAGTATAGTTAAAAAGTTACTTTAGGCCAACCATTGTGGCTCAATGCCTGTAATCCCAGAATTTTGGGAGGCCAAGACAGGTGGATCACTTGAGGTCAGGGGTTCAAGACCAGCTAATCCCAGCTACTTGGGAGGCTGAGGCAGAAGAATCACTTGAACCCAGGAGGCAGAGGTTTCAGGGAGCCAAGATCACGCCACTGCACTCCAGTCTGGGTGACAGAGCGAGACTCTGTCTCACACACACACACACACACACACACAAGTTACTTGAACTTGTTTTAAACTTAAAAAATACTGATGAAACCAAATGAGATCGAAAGTTGGGAAAAAAAGAAAATAGAAAAAAAATTTGTAAGATTATAAAGGTTTGTGAAGATCTTATGCGATCAAAAGCTGACTGACATTAGTTTGTTCATAAGGTTTTATTCAAATAGCTTTAAGATTAGTATTTATAATACACTAATACAAAAGTAAAATTTGGTTTTGTCTTTCAAGCAAGAATTTCGTGTAGTATTAAATAAATGAAGTAAAATACTTTTGTTCACCTTTTGAGTAAACTGCAAAAAAGGAGGGAAAAGGAGAGAGAGATTCTGTCTCATGCTGTCTTTATTAGGTCTTTTGATTGTTTGGAAAACTGAGTTTCCTCTCTATCACAAAATAAACATTTTTGCTTTTTAACAGCGTTTTAATTAGTACTCTGGATAAATTAATGACTATTATTTTATAGTGACCGTGATTTTATTTTTATTAAGTGTTTTAAACCTTTGACTTACTTGACAGGCTTCCCAAAATTGAAATTAAATTTTAAAATTAAGTCTTTTGACCTCAAACTCAATTTAAGGTGTTACAGAGCGCCCTTCAGCATCCAAAGGAGAGACAGTAAACACGCTCATTTGACACACCAAGTTATATGGGAAGCATTGTCAAATACAACATGATGTTTAACCCTTTTTGAGTTATACTTTTATGAATTTGTTATTAACATATGTTCCAAAATTGTATGAAATTTCTAAAATTCTGATATTTCTTAGTATGTTATCAGTTATAATCATGGTTATTATGTTAAGTTGTAGGCCACAAAAATAACCAAATTTCATTGGCACTTGTGCCTTTAAGATAATGTTAAGTAATCTCCACAGTTAATTGCTTAATTCTGATGCATTTTCTGAAAGCTCCCTACAAGTAAGAAAATTCCTAGAGTATTATGTCTTCAAGAAGGTTCCTAGAGAGGATAAAATAAGACAAGCAGTCTTGAATATAGGCTTCTCATAACTTTAGGATCATATCATTTGAACTGTGTAATAGTCCCCAGAACTCTAATGAGGAGACTGACTTCTCTATAAAACTGCTAACTCAAGCAGGATAAGAATTAATTGAATACCAGTGAAATACTATGCCAGATTCTTATGCTAAATCAACCAGTACTGAAATTATTAAGATATGTAATTTGAATGAACTCCATGGTCCAAGTCAAATTACCTATGATAACCCATTTAATAAGCAGTGTTATGCAACCGAATTGGAGAAACAAAATTGGTATTTAAGAAGATATAAGTCTATTGTTAATCATGGACTCACGGACAGCCTATGCATCTGCCTGGTTTGTCCTGAGTCCTTAAAGCTTTCATTATTATAAGTTCAGCACTCTATGACTCATCATGGAAGAGATAAAATAAACCAAATAAGAAATATGTGTGTGCACATGTGTGTTCGTGTGTGTGTGTGTGTGCCTGTTCTAAATTTTAAAAAATGATATATGGCAAATGTTTGTTTTGTCAAACCCATAATCCTGGGAAGACAATAAAAACTTCAGGTATGTTTCTGCTACCTGATGGGCCATTTGAACACTTATAGAGGGATTTCACTCTAGTGTCATTTTAAATGCATGGTTTTTTAATCTTCTCTATGAACCTCCTTGAAGACATAATACTCTAGGATTTTCCTTACTTATAAAGAACTTTCAGAAAATGCATCAGAATTAAGCAATTAACTGTAAAAATTACTTACACTTATCTTAGAGACACAAGTGCCAATGAAATTTGGTTATTTTTGTGGCCTACAACTTAACGTAATAACCATGATTATAATTGATAACATACTAAGATATATCAGAATTTTAGGAATTTCATACAATTTTGGAACATATATTAATAACAAATTCATAAAAATATAGGCTTTCCCATGCAAGAAGGCTGATGCTATAATAATAGCTAAAAGGCTATTGGGAAATGTGTTTTCCTCGTAGGGCATTCCTAGAGAAATCTCTAGCGATAAAGATACTTGTTTCACTGGACATATTGTAAAGCAGTTAAATAAGATATTCCAGATACAACAGCATTAGACAAAGCTAACTAAATGACTAAATTACCTTAACCAAAGGTATTGCAGATTGATGACAATCAAATCCACTGCCATTGGAAAATATAAGTTGACTCCTTATGAAATAGTCACTGGAAGGCCTATGCTCCTAATAATAGAAACTCATATATCTTCCACTCCTAAACTCTGATATGACTAAATGCTGCAAGATGTCAATGCATTATGCTGAAGTTTATTTTCGCCAAGTAAAGGAAGCTTTTCACTCTCCACTAACTGAGGACAATTAAACCCTCCACAGTCTAAAACCTAGAGATTGGGTCCTGCGTTAGTCTGTTCTCATGCTGCTAATAAAGACATAGCAAAGACTGGGTAATTTATAAAGGAAAGAGGTTTAATTGACTCACAGTTCTGCAGGGCTGAGGAGGCCTCAAGACACTTACAATCAGGGTGGAAGGGGAAGCAAACACATCCTTCTTCACATGGTGACAGCAAGGAGAAGTGCCGAGCAAAAGCCCCATATAAAACCATCAGATAGGATGGGCATGGTGGCTCACACTTCTCATCCCAGCACTTTGGGAGGCCAAGGTAGGCAGATCACGAGGTCAGGAGTTTGAGACCAGGCTGGCCAACACAGTGAAACCCTGTCTCTACTAAAAATACAAAAATTAGCTGGGCGTGGTGGCAGGCGTCTGTAATCCCAGCTACTCAGGAGGCTGAGGCAGGAGAATTGCTTGACCCTGGGAGGTGGAGGCTGCAGTGAGCCGAGATCACACCACTGCACTCCAGCCTGGGTAACAGAGCCAGACTGTGTCTCAAAAAAAAAAAAAAAAAAAAAAATCAGATATCATGCATGAGAACTCACTCACTCTCACAAGAACAGCATGAGGGTAACTGCCCCCATGATTAAATTACCTCCTACTGGGTCCCTCCTAAGACATGTGGGGATTATGGGAACTACAATTCAAGATGACATTTGGGTGGGGACACAGCCAAACCATATCAGGTCCTCTGGAAATTGCATCAGAGAAAGACTTCCCTTGCCACCCATGCTACAGAAAAACTATTGGATCCATCATCTCACAACTCAGAGGGACCCCTCCAGACTCTCGGAATTGTACACACTTTGGAGATCTTAAGGTCTAGTTAATCATGGAAGTTTCTCCCTGGAAGCAGATGGCAGCCCTGATGTGGACAGCTTTCCCAAGATCATAGACAAAGACACCTCTGCTATCATGAGAGAGCTCAAATAATTTTCTTTCCTTGCTTATGCCTTTACAAGCAATGGAACTGGAAAGGAAGTCTTGTGTGCACGCATGGGGTACACTTTTATTTGTGGAGGATTTTACAGCTGACCTTATACAAGGCAACCTTATGCCTTGATAAGTGGAAGATGAAAGTTCCGTGTGGTTGAGAATTTTTAATTTGTTGGTATCTTTGTTGCTCCATGATCAATCAGAAACAGAACATTGGTCCACTCCTCTTAACCTACATCATAATGTTAAAGAGAACATTGCCAGGAGGCCTTCACCCTTCTGGATGGTCATGATGTACTGGATCTTTTGTTCCATGGTTTGGAGTAAATGAGATGATTAGAAACTTATCTTTCATAATAGGTTCTATAGCAGATTCTCCTGCAAAGGCTATGGTTGTACAATAGACTTCTTCAAATTCTTTTGCTAAAGTTGTACTAGATAATAAACTTGCTTTAGATTTCTTATTGGCTGAACAGAAAATAATCTGTATAGTTGCTGACACTTCTTGTTGCACAATGATAAGTACACTGTTCTACTTCCCAGTAGGATTTGAGAACAAATAAGTACATTTTTGATGGTGACAGAATGACATCAATACCTAGTTTTGGTCAACCTCTCAAAATTGAGAGGTTCCCCCAAGGGGGTGGAAGAGATTGTTAAGTTTAGGCTAAAGCTAAAGCTCCTTACATATTTTAAGTTTGGCCTAAAAGTTTCTCTGTTCATAATGAACTGTAACATAATTGGATGTGTAAACAGACTAACCTACTCATGTACAATCACTGAGTTTCAGCCAATCAAAAGTAGACAGCTCTTCAAAACATGCCTAAATAAGGTAGACAACAAGATGCAACCAATCTAGATCTTGCAACCAATCCAGATCTTTCTGTTCCTCACTTCCATTTTCTGTTCATCACTTTCCTTTATCTGCCTATAAATCCTCTCCAACTATGTGACAGTGCAGAGTTTCCCTGAAACTTTTCTGGTTTGGGGGCTGCACAATTCATGAATCAATCTTTGCTCAGTTAAACTCTGTTCAATTTAATTTATCTAAATTTTTCTTTTAACAAAAGTTATAAAATTATAATAAATTCCGATCTTATTCTTAATTTCTCCTGATCAGTTTTACTGAATAGAGAAGGCCAGGTGTGGTGGCTCACATCTGTAATCCCAGCACTTTGGGAGGCCGAGGCAGGTGGATCACTTGAGGTCAAGAGTTCAAGATCAGCCTGACCAGTATGGTGAAACCCCATCTCTACTAAAAATACAAAAATCAGCCAGGCTTGGTGGCGGGCACCTGTAGTCCCAGTTACTTGGGAGGCTGAGGCAGGAGAATTGCTTGAACCCGTGAGGTGGATGTTGCAGTGAGCCTAGATCGTGCCACTGCACTCCAGCCTGGCCAAGAGAGTAAGACTCCATCTCAAAAAGAAAAAAAAAAAGAAAAAAGAAAAGAAAATGAGTAAAGAGATCATTTGTCATTTGAAATATCTTTCTACATGTGCTATCCGTACTTTATAATAGTAATTATTCTTTGTTTAGGCTTTGTCATCATTTAAATTCTTCCCCAATGTGTTTATATGTCTGTGTTTTAATTTTGTGCGTGTGTATACTCTTTTCTCTTTTTCTTCACTTGGCTGTTTTTAGTGTCACCTGGAAAGTTGTAGTGCCTGAAACTGTATCCACTAAGGGTACGTTTTCATCATCTTACATACAAAGCCTAAACAGCTCCTATATATTATATTTGTATAATATCTTAAGGTCAGGTAGCAGTCTATGTTATAGACAGTACTTTGGATTTTGTAGTCAAATTAACCTATTTAAAAACTCCTCTCTGCCATTAAGTAATTGTTAGCATGGACAAGTAGCTTGATCTTGCTGAATCTGTTTCTAAATCTTAACTAACATGCAGGATTATTGTGATAATCAGTTATCAATTATTTTATTTTATTTATTTATTTAATTTTTTTTTTTTTTTTTTTTTTTTGAGACGGAGTCTCGCTCTGTCGCCCAGGCTGGAGTGCAGTGGCCGGATCTCAGCTCACTGCAAGCTCCGCCTCCCGGGTTCACGCCATTCTCCTGCCTCAGCCTCCCGAGTAGCTGGGACTACAGGCGCCCGCCACCTCGCCCGGCTGGTTTTTTGTATTTTTTTAGTAGAGACGGGGTTTCACCATGTTAGCCAGGATGGTCTCGATCTCCTGACCTCATGATCCGCCCGTCTCGGCCTCCCAAAGTGCTGGGATTACAGGCTTGAGCCACCGCGCCCGGCCTATTATCAGTTATTTTAAATGCCTGGCACTTAACAATCATTGTGCTGTTTTGGAGAAGAATCACACCTTATATTAACATTTGAAGGAGTGCAGGAAACTTCACCCCAAAAATTATTCCCTGATATAATTAGTATTTTGAATTAAAGGCCCTTAGCAATCAACAGACACTGGAAGAGACTTTTTCCCTATCTACATAAAGACCTCATGGACCCACTAAGGAGAACAATTGTTTTTCTTTTCCCTCCCTGTTCTCTCACTATCTACTGCAGAAAAGGAGACCAAGAATTTACATCACACCTGAACAGATTCCTTAACAAGATAACATATGTCTCTCAGGTTCATTCCATTTCTAAAGAGAACCATTTACAAGTTAATCTCTGTTCCTCAATCCATTCATTCTCCCTGGAAATCATTCATTGGCCCTCAGTAGAGTTACTTATATTCATCCCACCCTGAAATCAGGTTATATAAGTGTCTGGGCCACATTGGGATATGGGGTAATCACTCTGTGGTTCTCCCCTGTGTGAACATTAATAAATATTTATGCTTTTTATCCAGTTAATCTTCTTTTGTGAGTTGATTTTTCAGTGAACCTTCAGAGGATAAAGGGGAATTCCCCCACTCCACGTGGCCTCTACAAAATAATTTCCATGCTTCTATGCACAAGAAAATGCTATACTGTGCCAATTGCAACACAGCTAATACACTCAAACACTTTATAAACTGCCAGTAATCTCAAAGATTATTCAATCTAGGCTTCACACCTTAATTTGAAAAACAATTTTCAATTATACCTTTGATAGTTTGAAAAGTTAAATAGTTGGGCTGGGCTTATAACAAAACAAGCAAACAGCAGTCCCTACTCTCCTTCCTACTCTATTTTCCAGAGGGCTTTTTAGCCATTTCTTCTGTTTACCTCCGTATTTCCGAAAATTATGTCTCTACTGTTTATCTTTGATTTGTCTATGTAGGAGCCCAAGATATGCCACCCCAAAATATCTCTCTTAGGCAGAAGGATTATTTTGAGCTGATTATTTTGATAAACTGCAGACACAGAAGAAACTATAAAAATAGAATAAACATTAGCCTTTTGTAAGATAAATTTTACATCTATAAAAGAAATCTCCATTTCTAAGGGTGTCTCCCTCTCTATACCAGGAGGAAAGGGAAGGATAAATCACTAGAGATTCTTATCAATTAAAAAGGCTGGAGTTAAATCTACAAAATAAATCTTACCCTTATTTATTGTATCTTTCCTGGACATCTTCCCATTACTAGCCTCTCTCACCCTCTTTCTTTGTTTCCACTGATAATATATGTATATATATGTGTGTGTGTGTGTGTGTGTATATATATATATATATATATATATATTTTGAGATGGAATCTCGCTCTGTCTCCCAGGCTGGAGTGCAGTGGCACGATCTTGGCTCACTGCAAGCTCCGCCTCCCCGGTTCACGCCATTCTCCTGCCTCAGCCTCCCAAGTAGCTGGGACTACAGGCTCCCGCCACCACACCTGGCTAATTTTTTCTATTTTTTAGTAGAGATGGGGCTTCACCGTGTTAGCCAGGATGGTCTCGATCTCCTGACCTCGTGGTCTGCCCGCCTCGGCCTCCCAAAGTGCTGGGATTACAGGCATGAGCCACCGTGCCCAGCCGGGTCCACTGATAATGTTTAAGCTTGAAGTCAAAGCCACTTCTCTGAGATTTCACATTCTCTTGGGTATTTCCTATGTATACATGAGTTATACATGTTATTACTTTATTTTTCTCTTGTTAATCTGTCTCAATTACAGGGGTCCATCCCAACTAAGAACTATGAAGGGTACAGAAAAAAACTATTTTTCCTCTCTTATATTTGGTTTAGATATACTTCTATTGTTTTCCAACTTCTAACATTGCTAAGAAGTTAAATGTTATTCTTATTTTATATGCTTTGTTAGTGATCTAATTTTTTTCTCTAGTGTATTTCAGGACCCTCTTTTTATCTCTGGTATTCTGGGGTTCCAAAGAAAAGGCACTGGAACTGACTTTTTAAAAATCCATGATGCTAAACTCTTGTGGAGCCCTTGCAGTTAGTGACTAAAGTCTTCCCATTTTAGGAAATGTTCTTGAATTGTATTTTATATAGCACAGAAAATTACTCTGGCAAAGAAATTATCACTTTGTGAAACTCTTATTTACCTATTGTACTTCTTGTTGTTGTTTTTCTCTTAAGTCTTAAAAAAACAAAAACAGATTCAGTGGGTACATGTGCAGGTTTGTTACATGGTTGTATTGCATAATTCTGGGGTTTGGACTTCCAGTAAACCCATTACCCAAATAGTAAACATATCACCCAATAAGTAATTTTATAACCCTTGCCCTTTCCCTCTCTCCCCACTTTTGGAGTCCCTAATGTCTGTTGTTTTCCATCTTTATGTGCATATGTACCCTTTCTTTACCTCCTATTTCTAAGTGAGAATGTGCACTATTTGATTTTCTGTTTCTGAGTTACTTCACTTAGAATAATGGCCTCCAGTTACATATATGTTGCTGCAAAGAACATGATTTTATTATTTTTATGGCTGCATAGTATTCTGTGGTACATATATACAACATTTTCTTTATCCAATACACCATTGATGGACACTTTGTTTGATCCCATGACTTTGCTATAGTGAATAATGCCGTGATGAACATACAAGTGCAGGTTTCATTTTGATAAGACTATTTCTTTTCCTTTTGGTAGCTGCTCAGTTGTGGAATTGCTAGGTCAAACAGTAGTTCTATTTTTAATTCTTTTTTTATTTTTTTTTTTTTGAGACAGAGTTTCACTCTGTTGCCCAGGCTGGAGTGCAGTGGTGTGATCTTGACTCACTGCAACCTCCTCCTCCTGGGTTCAAGTGATTCTCCTGCCTCAGCCTCCCAAGTGGCTGGGACTACAGGCACCTGCCACCACGCCTGGCTAATTTTTTGAATTTTTAGTAGAGACAAGAATTCATTATGTTGGCTAGGCTTGTCTCAAACTCCTGACCTCAAGTGATCCACCTGCCTCAGCCTCCCAAAGTGCTGTGATTACAGGCATGAGTCATCATACTCAGTCTGTTTTTAATTCTTTGAGAAATATCCCTGCTGTTGTTCATACAGTTTGAACTAATTTATATTCCCACCAGCACTGTATAAGCATTCCTTTCTCTCCACATCCTCACTCACATGTCTTATTTTGTGCCTTATTAATAATAGCCATTCTGACTGGTGTGAGATGATATCTCATTGTGGTTTTAATTTGCATTTCTCTAATGATTAGTGATGCTGAACATGTCTTCATATTTGTTGACTGCTTGTCGGACTTCTTTTGAGAAATGTCTGTTTGTGTCCTTGGCCCACTTTTTAATGGGGCTACTTGTTTTCTCTTGTTGATTAGTTTAAGTTACTTACAGATCTGGGTGTTAGTCCTTTGTCAGATGCGTAGATTGCAAATATTTTCTCCCATTCTGAAGGCTGTCTGTTTACTCTGGCGATAGTTTCTTTGGCTGTGCAGAAACTCTTTAATTAAATTAAGTCCCAACTGTCAAGTTTTATTTTGTTGCATTTGCTTTCCAGGTCTTAGTCATAAATTCTTCTAGGCCAATATCCAGAATTGTTTTTCCTAGTTTTTCTCTTCCTTATATTTTTATCACTTAAGGTCTTACATTTAATTCTTTAATCCATCTTAAGTTAGTTTTTGTGTCGGGGTCCAGTTTCATTCTTCTGCATATAGTTAGTCAGCTTTCCCAATACCATTTATTGAATAAAATTTGTAGGCACTTCTTTCCCCACTGTTTATTTTTCTTGACTTCGTCAAGGATTAGTTGGTTATAAGTGTGTGGATTTATTTCTAGGTTCTCTATTCTATGCCATTGATCTATGCGTTTATTTTTGTATTAGTAGCATGCTGTTTTGGTTACTATATCCTTGTATTATAGCTTGAATTGGGGTAATGTGATGGCTTTGACTTGGTTCCTTTTGCTCAGCACTGCTTTGGCTATTCAGGCTTTTTTTTGTTCCATATGAATTTTAGAATTTTTACTTCTAGTTCTGTGAAAAATAATGTTGGTAATTTGATAGGAATTGTGTTAAATATGTAGATTGCTTTAGGAAGTATGGTCATTTTATCAATATTAATTCTTTCCATCTATGGGCATTGAATGTTTTTCCATTTGTTTGTATCATCTATAGTTTCTTTCATCAGTGTTTTGTAGTCCTCCTGGTAGAGATCTTTCAACTCCTTTGTTAAATGTATTCCTAGGGGTTATTTTGTGTGTGATTATTGTAAATCAGATTTAATTCTTTATTTGGTTATCAGCTTGAATGTTGTTGGTGTATAAAAAAGCTACTGATTTTTGTATGTTCATTTTGTATCCTGAAATTTTACTGAAGTCATTTATCAGGTCCAGGAGTCATTCAGATGAATCTTTAGGGTTTTGTAGGCATAGGATTCTATTGTCAGTGAACAGAGATAATTTGTACTTCTTTTGTAATTTAGATGCGTTTTATTTTTTTCTCTTGCCTGATTGCTCTGGCTAGAACTTCTAGTATTATGTTGAATAGGAGTGGTGAGATTGGACATCCTCATCTTGTTCCAGTTCTTAGGAAGAATTCTGTTAACTTTTATCCATTTGGCATGAATGTTGGCTGTGGGTTTGTCATATATGGCTCTTATTATTTTGAGATATGTTCCTTTGATGCACAGTTTATTGAGAGTTTTTATCAAATGCTTTCCAGGAATTTATCCATTTCCTCTAGGTTTTCTAGAGTGTGTGCATAGAGATATTTATAGTAGTCTCTGAGGATCTTTTTGTAATTCTCTGGTATCACTTGTAATGTCAACTTTGTCATTTCTGATTTTGCTTATTTGAATCTTTTCTCTTTTTTTCTTGGTTAATCTAGCTAGTGGTCTATTGATCTTGTTTATCCTTTGAAAGAACTCACTTTTCCTTTTATTGATCCTTTGTATGTGATTTTGTTCTGAATTTCACTTAGTTCTTCTCTGATTTTTATTACTTCTTTACTTGTGTTAGCTTTGAGACTGTTTGCTCCTGTATTTCTATTTTAGTGTGACATTAAGTTGTTAATTTGAGATCTTTCTGTATTTTTTATGTAGGCATTTATCACTATAACTTTTCCTTTTCACACTACTTTTGCTATATTCCAGAGGTTTTGGTAGGTTGTGTCTCTATTTTCATTTATTTCCATTTTTCAAATTCCCAGCTTAACTTTATTTTTTGCCCCAAAGTCATTCAGGAAATAATTGTTTAATTTCCATGTACTTATGTGGTTTTGAGAGTTCCTCTTGGTATTGATTTCTAATTTTATTCCACTGTGGTCCAAGAAGATGCTTGATATGATTTTGATTTTTCAAATTTGTTGAGACTTGCTTTATGACCAAGCATGTGGTCAGTTTTCAAGAACATTTCATGCACCAATGAGAAAAATGTATACTCTGTGATTGTTAGGTAGAGTATTCTCTAGATGCATATTAGGTACATTTGGTCAAAAGTCCAATTTAAGTCCCAATTTTCTTCATTAGTTTTTTGCCTTGATTTGTCTAGTGCTGTGAGTGGAGTGTTGAATTCCCCCAATATTATTGTATGACTATCTCTTTTATTAGGTGTAGTAGTATTTGTTTTATAAATCTAGATGCTTCATGTTGGGTGCACATATATTTTGTATAGTTAAATCTTGTTGAACCCTTTATCTTTATATAATGACCTTTTTTGTCTTTTTTTTTTTTTTTTAATTCTTGTGGTTTAAAGTCTGTTTTGTCTGATACAATAGTGACTCCTGCTCTTTTTTGTTTTCCATTTGCATGACAGATCTTTCTCCATCTCTTTACTTTGAGCCTGTGGGAGTCATTACATGTGAGATGGGTCTTGAAGGCAGCAGAAGGTTGGATCCTGTTTTTGATACAATTTGCCAGTCTATATCTTTAAAATGATGCATTTAGGCCCTTTATGTTCAAGGTTAATATTGATAGATGAAGTTTTGCTCCTGTCATAGTGTTTTAAGGTAGTTGCTTTGTAGTCTCAATTATGTAATTGCTGTAGGTGTTCTGTAAACTTTGTATTTATGTGTGCTTTTGTGGTAGCAAGTACCATTCTTTCATTTCCATGTTTAAAACTCCTTTGAGCATTTATTGTAGGGCCATTGTGGTGGTGATTAATTCCCTTAGTGTTTGCTTGTCTGGGAAATACTTAATTTCTTCTTCATATATGAAGCTTAGTTTGTCAGGATATGAAATTCTTGGCTGGTACTTTTTTTTTTTTTCTTTAAGAAGGCTAAAAATAGGCCCCCAATGTCTTCTGGCTTGTGTGGTTTCTCCAGAGAAGTCTGATGTTAGTCTGATAGGATTTCATTTATAGACAGTTTTGCTCTTTTCTCTAGCTGCCTTTAACATTTTTCCTTTTGCCTTGATCTTGGATGCTCTAATGACTAAATGCCATGGGAATGGTTGTCTTTGTCCAGTATCTCACAGGTTTTCTCTGAATTTTTTGTATCTAGATATCAACTTCTCTAACAAGATCAGGGAAATTTTCCTGAATTTTTCCTGAAATTTCCCTCAAATATGTTTTCCAAGTTGCTTACTTTTACTTTTTCTCTCTCAGGAATGCCAATCAGTCATAGGTTTGGTTGCTTTACATAATTCCACATTTCTTAAATACTTTGCTCATTTTTTTGAATTATTTTTTATTTATTTTTGTCTGACTGGGTTAATTCAAACAACCAGTCTTCAAGGTCTGACATTCTTTCTTCTGTTCAGTCTAGTCTATTATTAAACCTTCCAACTTGTGTTTTGAAATTCCTTTAGAGAATGCTTGAATTCTAGAATTTATATTTGGTTTTTTCTAAATCTAGCTGTTTCATCTTTCATACCCTTAATAATTTGTCTGGTTTCTTTTTTGTTTTGTTTTGTTTTGTTTTGAGACAGAGTCTCACTCTGTCGCCCAGGCTGGAGTGCAATGGCCGGATCTCAGCTCACTGCAAGCTCCACCTCCCGGGTTCACGCCACTCTCCTGCCTCAGCCTCCCGAGTAGCTGGGACTACAGACGCCCGCCACCGCGCCCAGCTAATTTTTTGTATTTTTAGTAGAGACGGGGTTTCACTGTGTTAGCCAGGATGGTCTCGATCTCCTGATCCTGTGATCCGCCCGTCTCGGCCTCCCAAAGTGCTGGGATTACAGGCGTGAGCCACCGCACCCGGCCAATTTGTCTGGTTTCTTTGCATTGTATTTCAACATACTCTTGGATTTCGTTGAGCTTCCTTGCAATCCATATTTTGAATTCTTTGTTATTTCAGACTTTTCCATTTTTTAGAATCCTTTGCTAGAGACCTAGTGTGATTTTTTGGAGGTGTCAAGACACTCTGGCTTTTTGTACTGCCAGAGGTGTTTCATTGATTCCTTCTCATCCGAGGGAGCTGTTGAATCTTATATTTGAATTTGCTATTGTATGAAGGAGACTTTTATTTTTTATTCTTTTTTTCCTTGAGGGTATTACTGTGACATATATTGTGTGTGATCATTTGGCTTTGTTTCTGGGTGCTTGCAAGGGGCCAAGGCTCTGTATGGGTTCCTTGGTTGTGGGTAGCTTCTGTGTGATGGCTTTCTCAGATGTTGCTTGTTACAGTGATGTACTGGGTGTAGGAGCCAACATACTATCTCCTGTGGCATGAGGGTGCTTAAGTCTCAGGAAGCTTATCTTATGGACTAACACTAAGCCTTTCTGGAAGCAGGTTTTTTATTTGGTGGTGCAATTCAGACTGCAGTCCAGTAGGTGGCACTTAAGAGTAAGAATGTGCCCCACTTTAGATAGGCTGGCAAGGCGTGGACGCACTCACCCTGATTAGGAGGCGGCAAGAAGACTAAAGTATACTGAGGTTTCAGGGAAAATGGGGGTGAACCACCTTCTCATCCTGAGCCACCAGGAATGCAGTCTTATTCCCTATCATGCCTGGCACAGGACCCATGACCTTCAGTTCATATAGACTTTGTCCTTTGGTTCCCAGCTACAATGCAGCTATGGACCATGGATATACCTCTCTGACTGCTACCACCAAAATGGGCTCAGGGCAGAGCCTCTTCCCTGGATCTAGGGAAGGTAACTCTGCAGCTTGTCTGTCATCCATTGCTGAGACACTACTGCTCTGTGTGTGGGGTGGAGTTGGGGAGTTGGGCCCCACCTTTCATTCCAGCTTAAGTGGTGCAGGCTCACTTTCAGCAGAGGTAGAGCTGCCACAAAAAGCACAACAAACACTTTATCTGAGTGCACACCTGCCAGGTCCCAGTAGGAAGAACCATTTCAGCATCTGCAGCAGTGGATGGGGGTGGGAAATGCCCCCCTCTTCATGTCTGTTCTTGGCTGTCGGTGTTGCCCCCTTCAGCAATAGCTGCCACACTGTAAAAAGTAAAGTAGAGGTTCCTCTTCAAAGACCCTTCTCCCCATTTAATTAAAAATAAATAGTAACTTTTCTTAGAAGCAAAATGTATTCAAAGACCTGTGCTAACATTCTTAAATATCTGGTAGCCGTAATAAAGAAATCAATGTGCTTTATGTTCTTAGCTCCCACAATTTAGCTTCAATATTTGCCCTGGCATGCTTATACTGGTCCAAGCAAACATTAGGTAATAGCCTGTTCCTCTTCCTTATTTGAAGGCATTTTTACCTTTCTCAGCATTCCACAAGTTATTTCTTCCTTCCTTTGTTCTCCGCTGCCTTTGCCTCTTTTAAAAAGTTCTAAGTTGTTAGCCAATCAGGACAGATACAGAATGTGAGGACCCGTTCCAGCCAATGGAAAATGGACACAGCAGTAGGGTGGACGTGTCAGGTTATAAATGACCCTGCCTCCTTTGTTCGGTGTACTCTCATGGCAAAACTGCTGGCGAGTGTACCCTTTCTGCAGAAAGTATAAAAACGGCCTTGCTGAGGGAATTAAATTTATGTTCAAGTGTTATTTCTTTATGGCACCAGGGGACAAGCATTTAAAATACACGCTCACATTTATTTGGCCCAAGGGGGCCTTCAGCAGGCTGCCCTCCTTCTACCTTAGGGGCAACCTGAATTGAGGGTTAGATCTCCAGAGGCCCTGCAGCTCCCTGGGGATCTGCTAGTCCCCTGTACTTGCCAAAGTCAGAGTGCATTGTGGGGTACATTTGCAGGGAATCTGGTGGTGTGGTGACTTAAGAGCAGAGAATTCATCAGGCAAAACAGTGACCCATGACAGATGCACAACCATGCTGCCCACCATCTCAGTTCCAGTCTGAGAGGAGTGTGGGCACATCTGCATGAGCTGGCCACCTAGTTCTCTGTCCGTGGGAAGTTGCCACCACTAGTATTGCCCTGGGTCACAAGGACACAGGGGCTCCCCGACTGTTTGACAGTCAGCAGATTGCCACAGGGATGAGGGGAGCAGATAAGAACATGCACCTACTCTTTCCATGGGACTCAGAGTTCCTTGAGGGTCCACCTCCGCCAGACTCTTGCTGCTTTCCTTTTCTGTATTCTAGCTTCTTTCCATGGTCACTTCGACAGGCTCTCTTCCCTCAGTTTTCCATTCAGAACATGTCCATTCACCATTAACTTTGATCTTCTTTCTGAGGAAAACTGGCATCTGATGCCCCTAGTCACTCATCTTGGTGTGGGGACGGGGGAGAGGGGACCTTCTAATTGTAAGTCTTTTTGCCTTTTGGTTCCAATTTCTAGGAAATTTCCATGACTGAAAGTTCCAATTTTTAAATTAAATTTCTTATTTTTAATCATATTTATAATTTCTGAGAATTCATTCTTAATCTCTGATAAAAATTTAATTCCTCTGCTCTCCACATTTTCTCTCTGCTTTTGTCCTTTTTCATGTTGATGGCTACCCGCAAACATCTGATAGTCATTGGTGGGCCATTCATATTTAAAACTGAAATAACAGTGAGTTGATTGGAAGCTCTTTGACCATAAGTGGGCCTTGTTCATGAATGGACTTCACAATTAAATAATCAAATGGCCAGACAGATTTTTCACTGAAAACCCCAAAATGTCAGTATTTATGGATCTTCTCTCTAGAGAAGTTTGTTTAGTCTTATCAGCAAATAATCTTCCAATCACCTGCCTGTGGTATCTGAGGCTGCCTGCCTTTGTTGTGGTGTTGAGTAAAAGTAGATGATTGGAGTTTTACCTTTACTATACAGACTCTCACTCAGTACCCTTTTATGCTCCGGCATTTCACTCCTGTTCTCCCTTATATGTTAGCAAATTCCAGATTCTGGGATAGCCAATTCCAGAATCTCCTTGGTTCAAATAACCCAGAAAATATATCGCCTGTCCTTTGTGGGAGTGGGGAAGGGCAGGAGTGATGACATAAAAAAACTCACCATTCCTGCTGATATTCCCCTGCCTGACTCCTACTGGCAGTGCTGTCTAGTGCCTCCAATTTCTAGCCTGTTCAGAGCAATTCAAGGTGAACTGGCTATATGTCACCAGTTTGCTAAATTATTTACCATTTCTCCATCCTTTTTCCATCTGTATTGTGGATTGAGGTTAAAAAGTTCTTCTAGTTTTATTGAAGGTGAAATTTGTGTTTCTCTTTTGTTTCATCCTTGTGTTTAGAGATGGTTTTCAAAAGAAGAGTGTGGAAATTACTTTTCTCCATCATGTTAAAACCATATGTCCTCCTAATTTTATAAATACAGAAACCAAGACCATAGAAGATGAAATGATTTTTCTTCTGTTTGTCCCATTGCTGCCATAGCCCTGACTGGAAGCAAGTTATTTAATTATTAACCCTGTGCTTTTGTCAGCACACAACACTAAAATAGGTTCCATAAGGTGACACTGAAGTATTGCTTTCTTTTCTGATTAAATATATACTACATATTCATCCACTGAAACCACTCTTGGCAAAGTCACAAATGATCTCCATGTTGCCAAATCCAATAGTCAATTATTAGTCCTCATCTGTTTAATTCATCAGCGGCATTTACAATATTGATGACTCCTTCCTCCTTGAAACACCTTTGTTCATTTAGCTTTCAGAACACTATTCTTAAATTTTTTTTTTAGCCTCACTGCTTCCTCCTTTTCTATCCTTTGGCTCTTCCTCATTTATCAAACCTCCAAACATTGAAGTGTACCAGAGCTCTATCTTCTTGTCGTTATTTTCCTCCATCTGCTCTCATTCCTTAGGTGATCTGATTTGTCCCATTGCTTTAGATATTGTGATAGTTTTATACATCGACTTGAGTGGATTGCAGATGCCCAGACATCAGGTTAAACATTATTTCTAGATATGTCTATGAGAATGTTTCTAAATAAGATTAACATTTGAGCTGGTGAACTAAGTAGATGGTACTCCCGAATGTGTGTAGGCATCACCCAGTTCATTGAAGGTCAGAATAAAGGTGGAGAAAGAAACAAATTGCCCCTGCCCTTTTGCTTTACTGCTTCAGCTGGTACGTCTCATCTACGTTCAGACTGGGATTTACATCATTGGCTCCCCTGGTTCTCAGGCCTTTATACTTGGTCTGAATTATACCACTAACTTCCCTGGGTCTCCAGCTTGCAGATGGCATATCATGGGAATTCTCAACCTCTGTAATTGTATGTGAGACAATTCCTTATAACAAATCATATATATGTGTGTGTGTGTGTGTGTGTGTGTGTGTGTGTGTGTGTGTGTATCCTATTAGTTCTGTTTATCTGGAGAACACTAATACAAATATCATATATATATACTTACATTTTTTAAAAGCCTATCTTCAACCTCAATTTATTCACTGGATTGTAGACTTGTATATTCAACTTAATATTGCTGTTCATTATAGTAACTAACCTCAACTTGCCTTTGGTGATTAAGTTCTGCCTCTCGGCTTTGCCAGTCTCAGATCCAATTACTCCTATTTCATTTAGGTTTTAGTGACTGTGGTTCCCACTGTAAGTTCTGGCCTACACAGAAGAGTGATCATGGAGCTCTTCAAGAATGCTGGAGCTCCTCTTACAAATTTAGTCCTCAATGTATTAGTGAAAGGTATGCTGCCTGGACTCTTCTGAGATAAGTCTCAAATAAAAAATCCACTCTAATAATCCAGCATCACCAGCCTTTGTATTCCTTTCTCTGCATTAATCAAGAAAAATTGGGTGTTTTTTTTTTTTTTTTTTGAGACAGAGTTTCGCTCTTGTTGCCCAGGCTGGAGTGCAATGGCACGACCTCGGCTCATCGCAACCTCCGCCTCCCGGGTTCAAGCGATTCTCCTGCCTCAACCTGCTGAGTAGCTGGGATTACAGGCATGTGCCACCATGCCCTGTTAATTTTTTGTGTCTATTTTTAGTAGAGAATGGGGTTTCTCCATGTTGGTCAAGCTAGTCTCGAACTCCTGACCTCAGGTGATTCACTTGCCTTGGCCTCCCAAAGTGCTGAGATTACAGGCGTGAGCCACTGCACCCGGCCAAGATTGGGCATTTCTAATTCACTTGTGGTGAGCCATCTTTTGGTTTAGCCAACTAACCAAATAATTAAAGTCCTTTCTAACTCCCCAATCTGTAACATTAAATGCAGAATTCCTGATTATAGAGCCCATATCAATAAATTCAGCCTGATCTAACATTATGTTCCTTCCAGCATTATCCTATATCCTGAATATCCTTTCCCACACATATTCCCTGGATTTCTACTTGTATAAATTAGAGAAATCAAGAAGTTGTTTTGGAATACAGTGCATCTCCTCATGGGTCACACTTTGACCTTAAAAGTCTTCTGTAACTTGAATCTAGTTATAGGTCTAAACACAAAGAGGGGTGATGGAGGTAAGTCATGAAGAGAATCTGAATTGTCTTGCATGGGAACTGCCTCAGTGGAGGCCATTAAAATTTCCTAAGGCAATGAAGGGTTAATCTACTGAGACAGAGATGAAAAGGCCAACACTACTGTGAATTGGGAGGACAATTCCACTGGGGATTGGGAGGCTGCTTCCATTGAATCTGGAGAAAGCTCTTCTACTGGCAAAGAAGCCTCATCAGAATTTAGGGGCTCAAAGTCCTTAGCTTTACCAGGGTCTTCTCACACATCCTCATCCCAACTTACAGGATCCCATTCTTTACCAATCAATGCCCTCACTTTAACAGTAGATATCCTGCTAGACGGGAGTTAAATTTGCATTGTAATTCAGCCAATCTCAGGAAGAAGTCCTGCATTTTATTTCCAGCAATTTCAGCCCTGCAGCTACAGGAGATCAGGTTCTCCCTTGGGGCATACCTAGAAGCTCTTAAGTAATTTATGTAGTGTTTGAGGTGGGAATTTTAATCCCTGAGTTCATTCTTTTATTTCACCACTTTGTCTAACAACATTAGGTGCACCAACCAATACCATTATATTCCTTATTTTTCCAAATATGTTCAAGACTATCATACACAGAGTCATTTAACACCTTGCTTTACATAAGTGGTTAACTAGGAGTATCTAATACAGATATTTTGTATATCTTTATAAACAAGTCATGCCATGAACTATCAGTGATCTTTTTACTACTGGAAAAAGACTCATAAGCATCTTTAAATCTAGTCAGATTAGAGAGTCAATTCCAGAAACCCCAGAATCAATTCAGAAAACTCATCTTTAAAATTATCTTCCTCTAAAATCACTGTCAGTACCCAAATTTGTATTAGCCAGGATTCTTCAGAGAAACAGAACCAACTGGGGGGGGGTGGTGGGAGGGAGAAAGAGAGAGGGAGAAGGAGGCGAGGGAGAGGGAGAGAGAGAGAGAGATTATTGTGGGAATTAGCAAGTTAGCTCATGTGGTTATGGAGGCCAAGAATTCCCATGAACTGACATCTGCAAGCTGGAGAACCAGAAAACCCAGTGGTGTAATTCAGTTTCAGTTAGAAGGCCTGAGAATTTAGGGAGCCAGTGATGTAACTCACAGTCTGAGTTGGGGTTGCAGGGAGTAGCACTGGTTTAAGTCTTGGAGTTTGAAGAACTGAGAATCAGGAGTTCCAATTTCCCACAGAGGGAGAAAAAAGACAATGGATGTTCCGGTTCAAGAAGAGGCAGCAAACTCACTCTTCCTTTGCTCTTTGTTCTGTTTGGGTTCTTAATAGATTAGATGATGCCTACCCACATTGGTGATGGCAATCTTCTTTACTCAGTCTACCAACTGAAATGTTAAGCTCTACTAGACACAGACACATCTAGAAATATTTTACCAGCTATTTGGACATCCATTAGCTCAGTCCAGTTGACACATAAAATTAACCATCAGAATACTGCATAATTTAAATTATATGACATCCTGGAAAAATAAAAACTATGGAGACAGTAAAAATATTAGTGGTTTCATGGGGTAAGGAAGAGGGAGATAGGAATGGGTAGAACATAGAGGATTTTCAGGGTAGTGAAAGTATTTTGTATGATACTATAATAGTGGCTGTGTGACATTATGCATTTGTCAAGAAACTTAGAACTTTAAAGCACAAAGAGTAACATATACAAATTATTTAATAAAATTATGTAGGAGACCAGGGAATCCCAGAATAAAATACAGAATCTAACTATATCGCAAATATATAAAAGAACCTCACTGAACTGGGTGGGAGGAAAAAGTGCTGACCTAAGACACTTTGGGAATGAGTGGATTCTGTAAGACAAAAGGAAGAAAAAGTACACAAGCACTGTGTTCTAGGTAATAAACTTGTTACACATGGGGATATGAGCTAATAGTTTCTATACTGCCATATTTCTATCTTAATTTATTTGTGCTGCCATAACAAAATACCTGAGACTAAAAAAATTATAAAGAACAGAGATTTATTTTCTGACAGTTCTGGAGGCTGGAAAATCAAAGATCAAGGTGCTGACAGGTTTGGTGTCTGGTGAAGGCCTTCTTATTGCATCCTTACATGGCAGAAAGGCAGAATGGCAAAAGAGGCTGAATTCATGACCTCAAGACCTTTTATAAGGGTGCTAATCCCATCCATGAAGGTGGAGTCCTCATGGCTCAATTACCTCCTAAAAACCCCACCTCATAATACTATCACATGAGTCTTAGGTTTCAATATGTGCATTTTGAGAGGACACATACATTCAAACCATAACATTTCACCCCTGTTCCCCCCAAAATTCACATCCTCCTAACATACATTCAAAATACATTCATTTCATCACAATAGCCCCAAGAATCTTAATTCATTCCAGCACCAACTTTAAAGTGTAAGTCTCATCTAAATTAGATATTGGTGAGATTCAAGATATGATTCATTCTGAGGCAAACTAATCTCCAGCTGCGAACCTGTGAAATCAAACAAGCTATGTGTTTGCAAAATACAAAAATCAGACAGGCATAGGGTAGACATTTCTAATCCAAAAGGGAGAAATAGGCAAGAACACAAGAATAACAGATTCTAAGTAAGATCTAAACCCAACAGAGCAAATGACATTAAATTTTGAAGCTTAAAAATAATCTTGACTCCTTGCCCACATTCTGGAAACACTGGAGTGGGGGTTCAGTTTCCAAGCTTCCCTGGGAGGCTTTGCTGGATACAGCCCATGCCACAGTTCTCATAGTTTGGAGCAGGTAACTATAGCTCTCCTAGGCTGAAGCTTCAGCACACTGATGGCTCTAGATGTCTGCATGCTCAGGGGCAGCCCCACCTCTATGGATCTGCTAAGCATTGCCCTAGTTGGGACTCTCAACTGTGGTTCTGATCTCTTAGCTCCACAAAGCATTGTTCTAATGGCAGCTCTCTGTGGCAGCCCTGCCCCTATAGCAATCCACTGCCTGGGCTTCGAGATTCCCAGAAGCATCCTTTGAAATCTAGGTGGAGGTAGCCATACCTCCACAGCCCATGTACTCTGTGCGCTTGCAGAATTGGCACTATTTGGATGCCATCGAGGTTTATAGTCTGTACCTTTTGGAGTGATGGTCTGAGCTGCACCTGAACCCACTTGAGCTACAGCTGGGGTGGCCAAAGAGTGCTGCATCAGAATGTGAGAAGCAGAGACTGGAGGCAGCCCAGGGCAACAAGTCTCTCAAGTTTCCATGGGAGCTCTGAGCCCCTCTTTTGGAACTGTTCTGCTCTAGAGGCCCTGGCATTCTGTAACTGTAGTAAGTGGGGAAGCCACAAAAATCTCAGAAATGCCTTTGGGTTCATTCTTCCATTGTCCTGATGAATAGCATCTGGCTTCCTTCTATCCATACTAATCTCCGTATCAAATAGTCAATTAGTCACATCCTTGATATTCTCTTCTAAACATGCTTTTTTATTCTTCATAATTTGGCCGGGTTGGAAATTTTCTAAATATTTACCTGGTTTTCTTTTAATTATAAATTCTATCTTTAAATCATTTCTTTATTCTTGCATTTTACTATAAGCAATCGAGAGAAGCCATGCAACACTATGAACTCTTTGCTTAGATGTTTCTTGCACCAAATAGTCTAGTTCATTGTTCACAAGTTCTGCCTTTCACAAAGTATTAGGGCATTAAAGAAAATTCAGCCATGATCATTGCCACTTTGTAACAAGGATGGTCTTTCAGTTTCCAATATCTTGTTCCTCATTTTCATCTAAAACCTCATCAGCTTAGCCTTTACCATCCATATTCCTACCAATGTGCTATTCATGACCACTTAGATAGCTCTAAGATTTAGGCTGTCTGTACAGCTCTCTACTTCTGAGCCTTCACGAGAATTGCAGTTAATGTTCCATTCATGGTAATCTAGGCTTTTTTTTTTTTTTTTAGCATGAACTTCAAAATTCTCCCAACCTCTACCCATTACCCAGTTCCAAAGCCACTTGCATATTTTTAGGTAT
This sequence comes from Macaca nemestrina, assembly GCF_043159975.1. Taxonomy (NCBI): domain Eukaryota; kingdom Metazoa; phylum Chordata; class Mammalia; order Primates; family Cercopithecidae; genus Macaca; species Macaca nemestrina. Next base: position 117,135,754 of record NC_092145.1, on the reverse strand, counting down.
TTGTTTTAGCAACACTTTTAGGTATTCTAGCAACATTCCCTCTTCTCAGTACCATTTTCTATCTTAGCCCATTTGTGCTGCTGTAACAAAATACCTGAGAATGGGTAGAGTCATTTATACAAAACAGAGGTTTATTTTCTCACAGTTTTGGGAGCTGGGAATTTCAAGATCAAGCTGTTCACAGATATGGTTTCTAGTGAAGACTTTACTGCATGCTTATGTGGCAGAAGGTAGAAGGGCAAAAGGGACCAAACTTACAGCCTCAAGCCCTTTTATAAGAGTGCTGATTCCATCCATGAGGGTGGAGTCTTCATGGCCTAATCACCTCCTAAAGGTTCTTCCTTTTAATACTATCACCTTGGGTCTTAGGTTGCAACATATGGATTTGGGGGGAACACACACATTAAAATCATAGCAATATGTATACTGGACTTATGTGTATATGGTAAATGGTGGGAGCCATGTTTCTCACTGTTGAAGTGGTAGGTTACACATATGCAAGGGAAGGAGTCCAGAATGATCCATGTGGTAAAGGATTAGAGTTAGAGACATCAATATGAACTCACGTGTAGCTTACTATAAATACAAATTGCTACTTATAAAAATATTGAAGATTTGTATACACTCACAGGTTAGTATATAAACATAAATTTCCTTGCTCTGTCAACATTAGGGTCCTGAAGCAAAACTACCCTCAATAGCAATGAGCACACATGGTACCCAGATTTGGCTTTCTATAAACATTCTCCAGTAAAAGGAACCAGAGATCTTTGAGGTAATTGATGATTCTAGGACTGAGGCAGGAAATTATATAAAATGAACTGGTTCACTTTATGTGCTAGAAAGTAACGAAATAACTTAAAACAAACAAACAAACCCTTCACATTGATGGATTATGTCTAAGGGACACAGGAGTCAACTGAAAGAACTTCCAGTAGCAAAATCTGGAACAATTTAAGCAACAAAATATATAAAATAGTATTAGATTATAACTCAAAGTATATAATAAATATTAATGAGTAAATACTGATATAAATAAATGAATAAATATGAGTGAACAGATAAATCTCCCATGAAGAAGAATTCCAAATAATTTATGCAGATACTCTGCTCTCAAGAAGGTAGAGCATAACTCCCTGTTGAATAAGTATGGGCTGAATAGTGACTTTCTTCCAAGCACTATAGTATGAAAAGGAGGAAAACAAATAAGTAGTTTTACAGTGGAGAAAACTGGCAAACACTACCTCAGCCAGGTGATTCAGTTCAACCTCAACAGTGATGTTGATAGCATATATACATACTATATATATATGTTGACAGCATTACTCTTGGATATGATGTGATAAAAATAGCATTTTACCTTTTGGCCTTCCTCTTAAAACCCCACAACCCCACAACCTACAACCCTAGTCTAGTCATGCAAAAAATATCAGACAAATTCCAATTTAGGAATACTTAAAAAAATACCAGGCCAGCACTCTTCAAAACTGTTAGGGTGATCAGAGAAAGTCTGAGAAGCTGTCACAGAGAGAACCCTAAAGAAACATGACAATTCATGTAATGGGGCCCTGGATGGTATCTTGGAACAGAAAATGGACAATAGCTAAAAACTGAGGAAATCTGAATTAAGTATGAACTTTAATAATACTGTGTCAATATTGGTTCATTAATTTAGACAAAATATACCATAGTAATTTGTGATGTTAATAATAAGAGAAAGTGGTGTGGGTTATAATGGGTACTCTTTGTATTATCTTCGCAACTTTTCTGTAAGTCTAAAATTATTCTAATATTAAAAGTATATTTTTTAAAACACCCATTTACAAAGTATCATATTGTCAAAGACAGAAGCTATATACTGAGCGGCAGATTGATTACTTTGGATTACTGCCCTCATGGGAATGAAAATGTCTTATTCTCACACTGATAAACACATATTAGGATTATAAATTTGGCCTCCAAGCCCACCACATGGCCAGCACCACCATTTTGTACCTAAAGAATGCTTTATCTATTGCTGTGGTATCCACACAGCATTGCATATATCTCCTACATACTGTAAAGGAAGGACAATAATATCTTCCAATGCTCCCAGAGTTCACTGGCCTTATTAAGTGTTTTCACCAAGAAGCATCTGGCTTTATGTAAAGTGTAGTACACTGGTGAAGGTTCAGTTACAGTGCCAGCTGGAAAGAATGCCTTGCAACTCTCAATATATGGTGCTTTCTTTACCATAATTGTGTAAGTCTAGACATTAAGGAGTATAAACAGGAATGGCCCCTCTGTTATACTCACTGAAAGTATTTTTGCTCCATTCACTGAATTTAGATGCCCTAGTGACCAACAGAGAAATCCTTTCAACAAAGAACACAGTTACGACCCCATTAGTGAAAGCTGAGTGAGGTCCCTGCCATTTGGGACTTATCATGCCATTGAAACAACAAACATAGAAGGGGGTCACTATACTGAGAAGGTGATTTATTCTGATTATCAGGGGGAAACTGGGTTATTGCTACACAACAAAGGCAAAAAGGCCGATTTTGAGAGCTAGGGCATTTCCTAGAATACATCGTATCTCTCTCTTGCACTCAATAGCCCTGATTCATGAAAATCTGCATCATTGCAATGTAAACCAGACATCAAAGACTCCACTTCTTTAAAGTTTGGACCATCCCCCAGTAAAGATTACCATCCATCTGGCATGCCATCAAAGGATAAAGGCACAGGTAATGTGTGGTAGAAGGTAACTATACTAATCAACTTAGCCCTTATGACCAGCTATAGAAATGGGGTCTAACATATCGACATTTTGTGAAATTAATCCCTTTTCCCATATTGTATTATATGAACTCTGGCATTGATTAATGTTTTATATTTTATGTAACAGTATGATGAGATTTTATCATCTTGCAATGATACAGTAGTTGATGGGATTTCATGCACTCCTCTGTTGGGAAAATGAAGGTTTCATCCCAATAAAATGCAAGAATGGATACTGCAAATCAAAAAGAATGGGCTGTATGAGATGGCAGTGAGATGACTTCTGCTTGACTCCCTTCCAGATCCAACCCTTTCTCATTCACCACTACCTCAACTTCTGTCCACAATAAGTTGATTTTGGCTCTAGAAGAAGACTGCAAAGAAAGGACAGGTGTGAGACAGGGTATTTACTTTCTTGGTTCTTTCCCTGAAAGCTTGCCTTGGGCTGGCTATTTTTCTCAACTAAAAGTTATTTACTGCTCCTCTTAAGATAACCAACATTCTCTGTCCTCTCTCTCATGCTTTCAAGCCTGTAGTCATGGTATCTTGGCTGCTACTAACCCTATGTTCCTGCATATAAATAAACCCTTCTTGAATTATCCTATTTCAAGTATACTGTGTTTGTGTTCCTGTCTCCTGTGGGGACCAGGCCTGATTCCATATATATATATATATGTATATATACACACACAGTCACATCATCATATATTTTAGATAAATAGATTTATCCAAATTTCTGTTGTCAAATATTTAGTCTTCTCCCCTGCCCCTCCACACACTATAAATGTTTTGCTACTGTAAATAACACTGCAAATATTACACTTTGGCTAAATCCTAGTGGAAATTTGTCTTAATTTTCCTAGGATACATTTTTAGAAGTGAAATTGATAGCTTAAAATCAGAAAATATTTTTAAGTGTCTTAATACAGATTTCCATTTTGCCCTCCAGTAAATTGGTGACAACTTATACTGATTTGTATCAGCCACATATGAGGCAACTTAATTCATTCCACTTTAGTTTAAGCTGGGTATTAATATGTTATAATTGGAAAATTTATGGATGAAACCTAATTTTATTATTGATTTAATTTTCATTTATGCTATCATCTCTTAAGTTGAAAATCTTTTCATATTCATGTATATATATTTTTTTGTAAATTGCTTTTTTGTCTATTTGGGGATTCACCTTTATTTCTTACATTAAAATACTTGCTTCTTGTGAATGTTTATTTTGATGACAAAAACAACAAAAACCAGGAAACAAGGGGCACAACGACTATTTTCCATGATAGAATTTCTGAAGGACTGAATTCAATATATTTCTAGGGCAAATTTTATTCTCTTTTTGAAAAGTACACAATGATTATCATTAACATCAGAGGAACTGCATGAATAAGTTATCAGCAGAAAAAAAAATCTCTTCAAGTAGATATCAAAACTTACCACACAATGTTATTTAAAATGTGAGGCTTTTAAACGCAGTCTTTTTTCACAGGAAGTGCCATTGCTTTGCATTTCGTTTCCCCAGGCCACATAATTCTTTGTTTTAATGAAGAGGAAAAAAAAAATCCAAGCTACCAATAATAAAAAAGAAAAGGCTATTCCTCGCTAGAGAAAAATTCGCAATCATGTGTGATAGAAAATAGAAATAGGCAAAGTCACAAAGCAATAGCCTATTTACGTATTATTTCCACAAAGTTTCTTTCCCCATAGGATATTTTTTAAAAAAGAAAAATTGTTTCACTACCCAACTACATGGGAGATTTGAAGCAGAGATAACTTATTCTTCCCATTTTAAAGCAATAATACACACTAACACATTGTTGTTCAGTCTCCATTAGGGCAGAGTATTTATTTCCAGACTATTATAGACAATTGAAAATCAGCTTATGCTGTTCCCAGCATACAAATGCCATTCAGGAATTATAGTTTCGTCGTGAACTAGTACCTTCCTATTGTCCTGATGACTCGATTGACAACATCTTCAAATCAGTCACCATCTGTCTCTTATTATCATCATCATCATTGCCTACTACTTTAATTCAAGGTCTTTTCCCTTCTCACTTGATCTATTATAATAGCTGCTTAAATTGACCTTACTATCAGTCTCACTTTTTTCCAATGACCCTCCAGGATATTGTCAGACCATCTCTCTGAAATGTGCATCTGGCCCTTCACATTCCTCTAAATAGCCCTTCGATAACTTGGATGTTACTATAGAGTAACATCCAAACTTCCAAACTCTTTAGTATGGCGTGTAGTTTGGACTTAGCCTCTGAAAGCTTTGTCTTCCCTTCATGCCTTTCTTTAGTCATGTGAAAACTGAGCCTGTGATCACACATTTTTACCCTGTCAACCCGGTGAATACCTCTCTCAAAACTCATTTCAAGTGTCACTTTTTTAGCAAAGCCTTTCCTGGCTTCCTAGGTTAAAAATAATCAAATTCTCCTCTAGGCATTCATAGTTCATTGGGTATATTTCAACCTCAGCCCTCTTGTTGTTTCACTATACTTTAAGCCCTCTGCCTATGTTCTAGGCTTCTCTTTGAGGACTGACCAGTATGCCTGTGTACAGTATCTAACCTAGTACATGGCACAGAGTAGGCCCTAAATACATCTTTGTTTAATTGAATGAATAAATGGAGAAATAAACAAGTATTCACAGAAAAAACTATGTTGTATAAAAGATGTTTGTTTATTAAGAATCCAGTGTAAGTTGCAGGTTCTGCTTCTAGTTGCTTCTGTAAAGCTAATTAGGTGGAAATGGCATATGCATATAAAAATTAAAAAGCAAGTGCATGAGTCAGGGTCCCAACTGAAAACAGATGGCACACTTCAATTAAGATAATTTGAGGAGTATTGACTTACAAAGGAACTGATAACAAAGGTTTGGGCAGGGTATAGGGAAACAACCAGGGGCAGAACAGAAACCTGCCTGCACTGTTAAAGGCAGTTGTAGCTGTTTCTACTCCTGTGTCTGAAGGGATGAGGTGATAAAGAGAAAGAGGTTATTGGAACTCAGAAGGAGAGAAAATTATGCAGAAGAGTCTTGAGAGGAAGAGTGACCTTTGGGAAAGGGACATAGCCGACCTAAGGTGACCTCAAAAGGAGAAGTTCAGGGGAAAATTTCTTTTTTATTCTTCTCTTTTCAACCTATTGTCAAGGCTCCTCAGTAGTCATATCCAAATGAAAGTCAAAAGGTACTGAAGCCCTGTGCTACATTCCATATAGATCAGGCTCCAGGAGCATAGAGCAAGGTAGAGAAGTGGGCAAAAATAGAAGACAGCTAACACATTAGTAAGTGTCTCACACTTCTTTCAAACATCAAAGAGCCCAGCAGATCAGTTTATACATTGTAGAAACTCAAGAAGAGCTTGTGAGGCCAGGCGCAGTGGCTCATGCCTGTAATCCCAGCACTTTGGGAGGCCGAGACGGGCCTCAGGAGATCGAGACCATCCTGGCTAACACAGTGAAACCCCATCTCTACTAAAAATATAAAAAAATTAGCCGGGCGTGGTGGCAGGCGCCTGTAGTCCCAGCTACTCGGGAGGCTGAGGCAGGAGAATGGCGGGAACCCGGGAGGCAGAGCTTGCAGTGAGCTGAGATCAAGCCACTGCACTCCAGCCTGGGTGACAGAGCGAGACTCCGTCTCAAAAAAAAAAAAAAAAAAAAGAAGAGCTTGTGGACAATTTGATCATTAACATGACAGAAAATCATTTAGTGGCAGCAATAGAGGTGCACCAGCCAGATGTTCCTTCAAGAAAGACCTTGCCATTCATCTGTGATAGGAACAGTTATCGCACAGCTTCTATCTGTAGAAAATTTGGGATCCATTGCAGCATTTGCATCAAATTCATACCATTCCCGGGCATCTCCCAGTGCATGACTGATCCTGGTGAAGATACTAGGAGGTGGTTTTTCTTGCCTAATGCAAAAATTGCCTAATGACAATCTTTTCTCAAAAACTCCTCATGGGTTTGCCAAAACTTTGAAAGATCTGTTTCATAGTCTGAGGTTCTTCCTCTCCAATACTGCTTCATATCTTATTATATCTCATACGCATTATCTCCCAATGAACCACTTGTACTCCTAACTCTATCTAACCATCTCTTTATCAGAGGATCTAAATGGACACACATACCTACTAAATTAATGATGAGGAAAATAAAAGTTTGTTTAGGAATATAGTGGAGTGGCCCAATTTCAAGGAGAATTGTGATATGAGCCTTAAAAATGGGAATAAAGAAAAATAATAATAGCAAAGTCAGAACACCTGTCCCTCAATCTACATCAGACTGCTTATCTCTTTCTTTGTCAGAGAGTTGTGGCGAGGATCAAACAAGAGTACATGGTTTCTGAAATTTGGGTGAGCTCATCAATAGAGGCTGCCACCATGCATTATCCCACATCCATTTTCAACCTCTTCTCCCTAGTGCAGTTCCTAGAGAGATTACAAAAGTTGTACACTCATTTTCTCAGTCTCTCTTCTACTAAGGGTGGCCATGTGATATAAGTTGATATAAACAACTAGTTTATGGGCATTTCTTTTTCTTTCCCGATCAAAGGAATAGATGTACATGGGGTAGCCATCTTGAGACCAGGATGCAAAAATCTAACACATTCGGTATGACAAAGTAGAAAGGTATTTTATCTTTTTTAAAATTGCTTTTTTGGGAGATGGAGTCTCACTCTGTCCTCCAGGCTGGAGTGCAGTGCCGCAATCTTGGCTCACTGCAACCTCCGCCTCCCAGGTTCAAGCGATTCTCCTGCCTCAGCCTCCCAAGTAGTTGGGTCTACAGACACGAGCCACCACAACCAGCTAATTTTTTTGTATTTTTAGTAGAGATGGGGTTTCACCATGTTGGTCAGGCTGGTCTTGAACTCCTGACCTCAGGTGATCCGCCCGCCTCAGCCTCCAAAAGTGCTGGGATTATAGGCGTGAGCCACCGCACCTGGCCCAGAAAAGGTATTTTTTTTTTTTTAACTGTGTCTTTGAGATGTTGCTCAGTCGTGGCCTGCTCAACTCTGGACTGGCTCCCACCAGACTTCGGGTTATGTAAAAAGTTGACACAATTATTTGTCATTTGCTGTGACCAGTGCAGGCCATGATATCCTGACTATTAGAAACATTTAAGACAGATGCTCAGCTACCCCACTACCTAATCCTTACTTTTTATGGGCTTCAGGCCCCCATGAAAAAAAAATTTAAATTAGGTTCTCAGTTAGGATTCACACAACTTGTCTGATATCCTAAAGGATCCTCCCAACCCCGCAAAAAAAGAAAAATGTAAGAAAACATAGTGAAACCTCTGTGAGAAAGTACATATGAATATTTCACAAAGGCATGATGAAGATTTCATTGTAGGAACTAGTTTTGAGAAGTAGCAGGATTTCTAGGTACAGAGTAAGGTTGTACTTGACCATCCATTTACATTGTCAAGAGGCAGTTACACTGTCAAGAGGCCACTGCCAAGAGGCAGATGGCCATAATGTAAAGAAGACCGTTCCCAGAGGCAAACAGCTCTGCTAAGAAAGCCCTGTGAATGAGGTTGTAAAAAAAAGAGGAGAGGATTTTCATGCTAACTGGGGAGAAAGGAGAAAGCAAGAAGAGGCTGATTTTTAAAAGATTAGTAGAGCTTGTAGTTTCTGCTCTGTCATATAAAAAGCTTGGATAAATTCACCCCAGTCTTTACGATAAGAAAAAGCTACACCAGGGCCGGGCATGGTGGCTCACGCCTGTAATCCTAGCACTTTGGGAGGCCGAAGTTGGTGGATCACGAGGTCAGGAGTTCAAGACCAGCCTGGCCAATATGGTAAAACCCCATCTCGACTAAAAATATAAAAAATTAGCTTGATGTGGTGGCACGTGCCTGTAATCCCAGCTATTCGGGAGGCTGAGACAGGAAAATTGCTTGAACTCAGGAAGCGGAGGTTACAGTGAGCTGAGATCACACCACTGCACTCCGGCCTGGGCGACAGAGTGAGACTCCATCAAAACAAAAAAAAACAAAACAAAAAAAAAAAAAAAAAAAACTAGACAAACTAAAAATGAACAACTTTTCTTAAAAGGGCAAACAGCCACCCTGAAATCTGGAGACACAGGTGAACCAGAGGGATATAACTGAAATCTACCTGAAGCAAAAGCTGCTGGAACCGTAAACTGGTAGTAACACTTAATGGTAATTTGATTAGTTGCTGAAGGCTGAGTCTGGACTAGAGTAAAAATAAAAAATACTGTGGGCTGCAGTATTCTGCAGTATACATGAAAGTACTCCCATACTTTCATGAGTTTTATTTCCAAAAATGCCACCAGCTCATCGTAATGAAGATCTAAAAGATTGTCTTGTGGCTTTGGCAGGGGTAAGAGAAGAGTGACCACTATGATTTCTGTCCAGTTTTCTCCATGAGAAAGGTCTACTCTACATGAGGAAAGACTTTACTGGAGCTGTGTCGCTGAATTTTGGGAAAAAGTCATTCCTTTGACTGTAGTCCTTTCTAGACCTCCTGTCTCACTTAAGGCACTGGGAAGCAATAGAAGGAGAAATACAGGCAAAGACCACAAGTCAGAGACAAATTCCCGCTAAAAGACTGATATTTAATCAGAATATTATTGAATATTCCCCTCCCCTACATCTTACCACCATACCAACAGTACAATAAGAGTGGATAATAGCTAAGAGCTGTAAGACGCAGTCTCTGAGAGGGAATACTTAGGGAAGCCCAAGGTTAAGAGGGGAAACAAAAATGACATTAGAGGAATTTAGAACAGAGTGTTCCCACATAGAGCTACAGCAAATATTAAACAAAGTCCAATTCCTGGCCAGATTAACATAAATCCTCAGTTCCTATTAGCTGAAACAACATGTACAGCTTTCAACTAAAACTTATAAGGCAAAAGACAAGAGAAAAACAGTCTAAAGAGATAAAACAAGTATCAAAAACAGACGGAGATTATGACACAGATGTTTGCATTATCAGACAGGAAAATTAAAAACCAATGATTAATGCAATAAAGGCTCTAACAGAAAAAGTAGGCAACATGCAAGAACAGATGGGTAGTGTAAGCAGAGAGATGGATTCTTTAAAAAAGAATCAAAAAGAATCAAAAGGAAATACTAGAAATAAAAAAATACTGTAACAGAAATGAAGAGTGCCTTTGTTGGGCTCAACATAGCTGAGAAAAGAACCAGTGATCCAGTGATCTTGAAAATAGGTCAAAAGAAAGTTTCCAAATTAAAATGCAAAAGAAAACAAAAAATTAGAAAAAAATGATATTAAGAGGTGTAACACGGTGAAACCCCGTCTCTACTAAGAAATACAAAAAATAGCCGGGCGAGGTGGCAGCGCCTGTAGTCCCAGCTACTCGGGAGGCTGAGGCCGGAGAATGGCGTGAACCCGGGAGGCGGAGCTTGCAGTGAGCTGAGATCCGGCCACTGCACTCCAGCCTGGGCTACAGAGCGAGACTCCGTCTCAAAAAAAAAAAAAAAAAAAAAAAAAGAGGTGTAACATATGCCTAATTATAATATTTAGTGCTAGTAGGAGAAAAAAGAGAACAGAGCCAACAAAAGGTTTGAAGTAATAATGGCCAAGAACTTCCAAAATTAAATTGCAGGCATCAAAACACAGATCTACGGAGCTCAGAAAACACCAAATAGAATAAATAAAAGAAAAATTTACACCTAAGAGTATCATATTCAAATTGCAGAAAACCAATGACAAAGAAAACGTTGAAGGAATACAAAGGGAGAAAAACTTATCTACAGAGGAATAAGAACATAAGTAGCAGTGGACGTCTTGTCAGCCACCATGCAAAATAAAAGAATGAAATATTTAAAATACTAAAAGAAAAAAATCAAACTAGAATTCTGTCTCCACTTTACTTCTATCTCTATCTTGACTTTACAAGTAAAGAAGACATAAGGACTTTCTCTGAAAAACAGAAATTGAGGGAATTCATCAGCAGCAAACCAGTCCCGCAAGAAAAATGAAAAGATTTTCTTCAGGCAGAAGGAAAAGTATAAAGGTCATAAACTTGGATTTACATGAAGAAAGGAAGTGCACAGGAGGAGAAACAAAGGCAAAATAAAATATTTTATTTTACTTATTGATTAATTGAATTAAAATACCACTGTTTGCTTAAAGTAATTATAACAACACATATGGTGATTGTAATGTATAGATATATAAAATGAAAGACAGTACATCATAAGGGATAGGAGTGAGGAACTGGGAATATGGTTATAAGGTAGCCGCACTATATATGAGGCAGCACAGTGTTACATGAGGGTGGACTTGAATTGAAAATATACATTGCAACTATAGGGTAGCCACTAATTTTTTAAAGTATGATTGATATTTTAAGAGAGGAAATAAAATGGAAGCATATAAAATGCTCAAATAAAACGAGAAAAAGCAAAAACTGAATTCTCAGGCAATGACTACAAAACAGTTATTATAAATATGAGATATTAAGCAAAGTATGTAACTACATTAAATGTGGATAGTCTAAATACACCCTTTACAAGATATATTTTTGGAGTGTATATAAAAACAAGGCCTAACTATATATTGTCTATGAGAAATATACTTTAAATATTAAGACTCAGCACTGGGCACGGTTGCTGATGGCTATAATCCCAGAGCTTTGGGAGGCCGAGGCAGGCAGATCATCTGAGATCAGGAGTTCAAGACCAGCCTGGCCAACACGGTGAAACCCCATCTCTACTAGAAATACAAAAATTAGCCAGGCATGGTGGCAGGTGCCTATCATCCCAGCTACTTGGGAGACTGAGGCAGGAGAATCTCTTGAATCTGGGAGGTGGAGGCTGCAGTGAGCCTAGGTCATGCCACTGTACTCCAGCCTGGGTGACAGAGTGAGACTCTGTCTTGAGGAAAAAAAAAAAAAGAAAAATATTAAGTCTCAGTTTAAAAGCAAAGAGATGGAGAAAATATATTATGCTGATACTAATCAAACAAAAGCTAGAGTAGCAATATTAATTTCAGATAAAGTAAAGTTCAGAACGAGAAAACAGGAATACAGAGCAGTGCTACATAATACAAAATGGGTCAATTCTTTAAAAAGAGACAATAATCCTAAACACATATGAATCTAAAATACATGAGACCCACGAATGAATGCCAAAATACATGAGACCCAAACTGATTAAAGTGAAAGGAGAAATAGATAATTTAGTATTATAGTTGGAGACTTCAACAGCCCTGTCAGTAAGTGATAGGTCAATCAAACAGAAAATCAATTAATGTATAGTTGACTTGAACACCACTATCAATTAACTTAACCTAATTGACATTAATAGAATACTTCATCCAACACCAGCAGAATATACATTCTTCTCAAGTTTTCATGGAACATTCACCAAGACATACCACATTCTGGACTATAAGATATACCTTAACAAATTTAAAAGAATAAAAATTGTACAAAGTATGTTCTCAGACCACAGTAGAATTTAAAATGGAAATCAATAAGAGAAAGATACCTGGAAAATCCCAAAATATTTGGAGATGAAGCAACACATTTGTAATAACAGATGGGTCAAAGAAGTCTCAGGATAATATAAAAACATTTTGAATTAAATAAAAATGAAAATATAACTTACCCAAATATGTGAGATGTGATGAAAGCAGAGCTTACAGAGAACTTTATAACATTAAATGCATATGTTAGAAAAAAATTTAAAATCAGTAAACTAAGGTTAAACCTTGGTAACAGTAGATAAAAAATAGCAATTTAAGCCTAAAACAAGCAGTAGAAAAAATAATAAAAATTAGAGTAGAAATCTGTGAAATTAAAACCAGGAAAATAATAGCGAAAGCAAAAGCTGTGTCTTAGAAAAAATAAAATTGATAAACCTCTAGTTAACAGAGATGGGGGAGGGAGACAAGGGGAGAGGGAGAGGAGGGAGGGAGGGAAGGAGGGAGAGAGAGAGAGAGAAGGAAGAGAGAAAAAGAGAGAGAAGACCAAAATTACTAATATGAAAGAGGTTCATCACTACTGATCACATGTTCATTATTAAAAGGATAATAAAGGAATACTAAGAACAATTCTATGCATGTAAGTTTGATAACTACATGAAATACACTAATTTTTTGAAAGATACAAACCACTAAAATTCATAAAAGGAGAAATAGTTAACTTGAATAGTTCTATTTCTATTAAATAAGTTGAATTAATAATTAATAGGTTTTTGTAAAAGCACCAGGCCCAGATGATTTCACTGTTCAAATGTACCAAACATTTAAGAAAGAAATGACACCAATTTTTCACAATCTCCTCCAGAAAATAGAAACAGAAAAAACAACTCACTCGTTTTAGAAGAACACTGTGCTTCTCCTATTCAGTCCTCACATGCCTCCTCCCAAGTCCCTGGAAAACAGATGTTTTTACTGTCTCTATAATTTTGCCCTTTCCAGAGTATTTGATATTGTAATGGTGAAAATAAAACAATGAGCATTTGTCAAAACTTGTAGAACTTTATAGCACAGAGTAAACCATAATAGATACATTTTTTGTTAATTATTGAAGAGGTCAGGAGATTGCAGGATGGAAAATAGAATGTGACAAAAGAATCTAAATGCATTATAAATGTTTGAAACAACTTCACTGAAGAGGGTGGGTGAAGAGGTGTTAACCTAAGTTACCTTGGAAATAAGTGGAGTTTAAAACACAAAAGAGCAAAAAGACCTGTATTTAACAACTGTGCTGTAGCTGATAAAGTTGTTTCCAACGGGGGTGTGGGTTAACAATTCTAAATATATATGTATACTGGAATCGAATAACTAAATGGATAGTGGATAGTGGGAGACAAATCTCACTGTTGGAGTGGGAGGTTACAGGTAAGCAAAGGTAAGACTCTAGAATGATCTACATGGTAATGGCTTAGAGTTAGAGACATCAGTATGAATCTAATTTAAGCTTAGTATAGACCCAGATTTTTACAATAGAAATATTTATAGTAATACATATTTCATACCATACTAATGCCAGCTGTTAATAGGAAAAACAATGTGGAGTATACATACGGGAACTCTCTGTACTATCTTCAAAATAATTCTGTAAATTTAAAACTGCTTTAAAATGAAAAAAAATGTTTAAAAAATACTAGTCACAACTTAGGGAATAACTTCTCATGTCATAGGAATAGTGGTTAATGAATCAGATAGCGGAGAAAATTAACTAATAATTTTTCCCACTTTTTCTTAAACATAGAAACACTAGCTATGCTGTGATATTAGGTATTCAGTCCAGAGATGCCTCACGGAATGGTGAAAACCACCTTATAATCTAAGTTAGAAAACAGGGATGTAGTTTGTAACTCAATTAATTGCTTGCCAGTTATGGGACCCTATGAAATCACTCTTCCCGTTTAAAGCAAGGTTATTGGATACAACGATCCTAAAAGCCTATCAAACTGAGACATTCCATCACTCTTCATCCTCTAATCTAGAAGGAAGATTGGGCTTCTCTCATGTTCATAAGGCTGACACTCCCCTCTTTGTCATGGCTGTGTATCCATAAACAGAATGTTGGTGCCCATCCAGATAGCCACTCAGAGTCAAGACCTCCATGTGGTGCAGGACAGACTCCAACCTGCTAACAGGGGGTAAAAGGTTAGAGGAGCCTCCACATCCCCTTTATCATCTGTATAGTAGCTGCTGTCAATTCTGTACCCAGATCCCCTTCACCAGGCTATTGTGTCCATTCTCCAGCTGCTATGAGTGCTACCTGCTAACAGGTCATCGTTCACCCATCTTTGAAGAATTATACTAGGTCAACAGAGACTGCCTTGTACAGAGAGGACTAGGACGTTACATTGACTCCTTTTCTGGGAGTTGGCTTGTTACTAATGACCGACTGATAATTGGGGTATTAAAATCCAGTCTCCTTGCCTCAGGGTGAGACATCTCCATGGTATTCTTAATGCTGCACAGCTCCCTGTGAGATTCAGCTGAGTCTAGATTTCAGCCAAACCCACATCTTTGCCTAGCTTCTTCTCCTGCCCTTTCCTGATTTCCTTACTCCATTAGAGGTTTCACCTGGTAACACTTCCCCACTAACCCACTTGCAAAATCATGCCTCCCTCACGCTCTGCTTCTTGGTAACCTGACCTCAGAAAACGTGGGAAAAGTTGTTATAATATCCTTCTAATATCCCAGAGAAATCATGGCTGTGGCTACTCCCATACAACATTCTATAAAGCAAGAGTCAGCAGCTTTTTAGGTCACATGTGGTCTGTGCTGCATATTAGTTTTCTTTTTCTCTAATTCTTTAAAAATGTAAACACCATTCTTCACTCTTAACTCATACAAAAACAAGCGGCAGGTGAGATGTGGTCCGTGGGCTACGGTTTGCTGACCTCCGCTCTAAAGCACAGGAGTAAGTAAAGTTGGCAGGCCCATGCCAGTGCAGACTGGAGGTTAGGAGGCCTCGGTCATACTAAAGTCTTCTTTTGGGAGGGTTAAGGCAGAAGCCCATCTGACAGAAATGCAGCAGGAATTAACTAATGATCATCAAAACCTTTGAAAACATAATGGGCTTTACAAAACGTAGTATACAGGGATTTATCATTAAACATTCACCTCTTCTGTTTGATGAATTG
The DNA here is from genome assembly GCF_043159975.1 of Macaca nemestrina. Lineage (NCBI taxonomy): Eukaryota > Metazoa > Chordata > Mammalia > Primates > Cercopithecidae > Macaca > Macaca nemestrina. The sequence goes on along the minus strand of NC_092145.1, from coordinate 117,120,375 downwards.
TCTTCTGCTTATTGTTATTATGAGAAAACGTTTAACAAAATAATTTAGAAAACTTGAAGGTCTCTCAAGAAGCAAAATAATTCCCAGTAAGCCTTAGTATGGTACCATGAAAAAAATAGCAAGACAGGCACACAAGAGATAGAAACCAAGGCAGAGACAGAGAGAAAGAGACATATACCCACACAGATAAAAGGGAAAGAGAGAGAGAGAAAAGGAAAGAAACATACACAGACAGGTTGGAGAGTCAGAGAGAGACAGAGATATAGAAAGAAATAGAGGCAGAGAGGGAGAGACAGTGATAGAGAATCAGAGAAAGAGAAGAGCTGTTAACAAACAATATTTTTAGCAACAACTCAAAGCCTGTTCTCAACAATGGAAGCTTAATTAACAAACACTTGTCTCATTTTAGCCTTTACATTCACAAATCAACATCTATGGTAAGGATCAAGTAGGTGTGTGTTGTTTGGTTTCAAGAGGATAAACAATTTTATACCTTAGAATTCTGGAACGTATTTGCTGGATTATCTACCGTAGAGGGCATTAATTATGTAGTGATGTACCTAATGATGTCTGAAAACAGATTCTGAGTAAGAGAAAAGAGCAGAAAAGGTTGGACTTAGAATACAAACACTTAAGTTGAAGTCTATATATTCTATCATTTAATGACCTTGGAAAAGTTACCTGTGCCTGAAATGCAATTTTCTCCTCCGGAAAAAAATTATATACATATACACACATACACAAACACACACTCTAATGTAGTTGTAAGGATTAAATAAGAGCATAAGTCATAAATGGTGTTTAGGGACAGTAAGGTAGAGGGTAAGGTGGAGATAGTTACTTCTCTAATCTTCCTTTTACATCCTAATAAGCCTCAGCAATGTCTCAGAAAAGGAAAGCTTTGAAAATGTCAGAAATGCCATTTTAAAAAATTATGAAATCATCTATATACATTTTGAAACATAAATCTCCCCCCTCTTTTGTGTTTTGCTTGCTTACTTTTATTTTTGCTCTAAGTAGCTGAAGAATTTGGTAAAGATTTCTATAGAGTCACAGGAAATAAAAGAAATAAAGGTGACAAGTCCAATCTTCCAACACAGTTGTATGGATTATGAGATAATGTATGTAAATTGCTTTTTCAGTGATTAAGCACGATATGTATTGGTTATTTGTGGACAAATTTTAGACTAATAAAAGCAAAAATTAATTTTGACTGAGCTGACAGTACAGTTCATTCAAAAGAGTGAGACTTTTTAAATATAGTATCCCAAATCTTTTACCTCTGATGCCATTAGCACAATGCAGTTCTTCCATTTCAAGGAAACAAGGCCAAAACTGTTTTTGAAGATGAGAAAACGATGGTGTAAAGCAATTTCCAGAGTTTTTTTTCCCAAAGGACAGTATTAAAAATTCCTCTTGCCAGGAACTAGGACTGCATTAGTCTATAGTAAGTCAGAAAATATTTTGTTAGTTTATGCTCAAGTTTCAGCACTATAGTTTCCTCTTACTTTGTTTCTGCTTCCCATCTGTAGTGGACGCCGGGATGAGCCTCTTCAAGGAAGATCCCTCATCAAGGAAGGAGGAGCTGCCTTAGCTGTTGAGACTACTCTAGACAGACAGCCTCCAGCTGTCAGCCTTTTCAGGGTCGGCCTCAGCTGCAGACAGCAGCTGTGCAATGACATGCCCTTTCTCTGGGTAGCCTACACCCAATGTCTGATCCATGTGGGAGTATAAAGTCATGGCCACTTCAGCCCAATTTGAGAAAATTTCTGCAGCACCTTCCTTGCTTTAGCACTTTCCACAGGATCAATATAGGCTGTCGCTGAACCTGTATCACAGCTTGACTTCTCCCTCTGCCCAATCTTGCCTCCTTCCCCCACCTTCCACTGGGTTTGAATCTGAGGATGCTCCTGAATGAATACCCTTGCATGCTCAACTTTGTCTCTTAGTCCCATTCCCAGGGAACCAAACAACACCACCTTCTCATTCTCTTTCTATTTTGTTGCATCATACGGTGTATCATGGCTTCATGAAAGGACAGGTCAGTAAGAGCCGATCCCAATCCTAGGTGGCTGTTGATAGGCTGAGAGAGGACCCTATCAGAATTGCTCAGTCCTAGTATGTCCATAGGGTATCTGATAGCTAATGTGTAATGATAAACTTGGTAGCTGCAAGGAACTGTCGGATAAGTGAAAAAAAAAAAAGTGAACTAATAGTAACAGAGTACTTATGCCAGGCATTGTACTAGACACTTTTATAGTTATTCTCTCATTTCATCCTCATTAAGAATAGTGTCATAGGTAATGTTCTCCCCATTTTACAAATAAGGGAGCTGAGGCTGAATGTGTGTAAGGGACTCACTGAAGGTCAATAAACCACAACTCAAGACCAGATCATCTAACTCTGATTAAGAAACTAAACTTTGGTTTACATGTCATCTGAATCCAAAGCCTAAAAGTACTTTCCCCACCCCCACTTTATTAGATAGGAATTGAGCTTGACTGCTTTTTAAAATCCAATAACAATGGTATAAACAAGATACAGTTTATGTATCTCAATATGGAAGCCCTAATTTAAGTGGTAGCTGACATTGGTTCAGGAGCTGAAGGATTTTAGAGCGGAGGTTTCAAAATCTGTTGGGTCCCTTTCTAGCATTAAAAATACTTTTCAGGGAAGAAGAACGAGGCTAAAGGGTAGAAGGAGATATATCCGCTCACTTAGCCCTTTTGAAAAGCAGTGACTTCTGCTTATATCACATGGGTCAGAGCTGTGTCACATGGCACCCCTGACTGCCATGGAGTCTGGAAAATATATTTTCTTAATCCAGGCCTCTGTTGACAGTCTAATCAAACTGGAGTTCAGTTTGTAAGCAAGAAGAAGAGAATGGCTATTGACTAAGAGGCAACTAACTCTCACACCTGAAGATTCATCTCAGGGATTTCTTTCTTTCTTTTTTTTTTTTTTGAGATGGAGTCTGGCTCTGTTGCCAGCCTTGAGTGCAGTGGCACAATCATGGCTCACTGCTGCAACCTCTGCCTCCCGGATTCAAGCGATTCTCTTGCCTCAGCCTCTCGAGTAGCTGGGACTACAGTTGTGTACCACCATGCCCAGCTAATTTTTGTATTTTTAGTAGAGACGGGGTTTCTTCATGTTGGCCAGCATGGTCTCCATCTCTTGACCTCGTGATCTGCCCGCCTCAGCCTCCCAAAGTGCTGGGAATACAGGCGTGAGCCACAGAACCTGGCCCATCGCAGGGATTTCTAGAAGTTTTGCAAGTAGTCAGATCAAGTTCTTGGGAAATACACTCAAAGACAAAGATTTGTGTGCAGGAGGCTTTAGGGGAGTGTTCTTATGAACAGCACATCCAACAGAGTATGGGATAAACTGAACTATAATAGAGTTGCAACCAAGACCCATCAGTTTTGTGGAAATCTTTAAAAGTGGGGTCGCCCTTCAGACATGTCCCAAGTTGTGTAAAGGAGGTTGGCCTTGTATCCTGCATCATCCAGGCATTCAATGCTGGTTGCACCTAGGAAAAGAATATGACCTTCAAAGGGGCAGCCGTTCAGCCAAGGGCAATTCCTGGAGATGGAATTGCCAGCTCTAAACTGGCAGGAACCAACAATCCTGGGAAATAAATGCCTCAGACCTAAAGAGGAAATTTGGACGGCCCATCTCAGCATTCACAACACCAGGCTAATAATAAGTTGAACCTCACATGGTGAAGTGCAGATTCTTCATGCAGATCTTACAGAATGTGTTAGACATGGTGGCAAGGGAGACACAAAATGAGAGCAAAGTATTCCCAGATACACTACTTTTGATGCAAATGCTACAGCATTACCTTGTGCAAAATCCCGAATACTAATGATTATGGTTATCTTAAATAACCATGCATTAAAAATTCCAACAAAAATAGGGCTCTTGTGAATGTCTAGTATTAGTTCATCAATTGGTGACTTCCCAGGTAGGAAAACAAGTGGTTAATCTCACCAGCATTTTCAGGATCTTAGCCCACAACATTGTCAATATAGAGAAATGCATTTGGATAATAGCATTGCAATTTATGAAGATAGTATTTTAGAGATGCAACTAGCCCTTAAGAAGACTTTGTACAAATGAGAAAAAGTCACCCTCTTTGGGCAGATAACAGCCTTAAGCTAAGGTGATCAGCTTGGTAAATTTAGGCTTTGTTAGCCTGGATATCTTTGTCCAACACTTTACAATCATACATGAGTGTGATACAAATTTTCCATACTTCTGATTAAAATTGATTCTAAAAACTGTATTAGCTAGTTATGAACAAGGGTATTCTATTATATTCCACAAATGAAGTGGTTCAGATTGTTTAAATAGCTTACCTGAGGCCATATTGCCAGTAATTGTCAGAGTCCAGATACAAACTTTAAAATTTTGATGTCAATCCCAGTGCCTTTTCCAGGAAACTACGTTGCCATTATGGACCAGATACCAACCACAGCAGAATTGTGTAAAACAGTGATTAAAATAAGGGCTGTGCAAGATAGGAGTAAAGGAAAAACTGTACCTGTATGAAACATAATAAGATAACTAGCTTTGTGTGCTAAAACTGCCAACAAATTGTAGAACTAACACACTGTATAAGAATGGATGCTGTTGGCCCAGCGCAGTGGCTCATGCAGGTAATCCCAGCACTTCAGGAGGCCGCGACGGGCGCATCACGAGGTCAAGAGATCGAGATCATCCTGGCTAATATGGTGAAACCCCATCTCTACTAAAAATACAAAAAATTAGCCAGGCGTATTGGCAGGCACCTGTAGTCCCAGCTACTTGGGAGGCTGAGGCAGGAGAATGGCGTGAACCCAGGAGGCGGAGCTTGCAGTGAGCCGAGATCGTGCCACTGCGCTCCAGCCCCGGCAACAGAGCAAGAATCCGTCTCAAAAAAAAAAAAAAAAAAAAAAAAAAAAGGAATGGATGCTGTTATACAGAAATATTTTAAAATCTCAAAAACTAAGTTATTCTATCCTCACCTTACCTTTAAAATGTGTGTGTGTGTCTGTGTGTGTCTGTGTGTCTGTGTGTGTCTGTGTGCGTGTCTCTGTGTCTGTGTGTGCATGTCTGTGTGTGTGTCTCTGTGTGTGTGTGTGTCTGTGTGTGTCTCTGTGTGTCTGTGTCTGTGTGTGTCTGTGTGTGTGTCTGTGTGTGTGTGTCTGTGTGTGTGTCTGTGTGTGTCTACACAGATCTATTCATGCCCCAATTGTTCTACTGTTCTAAAAAAGATTGAACATTGGCCGGGCGCGGTGGCTCATACCTGTAATCCCAGCACTTTGGGAGGCCGAGGTGGGCGGATCATGAGGTCAGGAGATCGAGACCATCCTGGCCAACATGGTGAAACCCCGTCTCTACTTAAAAAAAAAAAAAAAATTAGCTGGGCATGGTGGTGCATGCTTGTAATCCCAGCTACTGGGGAGGCTGAGGCAGGAGAATCGCTTGAACCAGGGAGTTGGAGGTTGCAGTGAACCGAGATGGCGCCACTGCACTCCAGCCTGGTGACAGAGTGAGACTCCATCTCAAAAAAAAAAAAAAAAGAACATGGATTAGAAGGATATGTTAAATACTAGAAAACACAATACATTGACAATAGAAGCCAGGCACTGTGACTCATGCCTGTAATCCCAATTCTTTGGGAGGCTGAGGAGAGGATTCCTTGAGGCCAGGAGTTCAAGACTAGCCTAGGCAACACAGCAAGAGCCTGTCTTTCCAAAAAATAGCTGAGTATGGTAGTCCGTACCTACAGTCCCAGCCACCCAGGAGGCTTAGGTAGGAGAATTGCTTGAGTTCTAGGTTGCAGTGAGGTATGATCACACCACTGCACTTCACCCTGGGCAACACAGAGAGAGACCTTGTCAGAAAGAATGAGAGGGAGGGGAGGGGAGGGGAGGGGAGGGGAGGGGAGGGGAGAAGAGAGGAAAAGAAACACAAAAGAAAGAAAAAAAGGATGTTTTTAATGATGGACAAGAAATTTGCCTCTTAGCTTTCTAGCAGTAGAAGAAAGAAGGGAAACTTGGTCCTTTATATAATTACCAGTGTCAAACAGATTTAAAAGGACAGTTTATCATAAATAACACTCTTAAAGTTCTTCAAAAGTAGAACACTTATGTAATAAGCTACATCATCATCAAAGATGAAATTACAACTTACAAATAGTTTATTAAATTAGTCTTTTTTAACTTTTATTTTAAGTTCCAGGGTACATGTGTAGGTTTGTCACACAGGTAAACTTCTGTTATGGGATTTGTTTTACCAATTATTTCATCACCCAGGTATTAATCCTAGGACCTGTTAGTTATTTTTCCTGATCCTCTCCCTCCTCCCACCCTCCACTTTCTGATAGTCTCTAGTTCGTGTTGTTTCCCTCTATGTGGCCATGTGTTCTTAAAGCCTTTATTATTTTTATCAGGTTGCAAAGGGAACGTGTTCACAATAAAAAATTTCTAAAATATATAAAAGCTCGAAAAAGAAATAAAAAATTATCCACCACGGAGAGATAACCACTTTTAATACCACAGTATATACTATACCTATATATATGCTGTGTGTGTATACGTTTATGAATTACAAAATATATGTTGATGTGTTATGAAAATATATTTTATGTTTGTAATATTCATATATGTACTTTATAATATAAATTGCAATATATAGTATTACAAAATTGGTCATTTATTTATATGCTTTGCATATTTCCTCATTCTGTATATGCATTTATATGTGAAATATTATGCAGGTATTGGAAATTGTTATAATTTATTTTCCTAAACTTATATGACTGGATATATATGTATGTATGTATATATATATTTCTCTGTTATAAACAAAAATGTAAATAATAATTCATTTTTGTTGAATTCTGATTATTTCCATATAATCAATTGCTCGAAAAAGAATAAGTTAGGCAACAAGGCATAAACTTTTTATAATTTATATTTACGTTCATAATCTGCCCTCTGGAAGAGTAGAACATTTTATACTTTTTTAAAATGTATGAGAAATCGAGGAAGGAAAAAATGTGGATAGGAGGCAGGACTAAATTGCAGCTCCCACTTGGATGGAGAGAGCAGCATGTGGAGACTCACATCATGAACTTTTGCTCCAATAACTACTGCTCCAATAACTACTGCAGGAATATACCAGGAAAGCCAAAAGAATCCACAGACCCTGTGAAGGAAGCAGATTGCTCCTGCAGGACATAGGAGACAGCCCAAATACTGTGAGTGCCCAAACTGTGAAAGTGGGGAAGGGGGACCATCTGCCCCCGAACACACACCCTCACCGGGGAACCTGAAGGTCTAGATCACAGGAGAAGGATTCAACCTTAACTGGAGCTGAGTCAATTTAGAGAGCTGAGTGAAATACAGGGGTAGAGGAAGCAGCAGGAAAAGCCCTGTGGGCTCTCTGGGTCCCCAAGGAAGCCATTTCTGACATGTCTCACAGGGGTCCTTGGGAAGGGCCACAAGAGGAACTGGGAAAAGACCACAGGGAGAAGAAAACCTCCAGCTGAACTTTATAACAATTCCAGCTGAACCGAGTTTCCTGGCTAGAAATCAGGAGGGTGTAAATCTGGTGTGCAGACTTGACAGGCAGGGATTTGCAAAAGCCCTGTTTGCTTTCTCAGCGGGGAGGCTGGTAGCCTGGGGCAAACTCGCCCACTTGCCCACTGCCTGGAAACAAACTCGGTGCTATTGAGGGAGCACAGTGGTAGTGAGACTGGCCTTTTGGGCTGCGTGGGAGCTGGGCGAGGGCCGTAACTGCCAGCTTTCCCCCACTTCCCTGACAACCTGCATGACACAGCAGAGGCAGTCACAATCTTCCTGGAGTAACTCCACTGACTTGGGAAACACACCACCATCCCCCACAGCATCGCAGCAAGACCCGCCCAAGGAAAGTCTGAGTTCAGACATGCCCAGCCCTGCCCCCACCTGACCGTCCTTCGCTACCCACCCTGGTTGCTCAAGACAAAGGACATATTCTCTTAGCAGTTCTAGGGCCCCACCTACCATCTGATCCTCACCTATACTACCACAGCTGATGCTTTCTTGAAAGTGCCACCTCCTAAAAGGAGGCCAACCAACACAAAACTAGTGCATTAAACAATGACAACTAAGGACCGTTACAGAGTCCATTTCACTCCCCTGCCACCTCCACCAGAGCAGGTGCTGATATCCATGGCTGAGAGACCTGAAGATAAGAAGGAACCAAAAATACAATTCTAGTAATATGACTTAACAGGGTTCTTCAACACCCCCAGAAAATCACACTAGCTCACCTGCAATGGATCCAAACCAAGGAGAAATCTCTGAATTGCCAGAAAAAGAATTCAGAAGGTCAATTATTAAGCTAATCGAGGAGGCACCAGAGAAAGGTGAAGTCCAACTTAAGGAAATGAAAAAAATGATACAAGATATGAGGGGAGAAATCCTCAGTGAAATAGATAGCATAAATAATAAACAATCACTACTTCAGAAAATAAAGGACGCACTTAGAGAAATGCAAAATGTACTGGAAAGTCAGCAATAAAATAAAAAAAAAAGAACAAAACTTCAGAGCTTGAAGACAAGGTTTTCAAAATAACCCAATCCAACAAAGACAAAGAAAAATAATTTTTAAAAACGAACAAAGCCTCCAAGACATTTGGTATGATGTTAAATGACCAAACCTAAGGATAATAGGCATTTCTGAGAAAGAAGAGAAATCTAAAAGTTTTGAAAATATATTTGTGAGAATAATCAAGGAAAACTTCCTCAGCCTTGCTAGAAATCTAGACATCCAAATACAGGAAGCTTAAAGAATGCCTGGGAAATTCATTACAAAATTATTACCACCTAGGCACATAGTCATCAGTTGATCTAAAGTCAAGAGGAAGGAAAGAATCTTAAGAGATGTGAGGCAAAAGCATCAGGTAACCTATAAAGGGAAACCTATCAGATTAACAGCAGATTTTCAGCAGAAACCCTACAAGCTAGAAGAGATTTAGGGCCCTATCTTCAGCCTCCTTAAACAAAATAATTATCAGCCAAGAATTTTGTATCCAGTGAAACTAAGCTTCATAAATGAAAGAAAGATATAACCTTTTTCAGACAAATACTGGGAGAATTCACCACTACCAAGCCAGAACTACAAGAACTGCTAAGAGGAGCTCTAAATCTTAAAACAAATCCTGAAAACACATCAAAACAGAACCTCTTTAAAGCATGAATCTCACAGGACCTATAAAACAAAAATATAATAAGTAAATTGAAAAAAAAAAACAGGTATTCAGGCAACAAGTAGCATGATGAATGGAATAGTACCTCACATCTCAATACTAACATTGAATGTAAATGGACTAAATTCTCCACTTAAAAAATAGAAAATTGTAGAATGGATAAGAATTCACCAACCAAGTATCTACTGCCTTTAAGAGACTCACCTAACACATAAGGACTCACATAAACTTAAGGTAAAGGGGTGGAAAAAGACATTGCATGCAAATAGACACCAAAAGCGAGCAGGAGTAGCTATTCTTATATCAGACAAAACAAACATTAAAGCAACAGCAGTTAAAAAAGACACAGAGGGGCATTATATAATGACAAAAGGCCTTGTCCAACAGGAACATATCACAATCCTAAAAATATATATGCATCTAACATTGGAGCGCCCACATTTATAAAACAACTACTACTAGACCTAAGAAATGAGACAGACAGCAACACAATAAAGAGTGGGGGTATTCGATACTCCACTGATAGCATGAGATGGGCTATGAAGACAGAAAGTCAATGGATTTAAGAAACAATGGATTTAAATTATACACTAGAACTAATGGACTTAACAGATACTTACAGAACATTCAACCCAACAACTGCAGAATATATATTCTATTCATTAGTGCATGGAACTTTCTCCAAGATAGACCATATGGTAGGCCACAAAACAAGCATCAATAAATTTAAGAAAACTGAAATTATATCAAGTAATCTCTCAGACCTTAGTGCAATAAAATCATAAATCAACTCCAAAAGGAACCTTCAAAAACATGCAAATGCATGGAAATTAAATAACCTGCTCCTGAATGATTATTGGGTCAATAATGAAATCAAGATGCAAATTTTAAATTTTTTTTAAATTGGGCCAGGTGCAATGGCTCACACCTGTAATCTCAGCACTTTGGGAGGCTGAGATGGGCAGATCGCTTGAGTCGGGAGTTCGAGACCAGCCTGGTCAACATGATGAAACCCTGTCTCTATTAAAAATACAAAAATTAGCCAGTCATGGTGGTGGGCAATTGTAGTCCCAGCTACTTGGGAGGCTGAGGCAGGAGAATCGCTTGAACCCGGGAGGTGGAAGTTGCCGTGAGCCAAGATTGCACCATTGCACTCTAGCATGGGCAAGTGAGTGAGACTTCATCTCAAACAACAACAACAGCAACAACAAATTTTTAAAAAATCTTTGGACTGAATGATATTAGTGACACAACCTATCAAAACCTCTGAGATACAGCAAAAACGGTGCTAAGAGGAAAGTTCATAGCCTTAAATTCCTACATCAAAAAGCCTAAGAGAGCACAAATAGACAATCTAAGGCCACACTTCAAGGAGCTAGGGAAACAAGAACAAACCAAACCCAAACCCAGCAGAAGAAAAGAAATAACCACGATCAGAGCAGAACTAAATGAAATGGAAACAACACCACCAACTACAAAATACAAAAGATAAATGAAACTAAAGGCTAGTTCTTTGAAAAGATAAATGAAAGTGATAGACCATTAGCAATATGAACCAAGAAAAGAAGAGAGAAGATCCAAATAAACTCAATTAGAAACAAAATGGGAGATGTTACAACCAACACCACAGAAATACAAACAATCATTCAAGGCTACTATGAACACCTTTATGCACATAAACTAGAAAACCTAGAGGAGATGGATAAATTCCTGGAAATATACAATTCTCCCAGCTTAAATGAGGAAGAATTAGAAACCCTGAACAGACCAATAACAAGCAGTGAGATTGAAACAGTAACAAAAAATATACCAACAAACAAAAGTCCAGGACCAGACACAGAGCTGAATTATATTAGACATTCAAAGAAGAATTGTTACCACTCCCACTGACACTATTTCACAAGATAGAGAAAGAAGGAACCCTCCCTAAATCATTCTATGAAGCCAGTATCACCCTAATACCAAAACCAGGAAAGGACATAACAAGAAAAGAAAACTACAGACCAATATCCCTAATGAACATAGATGCGAAAATCCATAACAGAATACTAGCTAACTGAATCCAACAGCATATCAAAAAGGTAATTGACCATGATCAAGTGGCTTTCATACCAGGGATGCAGGGATGGTTTAACGTATGCAAGTCAATAAATATGATACACCACGTAAACAGAATTAAAAACAAAAATCACATGATTATCTCAATAGACACAAAAAAAGCATTTGACAAAATCCAGCATCCCTTTATGATTAAAACCCTCAGCAAAATCGGCATACAAGAGACATACCTCAATGTCATAAAAGCCATCTATGACAAATCCACAGCCAACATAATACTGAGTGGGGAAAAGTTGAAAGCATTCTCTCTGAGAACTGGAACAAGACAAGGATGCCCACTCTCACCACTTCTATTCAACATAGTACTGGAAGTCCTAGCCAGAGCAATCAGACAAGGGAAAGAAATAAAGGGTAACCAAATCAGTAAAGAGAAAATGAAACTGTTGCTGTTCGCCAGTGATATGACTGTATACCTAGAAAACCCTAAAGACTCCTTCAGAAAGCTCCTAGAACTGATAAATGACTTCAGCAAAGTTTCAATATACAAAATTAATGTTCACAAATCAGTAGCTCTGCTATATACCAACAGTGACCAAACTGAGAATCAAATCAAGAACTCAACCCCTTTTACAACAGCTGTAAAAAGAATAAAATACTTAGGAATATACCCAACCAAAGAAGTGAAAGACCTCTACAAGGAAAACTACAAAACACTGCTGAAAGAGATCATAGGTGACAAATAAATGGAAACACATCCCATGCTCATGGATGGGTAGAATCAATATTGTGAAAATGATCATACTGACAAAAGCAATCTACAAAATTCAATGTAATTCCCATCAAAATACCATAATCATTCTTCACAGAACTAGAAAAAAATATTAAAATTCATATGGAACCAAAAAAGAGCTGCATAGCCAAAGCAAGCCTAAGCAAAAAGAACAAATCTGGAGGCACCACATTACCTGACTTCAAACTATACTATAAGGCCATAGTCACCAAAACAGCATGCCACTGGTATAAAAATAGGCACATAGACCAATGGAACAGAATAGAGAACCCCAAAATGAAGCCAGATACAGTCAACTGATCTTTGACAAAGCAAACAAAAACATAAAGTTGAGAAAGGACACCCTATTCAAGAAATGGTGCTGGGATAATTGGCAAGCCACTTATAGGAGAATGAAACTGGATCTGCATCTCTCACTTTATACAAAAATCATCTCGAGATGGATCAAGGACTTAAATCTAACACCTGAACCTATGAAAATTCTAAAAGATAACATTGGAAAAACCCTTGTAGACATTGGCTTAGACAAAGACTTCATAACAAAGAACCCAAAAGCAAATGCAACAAAAACAAAGATATAGGTAGGACTTAATTAAACTAAAGAGCTTCTGCACAGCAGAAAAGAAGCAGTCAGCAGAGTAAAAAGTAAGAAGACAACCCACAGAGTGGGAGAAAATGTTCAAAATCTATACATCTGACAAAGGACTAATATTCAGAATCCACAAGGTACTCAGACAAATTAGCAAGAAAAAAAAAACATGAAAAAGTGGACTAAGGACATGAATAGACAATTCTCAAAAGAAGATCTACAAATGGCCAACAAACCTATGAAGAAAGGCTCTACATCACTAATGATCAGGGAAATGCAAATCAAAACCACAATGCAATACCATTGAATTCCTGCAAGAATGGCCATAATAAAAAAAACCAACAAATAATAGATGTTGGTGTGGATGCGATGAAAAGGGAACACTTCTGTACTGCTGGCAGGAATGTAAATAGTACAACCACTATGGAAAACAGTGTGGTGGTTCCTTAAAGAACTAAAATTAGAACTACCATTTGATCCAGCAATCCCACTACTGGATACCTACCCAGAGGAAAAGAAGTCATTACACGAAAAAGATAATTGCATGTGCATGTTCATAGCAGCACAATTTGCAATTGCAAATATACAGAACCAGCCCAAATGCCCATCAATCAATGAGTGGATAAAGAAATTGTGTGTGTGTGTGTGTGTATATGTATATATATGTATATACACATATATATGTATATACATATATATATGATGGAATACTACTCAGCCATAAAAAGGAATGAATTAATGGCATTCACAGCAACCCGGAAGGAACTGGAGACTATTATTCTAAGTGAAGTAACTCAGGAATGGAAAATGAAACATCATATATTCTCACTCATAAGTGGGAGGCAAGCTATGAGGATACAAAAGCATTAGAATGATACAATGGACTTTGGGGACTCAGGATAAAGGGTGGGAGTGGGGTGGGGGATAAAAGACTACAAATTGCATTCAGTGCATACTGCTCAGGTGATGGGTGCACGAAAATCTCAAAAATCACCACTAAAGAACTTACTCATATAACCAAATATCACCTGTTCCCCAAAAACCTACAGAAATAAAAGATTTTTTTAAAATGTATGAGAAATCAAGTTGATTTCCAGAATGGCAGAGTGAGGACCTTGGTGATGAATTTGCTCCCGTTAAAAACAAAGAAAATACTGACAAAGCAATCAAAAACAATCATTTTTGAGCCCTGAAAATAAACCAAAGGAACAGAACAAACTGCAAAGAGTTTATTCAAGAAAAATTATTTAATGTTGGCAAAAACAGTGGGGTCTATGACATTGTAATTTGAGTCTTCTCTTATCTTCCCACCTTCCCAACTCAGTGGCATGGTAGCCATGAAAAGCTGACAGCTTTGTAGCCAACAGAAAGAAATGATACCTTTTTGGAGCTCTGTTAAAAGCCCCTCCCCAGATTATAGTCAATATTTTGACCTGACCCATAGCTCCCTACAAAAAATTCAATTCTGGCCAGGTGCGGTGGCTCACGCCTATAATCACAATACTTTGGGAGGCCGAGGCGGGTGGATCAACTGAGGTCAGGAGTTGAAGACCAGCCTGGGCAACATGGTGAAACCCCATCTCTACTAAAAATACAAAAATTAGCCGGGCATGGTGGCATGTGCCTGTAATCCCAGCTACTTGAGAGGCCCAGGCATGAGAATTGTTTGAACCCGGGAGGCGGAGGTTGCAGTGAGCCAAGATTGCGCCCCTGCACTCCAGCCTGGGCAACAGAGTGAGACTCTGTCTCAAAAAAAAAAAAAAAAAAAACCTCCAATTCCAGCAATTCCAGGATATCCTTGCTACTTGATTTGACTCAGAGCTCAGATATGTAAAACAAACCTTATCACCAGGGTGTCAATGAAAACAACAGTAATTAGCTGAAATCATTAATGTGAAGAGTTCTCTAATACTGATTTCAATCAAACAAGAACCTGGCCAAAAATGTTAAAGGTAGATCTGGGAAACTAGATAAGCATAGAAGACTCTGAAAAGTTTCACGATTCCTTGGGCCTAGAATACTGTGTATATGTACAAGGCTGAACTAAAAAAGGGGAGGTCCCAAGTCATTAACTTCTGGTTGAACTTGAAGTTATAGAGCTCTTCAGTACTAATGACTCCACACTAAAGATCAGAAGAGAAATGCTATTTGAGGATCCAACACCCAGCAGATCAATCCTCAAATCTTGCTTATGTAGCAAGATCAAAAAGAGATCCCAAAACCACTGAGAGAATATATAATTTTTACAGTCTTCAAGGGACTCCCCACAAACGTTTTTATTAACTGCACTTTTGTTATATAGTGAGAAGCAATTAAATAAGATGCTATAGATTGAATGTCTGTGTCCTCTCAAAATTCATATATCAAAATTCTAACCCCTAAGGTGATAGTATTAGGAGGTGAGACCTTTGGGAGGTGATAAGTACTGAGGGTGGAGCCCTCATGAATGAGATTAGTGCCCTTATGAAAGGGAGCCCAGAAAGCTCCCTTGCCCCTTGTGCCATGTGAGGATACAGCAAGATGATCCTCTACAAACCAGGAAACGGGCCATAACCAGACACTGAATCTGCCAGTGCCATGATCTTGGATTAGCCTCCAGAACCGTGAGAAAGAAATTTATGTTGTTTATAAGCCACCCAGTCTATAATAGTTTGTTATAGCAGCCTCAACAGACTGCAACACAAAATTACCCTCACTCTTGGGTACTCGCTGTGTAGACATTCCACTGGGTCAGTTATAAACCTTAGCAGACAAATGAAGTAGGAAAAAGCTTCACCCCCTTTGTCATGCTCCACTCCCTTTTTGCTCTCCAGCCTCCCTGCCTTTTTGTTTCCTCCTAATCATCCGACTGGTCCACTGCTAGTGTGTCTTTGGACTTGTTACTCCCTCAACCAGAGAGGCATTTCCCACACCTCTTTAACACTACTCCTTTAGATCTCAGTTCAAGCGTCACTTCCTGGAGAAGCATTCTTTTATTTCCCTCACTAGGTCAAATCTCCCTTTATACATGCTCTTATAGTACTTCTACATCCTCACTGGTCAAAGTTGAAATTTTCATTTGTGAAATTATTTGATTAATTACTGCCTCTCCCACTAGACTGTAAGTTCCTCAAGGGTAAAGACCAGATTTGTTTATTATGAAGGGTACCAGCATGTGCCACCCCAAAATATACCTCTTTGGCATGTAGATTATTTTGAGTTAAAGGCCATTGAGAACCAGCAGATGCAGGTCAAGCTCTGAAAACATGGCACAAGTTTTTCTCTTATAAAGAAAATTTACATCTATAAAGCAAATTTTTGTTTGTAGAGATGTTTCCCTCTCCCATACCAAAAAAAAAAAAAAAAAGACTCGACAACTGTTGTCCATGGTGAAAACATCAATTTAAGACTTAAATCTGCACAACAATCTTATTAAACAACCCTTGTTAACTATACTATTCTTGGTCACCTTTCCATAACTTGAATCCCCCATCCATCCAAAAGAAAACCTCCCTTTCCTTTTTTCTTAGCCTAAGATGATATAGAAACCCAAGTCATAACCACCCCTTGAGTTACTCATCTGAGTACACCCATGTGTACGTGTCATGCACATGCTAATAAATTTCTGTTTGTTTTTTTTCTTGTTAATCAGCTTTTGGTCAGTCTCATTTTCAGGGGCCCATCTGGAGAACCAAAGATGAGTCGAAGTTTTCTTCCTCCCCTCTAATTATTATAATCCCCACCCTGGAACTGTGTCTTCTACCTAGTAGGTGCTCAGATTATTTGTTCAATGGATTAAGGCATCCTCTTCCACTAATGGACATATCACTTAAGGACAATGCACTACACCATTAAAGCATAGTTTTAATTGGTATTTAGTAGGTGCAAAGGCTTTCACAAGCACATTTAATCATCAAAAAAATCTCTGACAGGTATTATTTACCTAATTAAAAAAAAAAGATACTGAGGTTCAAAATGAGTGAATAACTTCCTTGGTCCCTTTGTGCCTCACAGGTCTCCACTCATAAGCCCAATCTTCCTCTCACAACTGCTTTGCAGCTAGTAAGGGATCAATCTTAGACTAATATATAATTTGTTTCTTAACTTTCAACCATGAGGATGGCCTTTTGCTTTATATAGCTTTGCTGAAAGCAGAAGTTAGAATCTGAACCACCTACTGAATAATAGGAGGGGAAAAATTATTTTTCCTATTACTCTCCTAGATTCTCTCACTGGGGTCCTTTAATTGGACTGATGAAAAACAGATTAAGAAGAGAAAAACAAATACAAGTTTATTAACATGTACATCGCAAATGTAACACATGGGAGTACCCAGAAATGAGAAACTCAAAGGTTTGGTTAGAACTTATGTTTATATAGCATCTTAGCAAAGCAAGAATACATTTTCAGAGAAGTGACAAGACAAAGGAAAAGAAACCTGAGTCTTTAGGGGTGGCAAATTGTAGGAAGGCAAATACATGAGAAACTAATAATAGATAAGTGCTAGTTACTAAAGTTTGTTATATAGCTTCCTCTGGTGCCTTCCCCAGGCTGGTATCAGTCTAAAGTTGTCCATGGTGATTAACTTTTTTCCTTCCTGATAGAAGAGAGGAGGGACAGCTTTGTAAATTTATGTACTGCTGTTAGGCAAATTGTTGAGGGCAGAGAGCATTTCTTCTATCTACTTCATCTCCATTGCCTTCAGCTTGAGATTATCATTATACAAAGTGGCATATTTTAGGGTAATATCATCTATCACCCCAAGGGTAAATAAGAGATTGATTGCTTTTAAATAAAAGGATCAACTCTCAGAACAGAGAGGCTACGCGTTCCAGGAACAAATGTGGTCCCAGCCATGATGGGTCATATATGTCAAGCTTCTCTCTTCTCCTTCTATTGTGTAGTTACATCATCTGAAGCACAGGCCCAAAATGGTGCTCAGAGGCCATGTCTCATTGTTGAAATGACACAGGATCTGTCATTCATATCCACAACAATTTCAAAGAAAAACCTTGTTTCAGTTTGATCTGTGGTTTCAACACAAGGGAAAACTTCTACCCAGAAAGGTCTTGTATTAGTCATCTATTGCTACATAACAAATTACTCCAAAATTTAGCAGTTGAGAACAATCAACATTTATTGTGGATCGCCAATCCAGGAACAGTCTGAGTAGTTGTGGCTCAGGGTCTCTTAATGAAGTTGCAGTCATCTTAAGGCTGGAGAATTTAATTCTAAGCTCCCTTACATGGTTTTCGGCAAGACTCAGTTCCTCACTGACCACTGGCTAGAGACCTCAGTGCCTTGCTACATGGCTGATAGGGTTTGGATCTATGTCTCTACCCAGATCTCATGTTGAATTATAATCCCCAATGCTGGAGGTGGAGCCTGTAGGGACTTGATTGGATCATGGGGGCAGTTTCTCATGAGTGGTTTAGCACTATCCTCTTGGTACTGTCCTCGTGATAGTGAGTGAGTTATCCCAACACCTGGGGTTTAAAGGTGTGTGGTTCCTCCCTCTACTTTCTCTTGCTCCTGCTCTTGTTAACAGTGGAAGGTATCCAAGTTACCAGTGGCAAATCTGTACAGGTCTGCAGCAACCTCAATTCTTGCCTCCTTAGAAGAAAGAATTTGACTAAGAGGCATAAGGTAGAAAAAGAGACCAAGGCAAATTTCAGAGCAGGAGTGGAAGTTTACTTAAAAAGGAAGAGGAAAGAAAGGAAAGGAAAGTACGCTTGGAAGAGACCCAAGCAAGCAAATTGAAGAACAAGTGCAGTATTTAACCTTGACCCTAGGACTTTATGTGCTGACCCCTTTCCCATGATTGTTCCTTTCGTGTGGGCTGCCCGCG
The DNA here is from genome assembly GCF_043159975.1 of Macaca nemestrina. NCBI lineage: Eukaryota > Metazoa > Chordata > Mammalia > Primates > Cercopithecidae > Macaca > Macaca nemestrina. Next base: position 117,101,867 of record NC_092145.1, on the reverse strand, counting down.
TGCTCAGTGCCCTCCTTACTCTTGGGAAGTGGGCATGCACAGTGTGTTTAGAAAGTTGTACACATGCCCATCTGAGGCTTTCTTCCCTTTTCCAGTGGTGTGCCTCAGAAGGTCATACTCTGCCATTTTGTCTCTTAATGCACATGCCTGGGAAGTTCCATTTTCCTGGCACCTGCATTCAATTAACCCTTTAGTGCAACAGGTGTGGACCATCAGAAAATGGCCTCTTCCTGGCACCAGCTGCCAATTTATCACTTTCAGAGAGGCAATGTGATAACTGCCAAACCATCAACTGATGTTCCCAGTGGGTGGGAGAAGAGCCCTCTCCTGACAGGCTCATGCTTATCTAACTACTTGTAACACGCTCGCTTTGTGATTTGCAAGCTCCCCCTTCACCTTCCACCATGATTGGAAGCTTCAAAAGACCTCCCCAGAAGCAGATGCCACTATGCTTCCTGTACAGCCTGCAGAACTATGAGCCAATTAAACCTCTTTTCTTTATCAATTACCCAGTCTCAGGTATTTCTTTATAGCAATGTGAGAATGGACTAATACAAATGGGCATCTCCGTACACTGACTGCTTGTCCCCACATGACCACCGGCTTAAGAGCAAGTGTTCCAAAAGACGTAGAGAAAAAGCCCAAGAAGAAAGCCATAGTCTTTTAAAACCTCATCTCTGAAGTGACGTACCAACACTTCTGCTGTATTCTATTTGTTATACTGAATAAGCGTTATACAGTTTTGGAGGGAACTATACAAGATTGTGAATACCAGTATGGACCCCAAATATCTGAGACAGATCTCAGTCAATTTAGGAAGTTTATTTTGCCAAAGTTAAGGACGTGCGCCTATGACACAGACTCAGAAGTCCTGATGACATGTTCCCAAGGTAGTTGGGGAACAGCTTGGTTTTATACATTTTAGAGAAACATGAGACATTAATCAACATATATAAGATGTACATCGGTTCAGTCCTGAAAGGTTGGACGACTCAAAGCAGGGAGGGGGCTTCAAGATCATAGGTAGATAAAAGACAAATGGTTGCATTCTGTTGACTTTTTGATGAGCCTTTCCAAAGGAGGCAATCAGATATGCATTTACCTCAGTGAGCAGAGGAATGACTTTGACTTCTGTCTGTCCTTTGTCCACAAGGAAATCCCTTGTGAGGGAGGTATTTAGCTTTTTTTTTTTTTTTTTTTAATCTTAGTAGCTATCTTTTTTTTTTTTTTTTTTTTTTTTTTTTGAGACGGAGTCTGGCTCTGTCGCCCAGGCTGGAGTGCAGTGGCGCGATCTCGGCTCACTGCAAGCTCCGCCTCCCGGGTTCACGCCATTCTCCTGCCTCAGCCTCCCGAGTAGCTGGGACTACAGGCGCCCACAACCGCGCCCGGCTAATTTTTTGTATTTTTAGTAGAGACGGGGTTTCACCGTGGTCTCGATCTCCTGACCTTGTGATCCGCCCGCCTCGGCCTCCCAAAGTGCTGGGATTACAGGCTTGAGCCACCGCGCCCGGCCAGTAGCTATCTTTTTAGGAATAGAATGGGAGGCAGGTTTGCCCTAAGCAGTTCCCAGCTTGACTTTTCCCTTTGGCTGAGTGATTTTTGGGGTCCCAAGATTTATGTTCCTTTCATACCAGGATGTAGAGATCACTGGTGGCCATTCTGGAGGTGACCATCACAGGTTCCTTCTAATCTTGAGGAGGTGGTAAAACTCTTCCTCTGAATTCACATCATCAAGGTGGAAAGACATAGTAAAGTCAGCTATTGCAAAATCTCTGCCAGAATCTGGAATTGGCTGCTATTATTGGAAGCATGGTTAACATCTCTGTAAGCTGATAATGCACATGATACTCAAAATGCATGATGTTTAAGGGATTAGTTGTGGTATTACCTCTAAATATAAAATAGGAAACTACTTTATTAGCTTCCCTGATTACAAAGGCATGGTTACCTTGGTGGAGGACAGAAGGGGCATGTGAAAGGTAAAAGGCCCAGTTAGTATATATGTATGCATGTGTCCACATGCACACATACGTGTGAGTACTTCCATGGTAAACATTTGACAGATATCTCATGGGATATTTGGCTGAGAACTAACATTTGACACTAAGGTCTTCTCTCCCCCAAACCCACTGATATAAAACACAGCTGCTATGCTCTTTTATAGTTCTTGTATTAACATCCAGTTTAATGTAATGTAGCCTAAAATGTCCATGAGATACCAGATAACAATTTAGGCAGTTTAGACAGCTCCTATGCTGTCTAGTTCATGCTTTATTCTTTGCTTAAAATTCTGTCTCCACTCCCAAATCGAGGGTCCCTTTTCTCTCTGTTGAAATCTTATTCATATGCAACCTTCACTATGATTTTTCTAGTTTTCCTAAAATCAAAACTAATTACCACTGCTTTTCAGTACTTATTCACACATCTATTATATATATTGGACTCCAACAGATGGAGCATTCATTCAGGGAGAGGAGGCAGCACGTCTTGATTCTATAAATGACCCTGTGCATCCAGCAGACTCCTTGAACACAGCAAGTTCTCACACACAAAAAAAGGCTGATCCTGAGAGCTTGTTCATTAACAAAGCTCCCTGCAGGGAAGAGAATACAAGGTGGTGAAAATACTCAAGATACGTGGTTGATTAGAATATATATCTTTTGGCCGGGCACGGTAGCTCACCCCTGTAATCCCAACACTTTGGGAGGCCGAGGCGGGTGGATTATGAGGTCAGGAGATTGAGACCATCCTGGCTAACACAGTGAAACCCCATCTCTACTGAAAATACAAAAAACTAGCCGGGCGCGGTGGCGGGCGCCTGTAGTCCCAGCTTACTCGGGAGGCTGAGGCAGGAGAGTGGCGTGAACCTGGGAGGCGGAGCTTGCAGTGAGCAGAAATCGCGCCACTGCACTCCAGCCTGAGCGATAGGGCCAGACTCTGTCTCAAAAAAAAAAAAAAAAAAAAAAAAAGAATATATATCTTTCACATATAATAACCAAATATTCAGTGACATCATAATACTCCTGTCAAGTGACACTATCCGTATTTGTTTCACATTTGTCAATATCAGAACATTATGTTCCAATAAAAAAAAACTATTAGATACAGTACTCATCACACCTAAAATAAAGAGGAAAACTCAAGATTTACATTAGGTGTTTAATATACCCAAGAACTGCCAACTCACTAAAAATCTTTTAAATTTTATAAGAATTAAAAAATAGTTGTCGGGCCGGGCGCGGTGGCTCACGCTTGTAATCCCAGCACTTTGGGAGGCCGAGACGGGCGGATCACGAGGTCAGGAGATCGAGACCATCCTGGCTAACACGGTGAAACCCCGTCTCTACTAAAAAATACAAAAAACTAGCCGGGCGAGGTGGCGGGCGCCTATAGTCCCAGCTACTCGGGAGGCTGAGGCAGGAGAATGGCGTGAACCCGGGAGGCGGAGCTTGCAGTGAGCTGAGATCCGGCCACCGCACTCCAGCCTGGGTGACAGAGCGAGACTCCTTCTCAAAAAAAAAAAAAAAAAAAAAAAAACTAGTTGTCCTATAGCAAATAATAAAACAGTCATGTTCTGAATCTTTTGTCATAACAGGAGAATTATCTGGAACAAACAGATTCCAAATTCAATAAAAGTCCACAGATTTACTCCACACTTCTTAGGGGTAAACATACTATTTTTCTCTTCCATATAATTTCCCCTCTGTTAGGCTACCTATCAGCAGCAGAAATTCTGAACTTCTGTAAGTAGTAGAGCAACAACACAAGAAAAAAGGATTTTTAGTACTTGAGATAGCAAATCCTGGCAATGTTAACCTATCTGCATTATCTAGAGGATTGTTATTTACAGTTCCTTCTGTTTTGCAAAAGAAGAAGGAAAAATTAGCTGTTCCCCTCCCAGGACCTTGAAAGCAATGGACTTGTGTTTTCACAACAGTCAGGGACTTCACAGCAGTAAGAAGGACTCTCTTAAGTTGCCAGATGGCCCCCCAAGCAGACATAGGTTTCCAAATGTGTATACTATGGATTTAGTCTAAATCAGAAAAGTCCCAGCATGAGTTGGACTTTTCTGAAAGACAGCGTTTCTTTCTGCACTCTACAGAAAGGAATCAAAAAAGCTGAGAAACAAGACAGGGAACTAGGGACTACACTAATAAATCGGGTCTAAGATTGAGCCAGTGAATGCCAGGCACTGAACCATATGTTTAGCAAAGAAGATATAGGTGTTGCATCTATTTGAAGGAGAATACAACAGATGAGAATTGTAGAAATAAAACAAATTCTTTGAAAATTGTTCCCTAAAAAAAAGCATACAGGAGCTACAAATCAGCCTGGTGTAAGATGAACGAAACTAAAGTCCTAAGAGAAGACTGGATTCAAAACAGGAAATATCACTAAGGCATGACTTTAAAAACATTCTCTCCCATGTAATTCACAATCTCTTGAACATTGAAAAGAGCCAACTCTGAACTAGTGATAGCCTTTAGAGCAATTAAAATTCCTGGATAACTTAAATCCAGAAATTGTGAGCTGATGGCAATCAAAACCAACTACAAGAATACATTAAAAAATTAATTAGAGAATGTTGCTGAATTACATTATTGGGGCTCAGAAAATGATATTCCAAAAGCTCAGCCCTTTGGCATGCTAAATACTTTGAAGAAAAATAGGAAAACCTCAGAAATAAGCCTCATAACTGAGGTCTCCCTCTGTCTTCCTCTCACCTCCCTGTCTCTCTGATCCTTTCTTTTCCCAAGCACAGGAAGAAACTGTCCCTGGAACTTCCTTTTCTGATGAAGAAAACTTTTCCAAAAGAAATTCAATTGTCATAAGACCCCCTCTCTAGGACTCTAGGAATCTTATCAAATAACCAGGAAAGATTAACTACTGGAGAATAGAACAGACGAAAAATCATCGCCCTACCCAGACTGACTTTTCTTCTATTCTTCTGAGGGCAGCTCTGAAAGACTGCCTTGGAGACTTTATCTGCATAAGACAACCTTTCTGTTCCCAGTGAATTTCCATCCCTTGCCTTCTTGCTACCTCCCCCAGGGCTTGAGAACTTTCTGCGACGCCACTGCTTTTTGGGTTCATCCATTTCCCCTAAAAATCATTTACTATCCCTCCAACATTACCAACAGTGCCCCCCAACTTTTCTCTCCCTGTGAAGAAGATATTTAGGGCTCAACCATACGGCCCATCTTTGAGTTTCGTGTTTGCAGGACTCCCATTTCCATATGCACCTTAATATATTTGTATGCCTTTTTCTCCCATTAATCTGTCTACTGTCAGTCATTTCAACAAACCTTCAGTGGGTAGGGAGAAAGTTTTCTCTGAGCTTCTACAATATTATGTTAAAAATATTACAAGGATACAAGGAAGTAAGTTGAAATGAAAGGTTTTCAGTGTTATCTCTTCTAAATTAAACGTTCTACTCCTCTAACCTACCACCTTATAAGACATAATAAAGCTCCAAGAACTCAACACCTTGATTCAAATAATATGTAGAAAGTACCTAATGTTTTTATTGGAAGGTAAATATGACCATGTGAACACATTGAAAATTCTCAGTTACAAAACTTCAGCCTCCTTAATACTGACTTGTCCTTAACGTGCTCCTCTGGCCTATGACCCAGCCTCTCATTTCCTCATCTTTCATCCACCAATACTACTTTTCCCTCTACTTTCATCCCTATTTCATCTCTTTATCCTCAGGTCCATTCACCTTTTGCAGAATTCTCTACCATGTCCTCTTTCTTTGCCTTCCTGGATCAAATTCCAACACATCCTTTTATTTTTCTATAATACCATTTAACCAAAAATTACAGCCCTCAAGCAAATATCTTCTTGATAAGCTACTCCATCTTTCACAGCAAAGAGATATAGATTTAAAAAACTGTTCCATGCTATTTTCTTCCACCCTTGCTTGAAAAGTTTTTCTCTTTTGAAACATATCTTGTTTCATACCATCTTTCTCCCATCTGTATTGCTGTTGTTTCAGCACTTCCAGATCTTTGTCACTAAGTAGTTTATTGCCAAAATCACCTAAGAGGATTACCCAAATGGATGCTTAACAACTTAGTCTTATGGTCTCTTTAACCCTATAATTCCAACATCCCTCATAGTCATTTCATCTTGAACCCCATTCTTTTCAAGCCTTGACTCTCATCTCCACCTTCAGTATATAACCTAAAATTCTCCTTAAATTGGAAAAAAAGAATCAGGCCATTTTTTCCTTTCCCTCTCTCTCAAAAGATACAGCACTCCACAGCTTCCTTTCATAGGCTTTCCCATTTATATGTGTTCTTAATGTAATGTCTTAGATACCCTTGTCATAGATACCCTTGTTCTCACTTTCATTGATCCCTAAAATTTTTCTACCACCAATCTCATGTATATTTGAAACTTCTCTAAAAACATTCCCTGGGGTTTGCTAGCTCACTAAGTTTCTTATCTTTTTCTCTTTTCTTTCATTGTTAAATTCCTTAAGGAAGAGTCTCTTCTACTTTCTTAATGACTTTTTTTTTTAACCTCATAATCTAAGTATTATTCTTATCCCCTTTCTAAATCTACTCACTCAATTTTCGTAATTGTCTTCCTAGAGATGAGGTCAAGTGGTCCTTTCTGGCTCTTCCTTCTCCTTAAACTCTGCAGAATTTGATTAAGATGGCTATATTCTTCTTGAATCTTTCTCTGTGAAACTGTAAGTCTTCAATTACCTTCCTATTATAGTGACAATTTCTTATTCTCCTGTACTACTTTACTTTCCTTATTTGTATTGCCTTTATAAAGTTCTCATTCCCTCGGTATTCTAAACTTTCAAAAATTTTATACTACTTGCTCCTGAATCCTAAAATCAGAGTGAAAGATTACTATTAGATAATGTCTCCTAAATAGTCTTCCAGCAGCTAAAGTACAAAATAATTAGAACAGAACTCATGAAGGGAGTTTCTCTTTCTCTTCTTTCATGAAGGATTAGCTAATGTCAGACTAAATCTCCAAATGAGAACAAGTACAAAAGGTATTTCAATACAAAAACAATTGTTTGAAGGAATTCAAGAACCAGAAGTTGAAGGATCATTATGCCAGAGAGAAGGGAAATATATTGAGATGTAGCTGCCATCACACATCATCTTCCTTTGATGTTTTATGAAAACAAATGAAGCATGGTTGTCAGGATTCAAAAACAAAGCAACTGCTAAGAGGATTGTATTAGTCCATTTTTATGCAGCTGATAAAGACATACCCAAGACTGGGCAATTTACAAAATAATGAGGTTTAATGGTCTTACAGTTCCATGTGGCTGGGAAGGCCTCACAATCATGGCAGAAGGTGAACGCCATGTCTCACATGGTGACAGACAAGAGAAGAGAGCTTGTGCAGGAAAACTCCCCTTTTTAAAACCATCAGATCTCGTGAGACTTATACACTATCATGAGAACAACACAGCAAAGACCTGCCCCCATGATTCAACTACCTCCCACCAGGTCCCTCCCACAACACATGGGAATTCAAGATGAGATTTGGGTGGGGACATAGCCAAAACATATCATACTGCCCCTGCCCCCTCCCAAATCTCATGTCCTCACATTTCAAAACACAATCTTGCCTTCCCAACAGTCCCCCAAAGTCTTGACTCATTTTAGCATTAACTCAAAAGTCCACAGTCCAAAGTCTCATCCGAGACAAGGCAAGTCCCTTCTGCCTATGAGCCTGTAAAATCAAAAGCAAGTTAGTTACTTCCTAGATATAATGGGAGAACAGGTATTGAGTAAATACAGCCATTCCAAATGGGAGAAATTGGCCTAAACAAAGGGGCTACAGGCCCCATGCAAGTCCAAAATCCAGCAGGATAGTCAAATCTTAAAACTCCAAAATGATCTCCTTTTACTCCATGTCTCACACCCAGGTCACGCTGATACAAGAGGTGAGTTCCCATGGCCTTGGGCAGCTCCACCCCTGTGGCTTTGCAGGGTGTAGTCCTCCTCCTGGCTGCTTTCATGGGCTGGCATTGAGTGTCCATGGCTTTTCCAGGTGCAAGGTGCAAGCTGTTGGTGGATCTACCATTCTGAGGTCTGGAGGACGGTAGCCTTCTTCTTACAGATCCACTAGGCAATGCCCTAGTAGGGACTGTGTGGGGGCTCTGACCCCACATGTCCCTTCTGCACTGCCCTAGCAGAGGTTCTCCATGAGGGCCCTGCCCTTGCAGCAAACTTCTATCTGGGCATCCAGGCATTTCCATACATTCTCTGAAATGTAGGCAGAGGTTCCCAAATCTCAACTCTTGACTTCTGCATCCCTGCAGGCTCAATACCACACAGAAGCTGCCAAGGCTTGGGGCTTCCACCCTCTGAAGCAACAGCCTGAGCTGTACTCTGGCCCCTTTTAGTCATGGCTAGAGCAGCTGGGATGAAGGTACGAAGTCCCTAGACTGCACATAGCATGGGGACCCTGGGCCAGCCCACAAAACCATTTTTTCCTCCTAAATCTCTGGGCCAGTGATGGGAGTGGCTGCTGCAAAGATCTCTGACATGCCCTCGAGACATTTTTCCCATTGTCTTGGGTGATTTACATTCAGCTCCTCATTACTTATACAAATTTCTGCAGCCAGCTTGAATTTCTCCTCAGAAAATGGGATTTTTGTTTCTATCACATTGTCAGGCTGCAAATTTTCCAAACTTTTAGGTTCTGTTTCCTTTTTAAAACTAAATGCCTTAACAGCACCCAAGTCAGCTCCTGAATGCTTTGCTGCTTAGAAATTTCTTCCACCAGATACCCTAAATCATCTCTCTCAAGTTCAAAGTTCCACAAATCTCTAGGTCAAGGGCAAAATGCTGCCAGCCTCTTTGCTAAAACATTACAAGAGTTACCTTTGCTCCATTTCCCAATAAGTTCTTTATCTCCATCTGAGACCACCTCAGCATAGATTTCACTGTCCAAACCATTATCAGTATTTTGGTCAAAGCCATTCAACAAGTCTCTAGGAAGTTCCAAACTTTCCCACATTTTCCTGGCTTCTCCTGAGCCTTCCAAACTGTTCCAACCTCTGCCTGTCACTCAGTTCCAAAGTCACTTACACATTTTTGGGTATCTTTTCAGCAGCACCCCACTCTACTGGTACCAAGTTACTGTATTCATCTGTTTTCATGCTGCTAATAAAGACATACCTGAAACTGGGCAATTTACAAAAGAAAGAAGTTTAATGGACTTACAGTTCCACGTGGTTGGGAGGGCCTCACAATCATGGCAGAAGGTGAAAGGCACATCTCACATGGCGGCAGACAAGAGAAGAGAGTTTTTGCAGGGGAACTTCCCTTTTTAAAACCATCAAATCTCATGAGACTTATTTCCTATGTGCTATTCTCGAGAAAAGAACAAGAAAGACCTGCCCCCATGATTCAAGTGCCTCTACCAGGTCTCTCAGACAAATTCAAGATGAGATTTGGGTGGGGACACAGCCAAATCATATCAAGGATGAAATCCAGAAGTCAAGGCCACCATAGAAAAATTGTTCTAGTAAATACACCAGATTTTAATGGTCCAGAATGACTATACCTTAATAATAACAGTAAAGTGGAAATAGAAGAGTTTCAACTAGAACAAGGCAATCTTCCTAGCTCCATCTTTTATCAGAAGAAAATTAATTTTTCTCTGGAGGGAAATAATATTATCCTGAGCCTCTACAAATTTTCATACACAATGCTCCATATTCAACCAAACATTAAAAGTCATGGCAGGAAACAGAACCAAATGACCAAAAAACAAGAAAAATAAAGACAATTAGAGCCAGAAATGACTCAGAAATTGAAGTTACAATACATGGACATTAAAACTTTATAAATATGATTAAGTCATTCAAGAAAATAGATGTAAAACAGAAATTTCTTCCCAGACAGCTGAAATTTATTTTAAAAGAATAAGATAAAAATTCCACAATGGAAAGTATAACACGAAATTAAAAGTTATCTAAATGTAATCAACAGCAAATTAGCACAACAGAAGAATGGAGTAGTAAACTGCAAGGTGGTTGGTGGACAATATGCACATTGAAATACAGAGAGAAAATGTTAAAAATGGGAAACACATATAAGAGATAGACAGAATGTGGGAAATGGCCTATCATATGTATAATTTGTGTTTCTAGATGACTGGAAAGAGAGAATGAGGTAGAAGTAATATTTGAAGAAATGCAAGTTAGTAAGTTTCTCAAACTTCATTAGTTTGGGTTCTATGAACCCAAACTGTAATTACAAAGAAAATCACACATAGGCATAAAATCATTAAAATGATGACAACAAAAGACAGAAAGAAAAAAATTTTAAGCGTACAGAGAAAAAATTACATTTTCCTCCAAATGAACTGTCAGCAAGATTCTCAAGAGATACAATGGAACCCAGAAAATAGTAAAATGATATATTTGAAATTCTAATATAAAACTGCCAACTTTGAATTTTATACTCAGTGAAAATACCGTTTAAAAATAAAGAGAATATAAAGACATTTTCAGGAAAACAAAAAGAACTTGATTGAATTCTTTAAAGAAATAGTATGGGAAGAAAGAAGAAGAAAGAAGGAAAAGTTATCTGAGTTGTAATCACGTTAATGCAAGAAGGTATAAAGAGCCACCAGATAGGATAAATATGTGTATAAATTGTTCAAAACAATAGACTGTCTATGGGGTTTAAAATATATGGAGAATTAAAATGTATAACCACAATAGGCCAAAGGAAGAATGGGGATATATGGAATTTTAAAAATTGTAAGATTCTTGGATTGCTCAGAAAGTGGTGAAAGATCTAACTTAGGTTATACTTAGATAAGTCAATGATGAATTTGTAATCTCTAGGGTAAAAATTAAAAGAGTAATAAAATAATACAAAATTAATTGTTGAAATGAAATATTTAAAAATATTTGATTAAGTAAAAAAAAGGTGGAAAGGTCAAGATCAAGGAATACAAAGGGGAAGAGGAAAAGTAGTAAATAATATGCTAAAATGTAAATATATCACTAGTTAAGTTAAACAAAATTAAACCAAATGCTCAAAGCAAAATACTAAGGTTGTCAAACTAAATTAAAAAGCACATACAAACAGAAAAAGTCTTTGCTGCTTATAAAAGACATGCCTAAAATACAAGTGGATCAAAAGTTTTAAAGAAAAAGGACAACAGAATTTATGCTTAAATATTACTAGAGATAAAGAGGAATAGGAACAGTGCAAATATGGAATGGTCAATTCAATAACATATAACAATCCCAAATAGATATATATCTAATAAGATAGCCTCAAAATATTGAAACAAACACTGAGAGACCAACAAGAAACTATATACAATCCAAAAACAATAATTGGAGGTTTCAGCACAACTCTCTCAGTGGATGGAGCCACCAAATTCAAATAAGAAATGATACTGTAGTTTTGGCCAATACAACTTAAAAGCTTAACTTAATTGACATACATAGGTATAAGGTATCTACAAACAAACAAACAAACAAAAAACAAAACCCACAGCTAACATCATACTTAATGGTGAAGGGATGGAAGCTTTCCTCTTAAGATAAAAAGCAAGACAAGAATGTCCCTTCTCACCATTTCTTTTTCTTTTTCTTTCTTTCTTTCTTTTTTTTTTTCTGAGACAGGGTTATGCTCTTGTTGCCTAGGCTGGAGAGCAATGACACGATCTCGGCTCACCACAATCTCTCTGCCTCCCAGGTTCAAGCGATTCTCCTGCTTCAGCCTCCAGAGTAGCTGGGATTACAGGCATGCACCACTATGCCAGGCAAATTTTGTAATTTCAGTAGAGAAGGGGGTTTCTCCATGTTGGTCAGGCTGGTCTCGAACTCCTGACCTCAGGTGATCCACCCACTTCGGCTTCCCAAAGTGTTGGGATTACAGGCATGAGCCACCGCACCCGGCTCACCATTTCTATTCAAAATTGTATTGGACATTCTAGCCAGAACAATTATCCAAGAAAAATAAATAAAATATATGCAGATTGGAAAAGAAAGTTAACTATTTGTATTCACATATGACATGACTTTGTATGTAGAATACCTTAAGGAATCTACAAAAAAAATTAGAGCCAGTAAATAAGTTCAGCTAGGTTGCAGGATACAATATCCATATATAAAAATCAATTGTATTTATATATACCAGCAATGAACAATCAAAAAATGAAACAAAAAATTTCATTTAAATAGTATTAAAAAGAGCAAAATAATAATAAATTTAACAAAAGAAGTATGAGTCTTATACCCTGACAACTACAAAACATAATTGAAAGAAATTTAAAAGAGCTAAAAAGTGGAAAAACCCTATGTTCATGGATTAGAAGACTTAATATTACTTTTATTTTTTATATTGTCTCTGATTATAACGTTCTAAGAATAAAAATATTACAAAAAATACTAGTACATAATTGTTTAAAATAACAAAAACGATGAAATACTGTTATACATTTTAAGAATAAGTAAAATTTTATTAGAAATGCAGCTCTGAAAGATAAATTCTAGAAAAATTTTAAAAATTAAAAAAATTAAAAATGTAATATTGTTTAAATGACAATACTCCCAAAATTGATCTACTTATTTAATGCATTTCCTATCAAAATCCCAATGACCTTTTTTGCAGTAATTGATAAGCTGATCTTAGAATGCATATGGAAATGCAAGAGACCACAGATAACAAAAACAATCTTGAAAGGAGCAAAGTTGGAAGACAGATTTTAAAACTTACCTCAAAGCTACAGTGTAGAAAGAGAGACAGAGCAAGATGGCAAAATAGAAAGCTCCCCCAATCATCTCCCTGCCCCGCACCGCCAAGGACACCAAGTTAACAACTATCTACATAGAAAAAACACCTTCATAGGAACCAAAAATCAGGTGAGCATTTACAGTACCTGGTTTTAACTTCATATCACTGAAAGAGGCACTGAAGAGATAGCAAAACCAATCCTGAATCCCCAATAACAGCCCTCGCTCATACCCAGCAGCGACTGTGTGCTGCAGACCTCATATCTCTGGGTGCTGGGGAGGGAGAGCACAGCAATTGTGAGGCATTGAATTTCGTGCTATCCTGTTAGAGCAGAAAGGAAAACCAGACCAAACTCGATTGACACAGAGGAAGCATTTAATCCAACTCTGGTCAGAGGGGAATCTTTTGCCACCGAGGGCCAAAGTGCTCTGAGTCAGTTGCGAGGCCCCTGTTCCAGGCCCTAGCTCTCAGAGGATATTTCTAGACACACCCTGAGCTAGAAGAGAACCCACTGCCTTGAAGGAATGGCCCAGTCCTGGCAATATTCATCACCTGCTAACTAAAGAGCCCTTGAGCCCTGAATAAAGAGTAGCAATAGCCAGGTACTACATCAAGGGCCTCCGTGAGCCTCTGAGAATTACTAGCTTCAGGTGAGACTCAGTACATTACCAGCTGTGGTGGCTACAGGGCAAAATTCCTTCTGTTTGAGAAAAGCAGAGGGAAAAGTAAAAGAACTTTGTCTTGCATCTTAGGTACCAACACTGCCACAGGGGAGTAGAACACCAAGCAGGCTCTTGGGGTTCCCGATTCTAGGGCTTGACCCTTGGATGGCATTTCTGGATCTGCCCTAGGCCAGAGGGGAACCCACTGCCCTGAACAGTGAGTCCCAGGCCAGGCAGCATTTACCACAAGCTGTAAAGGTTTTGGCTCACCTTCAAAACACTACTAATTTCTTTATGCCATCCGGGACATGGTTAGAGCACCTCATAAGAGCTCAATAAATATTGAGTTGAATATATCTCAGACAATAAGCCACAGGACCCTATTCCCTCCTCTTGGAAAAGAAAAATCCTTTATAGCATTTGTGGATCTGCAAAACTCCCTTGAGTTTAAAGGCTCAAGTTATATTTGACAGCTTTGGTAAGGCAGGTGATGGAGAATAAGCTTATGTTATCAGAGTGACGTATTTATCATATTTCACAGTATATGGATCAACTCAGAATCAGAGCCAGACGGCATGAAGTTTTCCATATGGATGAGGACAGGTATAAGAAACTAGCAAACGTACAAAGTTAAAAATGATCCAGGAGGGACTTAAGTGATATCTACAACATTAATTCTCAAATATGTGAATCCTGAAGAACTATAGCTCTAAAAAAATGAGGGAGCCATTTCCAGAGAATATTTACTAGAGGATACCTACAAAGTGAATACCAGACATAATAGATTTAACAAAGTTCTGACCCACTCACATAACTCAATGGCACAAAACAACAGTATTTAACTTGGAATAATGCTCAAGACACTTTTGATTTTGTTTAGCACAAATCATCTCATCTCTAAGGAGATAAGCACAGATGTCCAGCTTATTAGCATAATAGAAGAATTGTTCAAGATACATACAACATTCATGATTCTTTTAATTCTGTTCAACCTAGCATATTTCAAGTTGGAGTGGGATGAGAGGATTATTTGCTAGCATTACATTTTTATTTATTTATGTTTTACTTCTTAGAATAAAAATTTTCAAACCTACAAAAGAGTAAAAAGCATAATGCAATGAATATCTATATAGATTTCACCTAGATTCACCAATTATTAATATTTTACTACTTTCTGTCATTAACATTGAACTTTGTTACAAGGAGAAAACAACAACAAAAATAAAGGTGAATTATGTGGCTTTAAAAGCGAATTATGTGACAATGTCAATAACTCTGGACTATTCTAAAGACACATAATCATCAGTGATCCACGGAAGGAAAGGGCTTTGAGCTTACACATTTTTTAAAACATTCTGTAAACTATCAGTTTTTAAAAATACAACCTAGGACATGTGCTGATATCTTCCTCCAGCTCTGTATCGATTCATACACAACTCATGATGTAGCACAGTGGGAAACAGACAAAATGAACACAAAAAAACCCCCACATATACCACAATTATTTATTTATACTCCAGATTGTCCCACAAAGGATTTAAGGTTGTTTCAAAAAGACACGCTGTACAAAAGGATACAAATGAACACCTGAAGGGGTTGGTACAAAGGGAGAAAACCACAGGTAATATTAGGATCGCAGGGCATAGGGTCCTATATAGTTGCAACAATATAGTTGCTTGCTTTCTGGTGACTAAACAGAGCCCAGAAGATTCAAAAAGCCAGGTTTTTTCTAGGTGACTGGATTGTTTGGGATGTATTAATCCAAGAGCAGTTTCTTCTGTGAGTCCTGAAAGAGAGGATACTATGGGAAGCTCTGGAGGAAGTTTATGGTAAGATGGGACCATGAGTTTCATTTGGTTTCTTCCAACTTACTTAGGCTCAATGGCCTAGTGCCCAGGTTTCATTTAGTGAAATCAATTCCTTTACTGCATGGTTATTAGGCACTAAATAAAGCAATCCAAGTCTCTAACTCTGACAATCTTGCAGTCTGACTCTAAGGTAGCATTTAGAAAATCCAGAGCAGATACACAGACTAGGTTACATGAATGGATTGGGTTGGGGACAGAAGGTAGGGGAAGATGGAGAGTTCATGAATTAGGTGCAAAGATTTTTCTTGGCAACATTTATTTTATGTGAAATTAGGTTGAAACATTATTATTTTGTTGAAACATTCTAACTCTCCAAAGAGGAAGTATGCAAGAAATGCTACCTTACCCAGTCAGGCAACATGTAATTTCTACTCTCTTCATAACAAGTCAAGTAGAATACTTGATATGAATGTAGGAAAACATACCTTGCTATTACAATTATTGCATCTATATTTGTATACAATGGGTATAGCTAAAGTTTAAAATTTTCTAAAGGAAAATATGACAACCTTTATTATATGTTGTGACTTTCATTATTAAATGTGATGGGACAAAGAGATCTGGTTCACACGTTTCTTCACAATGGTTACAGAAAGCCAAAGAAACTTCTAACACACATTGGTTCTCTCCTTTCTGAAATACCCTGCATTCTGTGTATCTTTTTCATTAGAAGGTTTGGTCTAAAACTATAGACCTTTACTGAAAATTAGATTTACCACAATGCAAAAGCTTTATCTTTAAAGTACACTACGATATCAGTTACCATATACATTTACTCATTTAATGAATGTTTGTGGAATGCCTATTATGGGCCAGTAACTATTCTAGGCCCTGGGAGTCAGTAGTGAACAAAATAGTCAAGAATACCACCTTATACTCAGGTTAGGGAAGAGAAACTATAAGCAAATACACGTCTGGTGATAAATGCTATGAAGAAAAATAAAATGAACTAAAAGAGATGGATTGAGATGAGAAATGGGGTGCAGTTCTTTTATATAGCATGATTAAGGAAAGGCTTGCCTATAATACACATTTGAGCAGAGACATGAAGGAAGTGAGGGAGTAAGTCATATAGATATCTGGAAGAAAAGTGATGCAACAGAAGGAACAGTAACTTGAAAGTTCCCTGTGGCAAGAGCAAGCTTGGTCTGTTCGAGGAATAGCAAGGAGGTAATTGTGCTCGTGCAGAGGGAGTAAAGGGTAGAATGGCATGAGCTGAGAGCTGGTGGTATGCGAGGACGTGGCCAGACTTTGATCTTACCCTAAGGGAAATAAGAAGCCTTTAGAGGGTTTGAACAAGGGAGTGGTATGATCTGACTTGTGTTTTAAGAGGGTCATTCTGGCTTCCGCAAATCTAATACTAGACCGCAGAGGGCAAAGATGGAAGCAGAAAAACCAGTTAGGAGGAACCTAAAACAATCTTCATAACCTAGTGGCTTGAACCAGGATAGTATTAAATAGTGGTGGAAACATTAAGAAGTGGTCAGACTCCGGAAACATTTCTAAGATAGACATATAGGATGTTAATTTTATGTAAGGTTTGAAAGATAGGAATCAAGCCAAGCTATTTGGCTTGAGCAACTGAAAGAATGGAGTTATCATTTAATTACTATGGGGGAAGACTACTGTAGCTGGAGAAGCAGATCGGGGGTTGGGGATGTAGATGGGGACATTTTAAGTTTGAGGTATATCAATTAGGGTTCCAAAGGGAAAGAGTCAAATTAGGTTAATTTGAGGAGAGGCATAATAATGGAACTATTTATAAATATACAAAGACAGGAAAAGCACAAGAGATAGTGCAATAGCACCAGGCTAAAATATGTTGAATGTTTTACAACCCTAGGCCTGACAGGATAAGGAAACAGACTGGGGCCATGCGGTACTGTGCAAAGGGCTGAGGAAGGGGCTGAAACCCTTCTGAGGAATGCAGACAGTACTCAGCAATGCTGCAGGGATGGAATCAGGAATAAATACTCCAACCTCATCTCCTCCTTCCTGTTTGTTATTCTATTGGTGTTCCCCATTGACTAAACCCAACAGGAAGTCAGAGGACAAATGAGCCCTCTAATGTAACCCAGAGTTCAGCCTTCCATGGCACAGCGCAGAGTAAAGAGGGGTATAGAATATATTGGAAAGGGCAAATGAAAGACATTCAATACATCGAGGAGGAGATGTCGAGTTGGTTAATAGACATGTCTTTTCAGGAGAAAGATGCCACACTCAATTTAGGAAGATTTTGAAGCCCCGTGCTCTGGGACTGGTTGCATTGATAGGTAACTTTGAGTAGAAAGAGAATTCAGAAATAGTGTCCCTATCAAATACTATCATTGACTCCATAATTACTGATGTTTCTTGCGATATTAAGAAGTAAGTTATGGGATAATTGGCAGGTATGCTATATCTCAGTATCATGCCACTGGACTAAAACTGCTTGTGTTCTGTCCAGGAAGCTTCTAATGATACCACCCAAGAAAATATCTTATTTTGTAAGCCTTTGTGAAACTTCATTTTTTTTTTTTTTTTTTTAGTATGCTGACACATTTACAAAATTTCTTTGCCAACAACAAATACAAACGTTGATGCTCTGTGGGTAGGTGGAATTTATTCAATGCTTTTGCAACACTTCTGGTTATGTTTCTTGGATTTAAAGGAGCTCCATCCAAAACCCTGACTCATTGCTTTTTGTTTTTAAATAAACTGCATTTTTAGAACAGTTTTAGATTTTTAAAAAAACATAAAGATTGTATAGAGAGTTCTCATAAACCCTGCACATAATTTCTTCTATTATTAACATTTTCCATTACTATGGTACATTTGTCACAATTAATGAGTAAGTATTGATACATTATTATTAACTGAAGTCCTTTCTTGATTCAGGTTTCCTTAGTTATTACCTGTTTTTTTTTCTATTTTACTTTACCATTCGGGACACCACATTATATTTAATCATCATGTCTCCTTAGGCTTCTATTGGCTACTATGTTTTTTTCAGACTTTCTGTGTTTTCAATACTCTTCACAGTTTAGAGGAGAATTGGTCAAATATTTTGTAGAGTGTATCTTAACTGGGATTTGTCTGAGGTTTTTCTTTTTTTTTTTTTTTTTTTTTTTTTTTTGAGACGGAGTCTCGCTCTGTCGCCCAGGCTGGAGTGCAGTGGCGCGATCTCGGCTCACTGCAAGCTCCGCCTCCCGGGTTCACGCCATTCTCCTGCCTCAGCCTCCCGAGTAGCTGGGACTACAGGCGCCCAAAACCGCGCCCGGCTAATTTTTTGTATTTTTAGTAGAGACGGGGTTTCACCATGGTCTCGATCTCCTGACCTTGTGATCCGCCCGCCTCGGCCTCCCAAAGTGCTGGGATTACAGGCGTGAGCCACCGCGCCCGGCTTGTCTGAGGTTTTTCATGATTAGACTGAGATTGTAAGATTTTGAGAAGAAGACCTCACCCATAAAGTGTCAATCTCATCATGTCATACTAAGTGCATATAACATTATCGACATGACTTATCACTGTTGATAAGTGACCTGGATCACTTGGCTGAGGTATTGTTATATTTCTCCACTGTATATTTACTCTTTTATTTCCCCTTTTCCGTACTGAAACTTTGGAAGGAAGTCAATCAATGTGCACAGTCCATGCTTAAGAAGTGGGAAATGAGGCCGGGCGCAGTGGCTCATGCCTGTAATCCCAACACTTTGGGAGGCCGAGGCGGGCGGATCACGAGGTCAGGAGATCGAGACCATCCTGGCCAACACGGTGAAACCCCGTGTCTGCTAAAAATACAAAAAATTAGCCGGGTGTGGTGGCGGGCGCCTGTAGTCCCAGCCACTCAGGAGGCTGAGGTGGGAGAATGGCGTGAACCCGGAATGCGGAGCTTGCAGTGAGCGGAGATCTCGCCACCGCACTCCAGCCTGGGCGACCGAGTGAGACTCCATCTCAAAAAAAAAATGTGAGAAATTATGCTCCACCTCCTTGAGGGCAGAGTATCTACATAATTTATTTGGAATTCTTCTGCACAGATTTGTCTATTCTCCCACACTTATATATTTATTCAATGATTTGTTTATGACAGTATGGACTCACAGATACCGATCTTGTACTTTGGGTTATAATCCGATACTACTATATTTCATTGCTTGAATTGCTCCCATTGTGGCCATTGGGAGCTCTTTCGGTTGCCTCCTGTGCCCTATAACATACATTGTGGTTTGATTTTGTTGTTGTTGTTGCTTAGCACTTCCTTGATTTCTGGCACTACAGGATACTTCAGGCTCATCTTGTATATTTCCTGCCTCAGTCCTAGCATCTGGAATTTCCTCCAAGAAGCCCCGGGTCCTTTTATTGGAAAATAGTATTAGAAAACAAGATCGAGGCACCAGGTGAGCTTGTTGCTACTGGGGTGTTGCTGCTCCTAGATCCTCTCAGCTGACAGGGAGGAGAGATATGTGTGTATACTAACCCATGCATATACACATATCTATGAATATTTCTATGTGTAACCATATGTATCTATATAAACCTAAATATGAGTTCATACTGTTGCCTCTGACTCTAATCTATTACCACATGAATCACTCTAGCCTTCACCTGATGCTTATCTATAAACTGTCACTCCAGCAGTGATACCTGGCTCCCACCATCTCTCATTCATTTACTTAATGTTTAAATTCCAGTATACATATATAGCAGTACCAGAATTGTTAATTCACATTTACAATTTACCAACAAGAGTACAGGCTTATATACAGTTTTGTTTGCCTTTAGTTTTATAGACCGTTTATTTCCAAAGTTGCTTTGGTCAACACCCTATTCCCCCACTGACCTCATTGATGTCATTTTTTAATATTTGTAATACATTTATTTTTTTAAGGAAGAATGATTGTTTTATTCATCTGTACTTAAACCAGCCAAAGTAGTACTAATGTCATTATGATGCAGCAAGTACAAGATCTCTTTCTACAAATATTAGCATAACCAACAGAACGGGGGCTATAGTAAAACAGAGCCAAAAAGGGTTGAGGAAATAAATGTAGTATGTTACAGCTTAACCCTTCACCTCAATAGAGTTTTTTTAAAAAATAAGTAAAGCCTCCCAATCCCAAAAAATAGGAATATACCTTCATCACACCAATTTGTACTTTTATTTCTTATTCTGGAAGTTAGATTCTAAACCTTAAAGATATCCAAACTAGTATTGTATATACTTATCTATAGCCAGAGACAGCTTCTACCATGTTGTCCTTGCCAGCCAAGATTATTAAAAGGTCTTTTCTCTAGGAAGATTCAATAGGAAAAAAGAAAGAAACCTCTCTGATTAGGCTCCAATCATACCCCACCCTCTATCAAATTGACTGGATAGGCATAATGGAAACCAGAACACGTGGTTTCCAAACAAGAAAAATCCTATAAGGGAGGGGAGGCAAGGAGAGGTAGGATTCAGCCAGTGCCCACACTGAAATTGAATAATATCAGTTTCACTCATCTTCAGGTATCTTCAGGTTGCATGTTCGTGGAATCGTTTAGGAATAAATCTATGGCTTGTGGAGTACTAAAATACCTAGTGGTCTGCTGTATTACATTATGGCTTTCCCCAGCAGTTTCCAAGGCAACCTCCAAGTCACTGGCAGGAGAATTTGGCTGGAACTGCATGCAGGACTGCAGAGATTCCTCTCCACAGTTAGAGAAGGGACTGTTCCAGGCCTGATTGTTCCAGGACTGGGTGCACCAGGAGTGGTTGCTCCAGGAATGGACATTCTGGGTCTGGTTGCTCCAGGCTGAATTGCTGCAGGTCTGGTTGCTCCACATTGAAAGGTTTCCAGTCGTGTTCACCAGGCATCCCTGGTGGTAGGAAGAGTAGAGGGTGGGGTAGGTAGGTGCTGAGGCCTTCTGAGTCACACCACTGCTATTCTTTGGCCAGTTGTTTTTCTGTCGCCTCTTAGATTTCATTCTCTGGTTCTGGAACCAGGTCTTAACCTGTTTGTAGCTAAGGTTCAGGATGGCTGAAAGTTCTTGCATCTGCTGGAGGCTTAGGTATTTCTATCTCTGAAATCTATCATTAAGTACATACAGCTGGGTGGCAGAGAACACAGTTCTGGTCTTCTGTTTCTTGACCGGAACCTTGTCTTCCTTTTTCGCAGTGCTCTTCTCTGCAGAAGTGGGTTTTTTGCCTTTGGGACTGGTAGAAGAATCAGGGCTGTCCTGAATAAGCAGATCCATGGAGGAAGGAAGAGGAGAGACAGTCTCTGTGTGAGGCATCTCAGCAGAAGACATTTGCAAGGATGGATAGTTTTCTTCAGGCCCACAAGTCACCGGTGTAAGTGAAGATTCTTTACAGTTGGATGCTTCAGAGCAAGGCAGGCTTTGGGGATAGGCTGGATCCATACTCATGTTATTATTGGGGAATAGAAGGGAAAAAATTAAGAGCTGGACTGTAAAACAAAAAGGCTAAGGCAGATTTAAGACTTTTTTTCTGGAAGATCTTAGAGAAATATGACCTCCAGAAGTGAAAGTATCAAGTAGTTGGGATGAAGTGAATTGCCCCCACAATAACCGGAGGCAACCAGCTCAGTCCAGCCTATATTTGTAATACATTTAGATGATTTTGTCACATTCCTCATTCCATCCCGGGATGCTCCCAATTCCTAAATGAGTGTTTAGTTTGTATACATTAAGTATCCAGTTAGTTTGTATACATTGTGTTTAGACATACTGCACAGTGCCATGTTATTACAATTACAATTTGTAGAGAATATTTTCACCATCCTAAAACACAAACACAAAAACCTTGTACATTGTCTTTTGAACCTTACATTCCTCGTCACAAACCCTGGATACCACTGATGTTTTTATTGTCACTATAGGCTTGTTCTTCCTAGGATGTCATATAATTAGAATACTACAGTAATTAGTCTTTTCATACTGGCTTGTTTCACCTAACAATATGTGTTTAAAATTCATCCATGTCTTTTTATGGCTTCATAGCTCATTTCTTTTTTAAAAACTTTGTTTTGTTTTGTTTTTTGAGATGGGGTCTCAATGTGTCACCCAGGCTGGAGTGCAGTGCCATGATCATAGCTCACTGCAGCTTCCAACTCCTGGCCTCAAGCGATTTTCTTGCCTTAGCCTCCCAAGTACCTTGGACTACAGCATGTACCACCATGCCCAGTTTCATTTCTTTCTATCCCTAAATAATATTCCATTGTATAGATGTCCCCCAGTTTGTCCATTCTCCTATTGAATAATTTCTTAGTTGCTTTGAGTTTTTGGTAATTATGAATAAAACTGACATAAATAATATTGTGCAAGTTTTTTGTTTTCGTTTTTGTCACAGGGTGTAACTCTATTGCCTAGGTTGGAGTGCCATGGTGCAGTCACAGCTCACCACAGCCTCAACCTCCTGGGGTCAGGTGATACCCCTGCCTCAGCCTCTAAAATAGCTGAGACTACAGGCATGTGCCACCATGCCCAGCTAATTTTTTTGTATTTTTTGTAGAGATGGGATTTTGCCATGTTGCCCAGGATGGTCTCCCAGGTTCAAGCGATCTGCCTGCCTTGGCCTCCCAAAGTGCTGGGATTATAGACATAAGCAACCGCACCTGGCCCATACAAGTTTTTGCATAGACATAGGTTTTCAAATTAATTGGGGGAAGTTTTAGGAGCATGATTGTTCCATTGTATGGTAAAATATGTTTAGCTTTGAAGGAAACTGCCAAACTATTCTCAAAGTGGCTGTACCATTTTGCATTCCTGCCAGCAATGAATGAGAGTTCCTGTGTTCCACATCCTTGTCAGAATTGGAATTGTCTGCTTTTTAGATTTTACCATTTTAATAGGTGTGTAGTGGTATCTCACTGTTGTTTTAATTTGTAATTTCCTGATGATAAATGTTGAACATCTTCTTGTATATTTATTTGCCATTTGCCTGTCTTCTTTGATGAGATGTCTGTTCAGATCTTTTTTTTTTTTTTTAAATTAGGTGGATGTTTTAGGTGTTATTTATAAATTTTGGGTACACGTCGTTTCTCAGATATTTTTTTGAAAATATTTTCTCCCAGACCATGGCTTGCCTTTTCATTCTCTAACATAGTCTTTCACAGAGCAAAATTTTTTCATTTTAAGAAAATCCAAAATCAATTTCTTTTTCTTTCATGGATCATGCTTTTGGTATTGTATCTAAAAACTCATCATCATCCTTAGGTCACTTACATTTCTTCCTATGTTTTCTTCTAGGAGTTTTATAGTTTTGCCACTTTCATTTACGTCTATAATCCATATTGAGTTCATTTTTCTGAAAGGTGTAAGGTCTATGAGTAGGTTCTTCCCCCCACCGTGGGGACATCCAATTGTTCTGTCACCATTTATTTAAAACAATATTCTTTCTTCATTAAATTGCCTTTGCTTCTTTGTCAAAAATCAACTGACTATATTAATGTTGGTCTGTATATGAGCTATCTATTCTGTTCCATTGATTAGTGTGTCTATTCGTTCACTTACACTATGCTTTTTGATTATTGTAGCTTTATATTAAGTCTTGAAATCAGATAGCGAGAGCGTTGCAACTTGTTCTTTTCCTTCGTTGTCATGTTGGATATTCTAGATCTTTTGCTTTTTATATAAACTTTACAATCAGTTTATAGATATTTCGAAATAATTTGCTAGGACTTTTATTGATATTGCATTGCATCTGTGGATCAAGTTGGGAAGAATTTATATCTTAATAATATTGAGTTTTCTAATCAATAAAAATTAAAATCTTTCCATTTATTTAGATCCTTTCTTTTATCAGAGTTTTATAATTTTCCACATATAGATCCTGTATCTATTATGTTAAATTTATACCTATTTCAATTTTTGGTGCTATTTTGTTATTATTTTAATTTCAAATTCCAATTGTTCTTTGCTGATATATAGGAAAGCAATTGACTTTTGGATATTAAGCTTGTATTTCAGGACCATGCTAGACCCTCTTATTAATTGCAGAATGTTAATTCTTTGGAATAATCTGCACAAGCCAGTCATCTGTGAACAAGGACAGTTTTATTGCTTCCTTCTGAATCTATATACCTTTTTTCTTTTTCTTCCTTCCTTCCTTTCTTCCCTCTCCCCCTTCTCCTCTTTTTCTTATTCTCTCTTTCATTTTTGTCTTATCACACAAGTCAGGATTTCCAGTGTGATGTAAAATAGGAGTGGTGAAAGATCACATTCCCACTTTGTTCTGAATCTTGCATGAAAAATGTCCACCTTCTTATTATTACATTTGATGTTAGCTGTAGGTTTTTATAGGTATTCTTTTAACCAAGTTGAAAAAAATTGCCTCTATTCCTAGCTTGCTGAGTGATATTTGGATTTTGTAAAATAATTGATCTACATCAATTGATAGAATCATGTGAATTTTCTTCTTTAGCTCATTGATATGGTAAAATGCATTCATTTAATTTCAAATGTTGAGCAAGTCTTCCATATTTGAAGTAAATCCTACTTGGTCATGGTGTATAATTCTTTTTACATTTTTTGGTTTTATTTGCTAATATTTTACTGATAATGTTTAATCTATATTCATAAGAGACATTGGTCTTTAGTTTTTTTTTTTCTCATATAATGTCCTAATGTCCTAATATCCCTTGGAATTAGGTTTTTTTATTAGGGTAATATTGGTTTCATAGAATGATTTTGGAAGTGTAAACTTTGTTTTTATTTTCTGGAGGACATTATGGAGAATTGGTATCATTTCTTCTTAAATGTTTAGAAGAATTTACCAGTGAAACTGTCTGGGCCTGGCTTTTTGTTTTAGGTGGAGATTATTCATTATTGATTCAATTTCTTCAGTAGGGCTATTCAAGTTATTTGTTTCTTCTTGTGTGAGCTTTAGTAGTTTTTGTCTAAGAACTGGTTCATTTCATGTGAATTATCAAGCTTGTGGGTGCAGAGTTGTTCACAGTATTCCTTTTATTTTCCTTTCAGTATCCACAGGCTCGGTAGTGATGACCTAAATGTATTACTGATATTGGTAATTACTGATTTTTCTCTTTTATTATTGGTTAGCCAGTCTAGAGGTTTATAAATTCTATTGACTTTTCTAAGAAACATCTTTCAGGTTTGTTGATATTTTTCTATTGTTTTCTTGATTTTAGTTTCATTGGTTTCTGCTTTAATTTTTGTTATTTTTTTCTTCTGCAATATTGCTTGAGGCATACATTTCTCTTCTATCTCTAATTTTGTAGTGTGAAATGCTGTGTTGCTGAGTTTACAGCTTCTTTCTAATATACGCATTTAATGGTATATATGTCCCACTAAGCACTACTTTCACCACACTTCATATATTTTGATAAGTATCTTTAAGTTTTCACTTAATTAAAATATTTTTAATTTTTCATGAGACTTCTTTATGTGTTATTTAGAAGTGTGTGGTTTTATTTCCAAATATTTTGAGGTTACCAGTTATCCTATTATTGATTTTTAGTTTAATTCCATTGTGCTTGGAGATATACATTGTATTATACCATTTTAAGTTTGATAAAGGGTGTTATGTGGTCCAGAATATGCTTTATCTAGACAAGTAGTCCATGCAAGCTTGAGAATGAATGTTCACTTCAATCACTGCATTTGGATTAAATTTTCTATAAATTCCAAATCGATCAAATTGATTGATAGTGCTATTCAGCACTATCCTTATTGATCTATCCTTGCTGATTTTTTACTTTCTTAATGTATCAATTACTGAAATTGAAGTGTTGAAATTTCCAACTATAATACTGAACTTTTTCATTTTTCCTTTTAGTTCTATCAGTTTTTGCCTCACCTATTTTGGCACTTAGCTCTTAGGTGCATACACAATAAAGATTGTTATGTCTTCTTGGGAATTTGCCCGTTTATCATGAAATAATGCTTCTCTTTATCCATGATAATTTTCCTTGTTCTGAAACTGTTTTGCCTGAGATTAATATAGCTACTCCAGCTTTCATTGTATTAATGTTAATATAACATATTTTTCTTCATCCCTTTACTTGTAACCTGTTTTATTCATTATGTGATAGCAGATTTTTTGGAAACAATAAACAGTTGGGTCTTTTGTATCTCAACCTCTTTCTTTTAATTGATATATTTAGACTATTCATATTTTAAATGATTATTGATGTAGTTGGTGCAATGTGCTAAATATCTGTGTTCCTCCCAAATTTATATGTTGAAATCATAATCCACAATGTGATGGTATGGGGGGGGGTGTTTGTGAGATGATAAGATCATGAGGGTGGAGCCATTATGAATGGAATTAGTGTCCTTATAAAAGGGATCCCAGACAGCTCTCTTACCCTCTTTCCACCATGCAGGGGTACAGGAAGACAACAATCTGCAACCCAGAAGAGGGCTCTTACCAGAACCCAACCATGCTAGCACCCTGATCTCAGACTTCCAGTCTCCCTGGAATAAGTATATGTACATATGTATCCCTTATAAGGGAACCTTGAGAAACAAATTTCTGTTGTTTTTAGGCCACCCAGTCTATGGTACTTTGCTATAGTAGTCTGAACTAAGACAGTGATATTGGCAGTAACTCTCTAGGTTCACTTGTCTCTCTGTGTGGCAGGTGGGCTTGTGGCCTTAATTCTCTGATTGGTTCAAGACGATTCATTAATTTTCCGTTTGCTCAGCTTTATTATTATTGTAAGGATGGGAGTAATGACTTAGAGAATCTTTATATGTTGGAGCTAAAATCAGAAATCTGGTTTATTGCTTTTTGTTCTGGCATTCCATCAAATAAAAACTTCACCACTAAGCCAGATGGAAAACTAGTCTCTGTCTGTGAAAGTCATTAACATCACACACACCAAAGCCTCTAAAGGCTCCATAAACCAAACATTTTAAGAAACCAGTGATACAGACTAAAGAATAAACCCATTCTTAAAAGTATTATCTGCATATGATGAGCCAAATTGCTTTCTGCCTCAAGATCTTAAGTTTCAATCCTTGGACTGAACTGAAGTTCACAAAATGAACTCATCTAATGGCTTAAGGCTTGGATCTAGAATTTTCTATCAGTGGCCTTGTTCAAGTTTACTTAATCTCTCTATGCCTAAATTTCAAACCATAAAATGGGGAGACTAATAATTATTTTGTATAGTTTTATGGATATTAAATAACACATTTAACAGTGCAAAGTATTCAAGAATTTGTCTCCCACTCTTTAATTCTTAAGTTTTACAAAAATTAGTATAATAGATATGTAACTCCACATTTTATATAAATGTTCGGAAATAACAGGAATGGCCAGGTGCAGCAGCTCATGCCTGTAATCCCAGCACTTTGGGAGGCCAAGGCAGGAGGATCTCTTGAGCCCAGGAGTTCAAGACCAGCCTTTGCAGCAAAGTGGGACCCCAGTCTCTACAAAAAAATTAAAAAATTATCCGGGCTTGGTGGCACAAGCCTATAGTCCCAGCTACTCAGGAGGCTGAGGTGGGAGAATTGCTTAAGCCCAGGAGTTTGAGGCTGCAGTTGTTCATGCCACTGCATTCCAGCCTGTGCAATAGAGTGAGACTTTGTATCAAACAAAGAAAAGAAAATAATAGGTATGTAGCCAATGAAGGCCAATAAAGCCCAAGATGCTTTACGAAATCTGGAATCCCTTATAAAAAAAAAAACCATAACCAAAAAAATAACAAAAAAAAAAAAAAAAAGGCTCTCCTGTAATGCAAGCCATATCTGTTATGGACTCAATGTTTGTGCCCCTTCAAAATTCATATGTTAAAGCCCTAACCCCCAATGTCATGGTATTTAGAGGTGCGACCTTTGGGAGATAATCATGTTCAAATGAGGTTATGAGACTGAGGGCCCCATGATGGGATTAGTGCCCTTGTAAGAGCAGGAAAAGAGACCAGACCTCTTTCTGTCTCAGTAAGGGCACTGAGAAGATGGCTGTCTGCAATCCAGAAAGAGAGTACTTATCAGGGGACCAAATCAGCTGTCATTTTGATCATGTACTTCCGAGTCCCCAGAACTGTGAGAAATAAATTCTTGTTGTTTAAGCCACCCAGTTTGTGGTGTTTTGCTATGGCAGCTTTAGTTGACTAGGATAATCAAACCACTCTTTGTCTGAAAACCTTTTAGAGAGAGACAACCTGATGGAAAAATAGGCAAAACACTTGAACAGGAAGTTTGAAAAGAAAGGATATCCAAATGGCCAGTGTGTGAATATATGAATACAAGGGGACTTTTAGAAGTTTGTGAAAATGGAATTAAAAGACAAAAATAAAAATACATACACTTTATTTCTCAACATAACTTCCATCAAGTTCAAGACACTTTTGTAAATGATAATGCCAGTCCCTTATTCTATCCATAAAGAACTGAGGGTACTGGGAATTTAATCATGTCAATAGTCTTTTGTAGATTATTAACTGAAAAGTGGGTGCCCTTTAAAGATATTTTAAGATTAAATAACAAAAAGAAGTCAGAAGGAGCCCAACCAGTATTGTAAGGTGAAAGTCTCACAAAATTGCCTTGTTTGATGAGAGGAATGAGCAGCATTGCCATGGTGCAAAAGGAGTCTCTGGTGAAGCTTTCCCGGGCATTTTTCTGCTACAGCTTTGGCCAGCTTTCTCAAAACATCCTCACAATAAGTAGATGTCATAATTCTTTGGCCCTCCAGAAAGTCAACAAGCATGATACTTTGAGCATCCCCCAAACTATTTTCATGACCTTTGCTTTTGACTGGTCTGCTTTTGCTTTAACAGGACCACTTCCACCTCTTAGTTGCCACTGCTTTGATTGTGCTTTGTCTTCAGGATCATACCGGTAAAGTCATGTTTCATTTCCTGTTACAATTGTTCAGAGAAATGCTTCAGGATCTTGATCCCACTTATTTAAAATTTCCATTGAGGCTGGGTGTGGTGGCTCATGCCTGTAATTCCATCACTTTGGGAGGACAAGGTGGGAGGATTGCTTGAAGCCAGGAGTTAGGAACCAGCCTGGGGAAGCTCTACAAAAAAAAAAAAAAAAAAAAAATTAGTTGGGCACAGCAGCATGTGCCTATAGTCCCAGCTACTCAGAAGGCTGAGGTGCAAGGATCACCCGAGCCCAGGAGGCTGAGGCTGAGGCTGCGGTAAGCTGTAATCTCACCACTGCACTCCAACCAGAGTGATAGAGTGAGACCCTGTCTCCAAAAAAAAAAAAAAAAAAAAAAAAAAAAAAAAATTCCATTGAAATTCTGCTCTTATCTACAGCTAATACGGGCACAACAGTTTTGGCACCTGTCAAGTGGAAAATTTCCTCAACTTTAATTTCTTAGTCAGAATTGTGTAAGCTGGACCAGTGGAGATATCTATGGTATTGGCTTTCATTTGTGCTATTAATCCTTGGTCCCTCAATCCTCTTGAATTAGGGCATGAACGAGATAAATTTTTTACTAGCAAATTGATGTGGATGAGTTGCCACTGCAGACTTCAACTTCAACATCATCTCGTTCCTTATTAAAATGAGTTATCCATGGTAAACTGCTGATTTCTTTGCAGCATTGCCCCCATAAACATTTTGTAAAGCATCAATGATTTCATCACTCTTCCAATCAAACTTCATCATAAATTTGATGTTGGTTCTTCCTTCAGTTTTAGCAGAATTCATGTTGCTCTGATAGGGGCTTTTTTCAAATTAATGTCTTATCTTTCTTAGTGCCTCAAACTAGATCCTGTTCAAACATGTTTTAACAAGTTAGTATGAGTTTATTTGGGTGCAAAAATCTTTTTACATCCATGCATAGCTTTTTCATAATACACATTTTCCACGAACTTTTTGAAAACCATTCATACATGCTCAATGTCATTAGTCATCAAGCAAGTGCAAATTCAAACTTCCAATAGGTAATATCAAGAATTGGCAAGGATGTAGAGCAATTGAAACTCTCATATGCTGCCAGCAGGGGTATAATTTGTGAGAATTTCTTTAGAAAACTCTTTTGCAGTATTTATTAAAGTTTAACATATGCATGCTAATGACCCAGAAAGTCCACTGCTAGGCATAGAGCCAACAGGAATTTGTACATATGTTCACTAAAACATGTATAAGAATGTTTATAGCAGCACTATTCATTATAGCCCAAACCTGAAAACTATAGAATTCCCATCAATGGTAAAATGGATAAACAAATTCTATTAAATTTACACAATAAATATTATACAGCAACAGGAATGAATGAATTATACACAACTATATGCAACAATAAGGATGACTCTCATATCCGTAATATTAAGTTAAATAAGTCACACAAAAGAATACAATATATTCATTGGTATAAATTTCAAAAGCAGGCAAAAAAATAGGTGTCAGGAGTTAGGTTTGCAGTTACTATTGGGGAAATAAATTATTGAAAGGAAAGGACACAAGGTGTGGGGCTGCTTTGGAAATGCTGGTAATGCTCTAGTTCTTGGATCTGGATACTGGTTATATAAATGTTCTCATGTTGTCAAAATTCATTGATCTGTATACTTATAATCTGTGCCCTTTTCTCTACGTATGCTACACTTCAATAAAAACGTTCAAAAACTTTTAGTAAATTACTGGGTTCTCACAATACTGCCCACACATCTCAGCTTGGCATTTGGGGAATCTATGTCTGATCCCTGCCACATCTCCAGCACATCATCCTTCAAAACTCACCCCATATCAGTCATTTCTTGCTCCAACTGTATTTCACTTCTTGAATGTTCCAAATTTATAAATGCTGTTCCTTGCCTTTGACTTTTTTTTAAAAAAAGCAAACTAGGATTATATTGGGGCTGTTGGGGTGAAAATGGGGAGAGAGTAGAAATAAACCAGTCTTACAGAAAAACAACCATAACCCATCTTCAAGGTCCTAGCTCAAGTATCACCTAATCTTCAAAACCTTCCTTCCATCTTTACATGGAGATGAACCCATCTTTTCCGGGCCACCAGAATTTTGAGTATATCTCTACTGCAGCTCTTATATTGCTATATTTTAAACGCTTCCTTACCTGTATTTTTCCTTGTAACTATGAACTTAAGGTGACAATAATGCTTTATTCATTTCTGTATTTCATGTTTAGAGATTACCTGTTTCATGCTAAGCACAATGCTATATTTGATGAAAGAATAGATACTTAAATGTATGAATGAATTATCAAGTCATAGAATATTAGCTCTGAAAAGCATCTTGGCAATCCAATTCACTGATTTCACTGTGCCCAGAAAACATGGAATTGTTCATAGTCACATAGCTAGTTATTAGAAGATAGGACTAGAACCTAATCTATTCTCTGGTACTGTTTATTTCTGTAAATTTTTTAGAAGTTCATTTTAAAGTAATATTAGACTTACAAAGAAGTTGTAAAAATAGCCCAGAGAGCTCCCATACACCCTTCACTTAGCTCTCCCTAATGTTAACATCTTATATAACCATAGTACAATGATTAAAACTAGGAAATTAACAGTGACACTGAAAGAAATCAGGCACATTCCTCAGCCCTGGGCTCAACACAAACAGGCCCAGTACAAACACATCCCACCATATATCTCTCAACTTCCTGAGCCCAGTACAAACACATCTCACCATATATCTCTCAACTTCCTGAGCCCAGTACAAACACCACCTGGAAAATCCCCGATAAGGACACAGCCGTTTGTAGTTTTACTGAAAGCGCAGGAACCAATAGAAAAACTAGTAAATGTATAACTTAAAACGTAAACCAATTGTAATGCTGTAACCAAAAGAATTCCCTTGTTCCTCTGTAACTTTACTATCCTATTTACCTCGGGCTATAAAAGGCAAGCACTCGCATTGTTCGGGGCCCTCTTGTATGCTGTGGAATGGAGGGACCAAGTTCGAACTTGCAGTAAAAGATCCTTGCCGCTTGGCTTTGACTCTGGACTCTGGTGGTCTTCTTTGGGGAACAAACGGTCTGGGCATAACAACACAACTCTATTAACCTATAGATTTTATTTGAATTTTACCAACTTTTCCACTAAAGTCCTTTTCCTGTTCCAGGATCCAATCCAGAATCCCATATTGGATTAAGCTTTCATGATTCTTTCATTTCCTCCAATCTGAGAGAGTTCCTGTCTTTCTTTGTCATTTATGACCTTGACACTTTTGAAGAATACTGGAAAGTAGAAAAGTCACTACTGAAGAGTACATTTTGTAGAATGTCCCTCAATATGAGTTTGTGTGATATTTTCTCAAGATTTTATTGAGGTTATGCATTTGGCAGTATGAATATCATAGAGTTGTTGTTCTCTATTTTGTGTATCTTATCAGGGCACACATGAGGTCAATATATCTTATAACTAGTGATGGTCACCTTGATCACTTGGTTGTGTGTCTGTAGCATTTTTCCTCTGTGAGGCTACTATTTTTCTCTTTGTAATTAATAAATACCTTAGAGGAGCTATTTCAAGACTGTGCATGCCGAAATGTGGTAGTTGTTGCCTCCAGAATCTAAAAGGGCTGATCTCCAATGTATTTCCCAGGGACTCTATATTAACATCTATAAGAGACAGCTCACAATCTATCTATATATATATATATCTATAGATATAGCTAAGCAATAATCTCTTTGTCTGTTCCACTTATCTGGGAGCTCCTTTAGAGCAGGGTATGTCTTTCTCTCTCTATTACTGTGGCTTAGCATGGTCCTTAGTTTATGGAAGCTACTTTCTAGCTGTATGACCATGTGCCTCACCAGCAACTACATTTGGGCATGCTGTTTAGCCCCATTTGCCAACATACCCACAAGGCTGCCAGTTTCAAGTGTGTTTTCTAGAGCAAGAAAGGGCTTTGCAGCATATGCAGGTTGATATATTAGCTTCACTGTTACTGGGGCCTTGTGAGCCAGCAAACTTAAGGGTATTTGAAAATTTCTATGGCAAATAAGGATTGTATATGGAATCACTAAAAGTCTCCCCTAGGATTACTGTGAGAGTTAAAGGAGTTAATGCATTTGAAGTGCTTAGGAAATGGACTGGCACAAAACACCAAATCAATACATATTAGCTTTTATTTAGCTTTTATTTATTATTATTGCTCTTTACAATCTTGTTGAAAGAATGGATGAATCAATGAATAAGAGCAAGACAAAAACTAGAAAGCAAAGAAAAATGGCCTCATTCTTGGGTGACGTCTAGTAACTACACCGACTAAGTTTTATAGTGCTGCATGGACTTGAAAATATTGGTTCTCAATTATACAAATAATTCAGTTGTGTACCAGTGATTACTAACTAGCAACAATATATGATGCATTAGCAGTAATATACATTTATACATAGTGATGATTAGGTTACTATTGTTTTAAAATTTCAGGAAAAAACTATACTTAGTAATGCTTTCTCATTACTGAAGGGTTCTACTTACTCTGTAGAAAGAACTCTATCCCACTGTTCCAGAGAATTGCTAGACAGCAGACAACAGCAGAAGCTAATTAGAATGTCAAGACCAGGAAGACTTTTGGAGCAGTGGTCTCTAAAGTGGGATGCTTATACTCAAGGGTGATACAAGACAATACACTTGGAGGAGGGAAGTGTATTAGTCCATTCTCATGATGCTATGAAGAAATACTCAAGACTGGGTAATTTATAAAGGAAAGAAGCTTAATTGACTCACAGTTCCACAGGACTGGGGAGGCCTCAGGAAACTTACAATCAAGGCAGAAAGGGAAAAAACATGTCCTTCTTCACATGGTTGCAGGAAAGAGAAGGGCCGAGCAAATGGGGGACCCCTTATAAAACCATCAGATCTCATCAGAACTCACTCACTATCATGAGAACAGCATGAGAGTAATTGCCCCTACAATTCAATGACCTCCCACTGGGTCCCTCCCATGACCTGTAGGGATTATGGGAACTATAATTCATGATGAGAATTGGGTGGGGATGGAGCCAAACCATATCAGGAAGAAATATTAGAATTTCAAGTTATATTGATGTATGAATTAAAAAACAGAAAGTTCTACCATTATTTACTATAAGGCATCCTTATTTGATCCACAAATCTAGAGTCACGGGTCACTCACGGTTCAGTGCCTCTCTTATCAGATTGCATAATGTAGCATGTTACAATAGATTACTGTTTACATCTACACAGTTAAGAAAATTAATGGCTCATATAATCCAGTTTTAGCTGAACAAACCTTCATAAAGTGGTTAAGGGTCTAGAAATTATTTCTGCCAGATGGATGGATGGATGGATGGATAGACAGACAGATAGATTCAACAAGCATGATTTTAAGGTAACACTAATAATGTAAGCTCAAGCAAACAAAACTAAAAAGACAGGGCCAAAACTTCTACTCCTAGTACAAACTCTTCTCTGCACAGTAAATGAGATTTTGAAAAAACAATGAGAATTTACTCAGACCTGCCCAGAAACTAACAAACTTGTAAGATTAACAATGAGATTATTTGAAATACCAATTTACATATACAATTATTAACAATAAACATCTCCCAAGGTGTCTATTTTATTTTATAGCCCTTGTGAAGGATGATTTCAACCATGGCAATAACTAAAACCAAAGACATAATCGAACTAAACCTTGAGCTCAGTTCCGAATCACTGTATTATAATATTATCCTGAAATTTCAGAATTATTCAAATTTGTAATGAAATTCCTTAACTCTAGGAGTGTCTAGAGAGACTCATTATGCATAAATGCATTCAATTTAGCAAATTTAGAAACAGTTTAAATATTTAAAAATAGAGAAATGGACAGTAAATTATAGTATTACCATATAACAGAATATTAGGCAGATACTTAAAATCACACTTCTTAATACCTATGTATCTATGTTGAAATACACTTACCACATTTGTAAATAAGCAAATTTAGCAGGATATAAATGTTAATATTATAGCTATAAAATTTCTTATAGACAAATAATATTAAAAACAAAAAAACAATTTATTTGGAAATTAAAGGATTATGGATCATTTTCTTTATTATTATTGTCATTGTTATAGTTACACTGTGTATGGTTTAAGACAGAAAAGCAAGTAAAAATCATGAAATTAAACTGTATCATGAACCTAATCTGTCAGTTTTATAAAATGTGCTGCAGCTAAAAATAGAGTATATTCAATAGTCAGAGAGTTATACAAATGCATAGGTTTACCCTTCAGTTACTAATTCCCCAAGGGTAGCGTCTTCCTTACAAAGTATTTTTCACAGATCCTCTTTTTGTTTCCAAGTGGAAGTGAACCATTTCTTTTTTTTTTTTCTTTTTCTTTTTTTATTATTATTATACTTTAAGTTCTAAGGTACATGTGCATAACGTGCAGGTTTGTTACATATGTATACTTGTGCCATGTTGGTGTGCTGCACCCATCAACTCGTCAGCACCCATCAACTCGTCATTTGCATCAGGTATAACTCCCAATGCAATCCCTCCCCACTCCCCCCTCCCCCCCTCCCCATGATAGGCCCCGGTGTGCCATTTCTTTCATTACTCTGAAATCCTTAATTTTCCCAAAAGGAAATTTCCTGGGGCTATTCTTTTTAAAATTTTTCTCCTTTCCTCCAGTTGTCCCTGTTCAGTCTCTCAGTCTCCTTTGCAGCCATTCTTCCTTTTTCTGTTCCATAAAATCACTGCTCCTTGGGGTTCTGTTCTTGACAGTCTTCTCTTTTCACTCTATACCCATCCTAGGCAAAACCATTAATTTCTGTGGATTCATTCACCATGTGGTTATATGCTAATGACTTTTAAATCTGTTCCTCCAGACCTCTCTGTATATATTTCATCTGGTTGCCTTACAGGTTACTCCAGTGTAATAGGTCTAAAGCTGCATTCATTTCTCACTGTGCCTATCTCTTCCACCCTTCTCCCTCCATCCTCTGCATTGCTTATTTGTGTGAAAGGTGACATTACCCCTGCCCCCAGCCATCCCAGATTATCCCTTTTATTTAAGTTTCCAAATCTAATCAGTCACTAAGACCAGACAAATGTACTTCCATGATATATCCTGAATCTATCTTCCTGTCTATGTACTGCCCACCATTACCTATGTTACTATAGTAACATAAGTATGCATAACCTCTGTTATAGTAAACCATATCATAACTAGTGCCTCTACCTTCATACTTTTCCCACTCCAAACCAGTTTCCAAATTTTAGCCAGAGTAATCTTTGCAAATGCAAATCCTTACGTATCATACTCAACCACACAATGCTCAAATGACTCCCTACAACCTACAGAATAGAGTTTAAACAGCTCAGCCTAAGAAAAAGGTCAGCCCTACTTCAATTTTTAATCATCAGCCTCCTCTCATATCATCCCTTGTTGTACTGCAGGCCCCAGCCATTTTGAAATACGAGAAATCCCCATACATTTTCATGTGGCTGGGCAGCACAAGTCCTCTGCCCGGGTGCCCTTCCGTACAGCCATTTACTTGGGAAATCCTTACCTACTACAGGGCCACCCTATCTCATCCTCAAAGCCATTCCTTATTTCTCAGTTTGGATTGCCTGCCTCTCCTCTGTGGTCCCACAGTATCTTACTTTTATCCTCGTGTTTATCACACCAAAC
Source organism: Macaca nemestrina (assembly GCF_043159975.1). Lineage (NCBI taxonomy): Eukaryota > Metazoa > Chordata > Mammalia > Primates > Cercopithecidae > Macaca > Macaca nemestrina. The sequence goes on along the minus strand of NC_092145.1, from coordinate 117,065,066 downwards.
ACATTCATTTATTAATCTGGATTTTCCCCACTAGAAGGCAAGTACCTGGAGAGTAGGGAGTGTGTCATTTCTTGTTGCCAGTGCATCCCAGAACTTAGCTCAGAGACTTAGAGATAGACAAACAAGAGACTGGTGGTTATGGAAGTGGGGAGTCTCTCCTTTCCCTGAGGGCTTCTGAGAAACGAGTAACTTTTCTGCACTATGCACTTTTCCCTATGAAAGCAACAAGGAGGGCTAGCTACATGCAAATTTGAGAAGTAACTCTTCTGTCCCCACATATCTCCCCTCACACTTTCCTGTCCTAAGCACCCAGGTCTTGCACGTTCTCTGATTCCTCCAGCCCATGGTGATCTGCTCTAGTCTGGCTATCACATTAAAAAACATCTGGGAGCATCTATGATATACTGATATAATATTGATTTCCAGGAGAAGTTGTGTTTTGATTGGTAACAATGTTTGATTTAGAGCAATGAATCCTAAATCGTAGTAGTATTTCAAAATTTTTGACAATTATGTGTTGACAAGGGCATGGTTGAAAACACTGCTCTAAATTCTTATGACATTTTCTATCAAGAGGTTGAGTCCTTTCCCTTGAATCTGGGTGAACATGTGAATGCTTACAGAGCGATGCAATGTTTCTTCTAAGCCTGAGTCATAAAAGATCATGCAACTTACAACGGGTTCTTCAAACACTCAGTCTCTAGACATCCCTCTTAGGATGTTTCCTCTTGGATCCAACTGTCATGGTGTAAGAAGCTCAAGCCACATGGAGAGGCCATGTGTAGTGTTCTAGTTGATAGCTTCAGATGAGCTAGGCTTTGAGTCATCCCAGCCCAGATGTGAGGTATGTGAGTGAAGAAGCATCCATATTAATCCATCCCTAGCCATTCAGTTCACCCCTAGTCATTCAAATCTTTCCATTGGGGGCACTGTGTATGGTGTGGCACAGACAAACCATCCCTACTCTGTCCCATATGAGTCCCCGACCCCCAGACTCTGTAAGCATAACAAATTTTGTTGCTTAACATCACTTAGTTTGGGGTGGTTTGTCACACAGTAACAGTGGAGATGGGGAATTACAGGGCAGGAGGCAGGTCTCTATGCCTCTCATATCATACCACAGACATGAAATCTGACCCCATAGAATAGTGGATTTCTAAGATCCCACAGAGTACCAAGGGAAGAAATGCATTTCAAGAGCTATGGAGGTAAATTTTAGCTAACACTGAGAAATTGGCTCTCTAGCAAGCTAGGGGATGGGGGGGGGTGGGCAAAGGCTTATGTGTAGGTTTGAAGCTTTATGAAGCTGAGAAATCACATGTTTGTAGTTTGGCTCCTTCATCCACTTCCATACTCCAGTGAAGTGCCACACCAGAAGGAGTAGAATCTGGCATCCAGGGCACCTGCTACAAGGGCATGATGAAACAACCTGGAGGAATGAAGGAGTTAAATCCTGCTGACGCTCAGGGCAAATGTTAACCAGTGAGAGACAGAAGATTAAATCAGGCAAATATATTTCCTCTCCTTTTCTCCCTCTGATGCAATCTACCAAAACATGGTTTCTCCATACAGTTTGTCCAAAGATACCCCCTATATATCACTGGGTGGACGTGCTGAGCAGTCAGCTGTGTCTCTTCAAGGCTTGTGATGAAACAGTGGCCAGTGAAGTAATAACTCTCTTTGCTTGTTTCCTTGCCTTTCCTGTCTGTTGGACATTTCCCTCACTCTCACTGTCCTGAGAAAGCCTCTTCCAAATGAAGCAATAGCCCCTTAATCCTTGCTCAATGCTCTGTTTTCTAGGGAACCAGCTAATAAAAAATACTCTCTATATTACAGAATTGTTAAGAAGGTTAAATTAGATAACATGCCTAGTATAGGCCTGGAATGCAAGAGGCACTCAATAATATCTAGCTTAATATTTGTTTGACTGTCCTCCAGGCAGGAGGATAGGAGTTAGAATGAGAGAGTGAGAGCTTTGGAGTCCACATAAAATGCACAAGTAGTGATTCCAGCTTCTCTCTGCCCTGTCTGTTCTGAAACACCATGAGTTGTATCACTGCATGGCAAACTAAAGTCCAGGGCTTTAAACCCCTGTGAAAACAAGACTTCTCCATGTGGGGACCCTGTGACAGGACACACACAGTCATCTGCAGTATTAGAGGGTGGGGGAATTTTCTTTTTGAGCTGGAAAATTAGCTTCTTTATTGATTACCTTGTGCAGTTGGAGTAGAATACTTCTATATGTGGAAATGCTCCATGAATCCCTATATTGTATCTGTAAACCATACACAGTTTGTGGGATGCCACATGTGCATTTAGGAGAAATGATCCAAAGTTAGCATTTATGCTAGTTCAAGCACTAGGAAACCAAAGATCAATGTGCTTTTTAGAACAGAAGGTTTGACTACTCAGGGTATATGCTATCTGCATCTGTTTCTAATTGGCATGTGTGGTTCAGGTGCATGACAGTAGACAGCTGAGGAAAGAGCAGAGCAGTTCATCTCTCCCAGACACTATATAGATTTGTCTCCCATGGGGTGAATTTCTATCTTGTCTCAGGACTAGGGAGCACTCAGTGCAGAAATAGTAGGTGAAAGCAGCAAGTGAACAGGCTACTACATTATGTCTGTGCATTTGTGAAGCACTCATTGTAGAAAGATAAGTTGGGGCCACTTTTTATTAGTTTGTTCCCCCCAGCAATCTAGGTAGAAAGCAACTGTTAGAAAAAAAATCAAATAGTTTCCACTGTCGAGCCTGTTCAAAAGACAGAAAGGTTAGCTCCAGGTTTCTCAAAATGAAATCTATGGACCCCCTGTATTAGAATCCCTGGGGTGGCCCAGGTGATCTCTTTCAAACAAGCACCCTGCGTGATTCTGATGAGTACTAAATTTAAAAGTCTCTGATTTAATTGAACTAAATGATTATCCAGTCCAACTTTCTACATGCCGTTCTCAGGAGGAGAAAAAGCACTAAATGAGAAAGCTTCCTGATGGACAAAGCTCTCTGTCTCCTCCTGGGGAGGTGAAATGTAACAGAGGTCCCCTGCTGTGACTCCCTCCAGAACAACTTGTAACTGTAACTGGCCTTTTCTTAAGTGCAGACAGGCTGGGCTCCAGAATGCAGGCATTTTAGTGCCTTACCAATGGGAAACTGAGTTGAAATATACTTCGTTTATCAAGAGAAGGCAATATTGATGTAGTTGTAATCTGACCAAGTTAATTGTTGATGCGCCTAGTATAGCAATGGTTTCCAGGCATACTCTACTGCCTACTGTACCAACTTACCATGGGTAATAAAATAAAGGAGTAGTAAAGGTACTAATAGTTCTATGTCATCTTGTTACATGTGTAGATTCATACAACACAATCAACAATGAAGATACAGAACTGCTCCATTACCATAAAGACTTTCCTTGTACCACGTTCACATCCAGCCCCCTTTCCTCCACTATCCCTAAACCCTGGTAACTATTAGTTCTCTATCTCTAAAAGTTTGCCATTTTTAGAATGTTATTTAAATGGAATCATACAGTATGTGATCTTTTGAGATAACTTTTTTTTTCACTCAGCATAATGCCCCTGGGAGCCATCTAAGTTATTGCATTATCAATATTTCATTTCTTCTTATTCCTGAGTACTATTCCATAGTATGATATAACATAGTATGTTCACCCATTTTTATTGTTTCCAGTTTTTGGCAATAACAAATAAAAGTGCTATGAACATTCATGTACAGGTTTTTGTGTGGACATAAATTTTCACTTATCTGAAATAAATATTTGTTGGCCACATGAATATCTTCTCTTTGAGAAGTGCCTGTACATGTCCTTTGCCCACTTTTTAATGGGGTCATTTGTTTTTTTCTTGTAATATCCAGAATCCACAAAGAACTTAAACAAAACTACAAGATGGATAGATTGTAAAAATTTTCTCCCACTCTCTAGGTTGCCTGTTCATTCTGATGATAGTTTATTTTGCTGTACAGAAGCTCTTTAATTAGATCCCATTTGTCAATTTTTGCTTTTGTTGCATTTGCTTTTGGCAATTTCATCATGAAATCTTTGCCCGTGCCTGTGTCCTGAATGAAACTGCCTAGATTTTCTTCTAGGTTTTTATAGTTTTGGGTTTTACATTTAAGTCTTTAACCCATCTTGAGTTAATTTTTGTATAAGGTGTAAGGAAGGGGTCCAGTTTCAATTTTCTGCATATGGCTAGCCCACTCTCCCAGCACTATTTATTAAATAGGAAATCCTTTACCCTATTGCTTGTTTTTGTCAGGTTTGTTGAAGATCAGTTGGTTGTAGATGTGCAGTCTTATTTCTGAGTTTTCTATTCTGCTCCATTTGTCTATGTGACTGTTTTTCTAACAGTACCATGCAGTTTTGGTTACTTAGCCTTGTGATATAGTTTAAAGTCAGATAGTGTGATGCCTCCAATGCTAACCAAAAAGAACAAAGCTGGAAGCATCACACTACCCAACTTCGAAAAGATTATCTTTCCTCCATTGAATTGCCTTTGTACCCTTGTCAAAAATCAGTTTGCCATACTTGTATAGAGCAGTTCTGGGCTCTCTATTCTGTTCCAATGATCTATGTATCTATTCCTCCACTGTACAACACTAATACCAATTGTTCTTTATATCTATCTCTACACCAATATGATACTAATATATAGCTACAGTGTTCACACATAAATACTCTAGTTATAAATCAGGCCTAAATGTTAGGTAGAGCACTTTCTCATAGTTTGTTCTTCAAAATGATGTTGGCTATACTTGAGCCTGTGCCTCTCCATATAAGTCTTGGAACAAGATTAAATATGTCTACAAAAACTTACTGGGCTTTTGATAGGAATTGCATTAAAACCTATAGGTCAACTTGGGGAAAATTACCATCTCTACCATGTGGAAGCTTCCAAACTATTAACATGTTATATTTTTCCATTTAAGCCATCTTTGATTTCTTTCATCAGCCTTTTGTAATTTTCAGTATATAGAAGATTGACATATTTTGTTAAGTTTATACCTGAGTATTTCACTTTGTTTAGATTGAATATAGATGGTATTGTGGTTATAATTTTGGTTTTCACATGCTCACTTTTAGATGTACAAATGTAATTTTTACATGTTGATCTTGTATCCTGAAAACTTTGTTAAATCTATTTTCTAGTTCTAGGAGTACTTTTGTAGATTTTTGGCATTTTCTATGTAAACAATCATGCAATCTGCAAATAGGGATAGTTTCATTTCCTCCTTTACAATCTGTATGCCTTTTATTTTATTGTCTCTCCTATTGCTCCGGCCAGAACTTCCAGTACTACACTGAATAACAGCAGTGTGACTGGACATCTTTGCCTTGTTTCTCATCTTAGAAGAAACAATTTAGTTTTTTATTCTTTTTCTTATTAGTTCACTTTTTAAGAAAAACTTTTTTTTTTTCTTCTGAGACAGAGTCTCACTCTGTTGCCCAGGCTGGAATGCAGTGGTGCGATCTCAGCTCACTGCAACCTCCACAACAAAGTTGAAAAGATAGTACAGAGAGGTACATCCTTCCTTCAGTTTTCTCCATTGGTGTTATCCTACTTAACTATAGTACAATATTAAAACTAGGAAATTGACATTGGTACAATGTGAGTATATAGCTCTATGCCATTTTGTCATATGTGTAGATTGATATAACCACTCCAATTAAGATATAGAAGTAATCCATTGCTACAATGATCTCCCTTTTTCTACTCATATATAATCACTCTTCCCCCTGCATTTCCTCCTCCCATCCTTAACCCCTGGAAACTTCTCCTCTTTTCTATATCTCTATAATTATGTTATTTCAAGAATGTTACATAAATGGTATCATATAATATATAGTGCTTTGAGATTTAGCCTTTTACTCTTAAGTGTCATTTTAGTGGTGCATTTTTTTTGGTAGATTTTATTGTCAAGCTCAGGAAGTTCCCCTCTATTCCTACTTTGTGAGAGTTCTTATCATGAGTGAGTGTTGGATTTTGTCAAATGCTTTATCTGCATCAATTAGTAGGATCATGTGATTTTTTTTTTAGCTTGTTAATATGGTGGATTACATTGATTTTCAAATACTGAGCCAGCCTTGCATTCCTGGAATGAGCCTTTCTTGGTTATGGTGTATAATTCTTTTTATATATTGCTGAAATCAATAGATTTGACTAGAGTAAAGCAGTTATTACCTAAAAGTTGTCTGTCTTGCCAGGCTTCTCTTTTCTGTTCATTTAGCTAGAGATTAAAAAGGCTTTACTTAGGACTTTTTCTTTTCTATGCCAGTTGGTGTTTCTGGGTTGCTAGCTTCTCCAATACTCATTCTGGGGTCTACATGGGAAAAAAAATAAAACCCAAGGAACTAATTGCCATGTTGTTCCTGAGACCCGAAAGTCTGTTTGGTCTTTGTCTTTCCATGTTTCAGAGTCTTCTTGTGTTTGTTTTATCCATGATGTCCAAGGTTTTTAGCTGTACTTAGCCATAGAAATAGGGAAAAGTACATCTATTCCATCTTCCTAGAAGGAGTATGTAATATATTACTTTTTAAAATATTTTACTTTAAAACAGTTTTAGACTTAGAAAAACGTGCAACAATAGTACAAATAGTTATCATATACCCACACATAGTTTCCCATCCTATTAAAATTTTATATCATGATGGTACATTTACCGCAATTAATTTACCAATATTGATATATTATTATTAACTAAAGTTGGCACATTATTCAGATTTCCTCAATTTTTGCCCAATGTCCTTTTTTTGTTCCAGGATCCTATTCAATACATCATATCACATCTAGTCAATATATTTCCTTAGACTCCTCTTACTGTGAAAGTTTCTCAGTCTTTGTTTTCAATGACCTTGACAGTTGTAGGGAGGGCCAGACAGATATTTTGTAGAATGTACCCCAAGGTATCTTAGTATTTTTCTGATTGTTTTATCATTATACTAGGATTGTAGGATTTTCAGAAGAATGCTGCAAAGATAAAGTGCCAATCTCATCATATCATATCAAGGGCACATGCTGTGAGGATGCTAATTTTTTTTTTTTTTTTTTTTTTTTTTTTTTTTTTTTTTGAGACGGAGTCTTGCTCTGTCACCCAGGCTGGAGTGCAGTGGCCGGATCTCAGCTCACTGCAAGCTCCGCCTCCCGGGTTTACGCCATTCTCCTGCCTCAGCCTCCTGAGTAGCTGGGACTATAGGCGCCCGCCACCTCGCCCGGCTATTTTTTTGTATTTTTTAGTAGAGACGGGGTTTCACCGTGTTAGCCGGGATCGTCTCTCGATCTCCTGACCTCGTGATCCGCCCATCTCGGCCTCCCAAAGTGCTGGGATTACAGGCTTGAGCCACCGCGCCCGGCCGAGGATGCTAATTTTAATCTCCTGGCTGAAGTAGTGTTTGTCATATTTCTCCACTGTAAAGTTACCCTGTTTTCCCCTCTCATTTGGTAGTCTTTGGAAAGAAGTCACTATGCACACCCCACACCTAAGAGTAGGGAGTTATATCTACATCCCTAAGGGCAGAGTATTTACATACAGAGTATCTTCTGTGTGAGAGATTTATTTATTCTTCCCCATTTGCTTGTTTATTTAATCATTTATATCATTATGGACCCTGGAATACTTGTTTTATACTTTGGTCTACAATTTAACAGTATTTTATTTCCTTTGTTGCTCAAATTGGTCCAGCTTTTGCCATTAAGAATTCTTTCAGTTGCTCCTGTATCACACTGATATACTCCCATCATTGTGTGTGAGTGTGTTTGTTAACACCTCCTTACTTTCTGTCACTATAAGATGCTCCAGCTCATCTTGTATATTTCCTGCCCCAGTCCTAGAAACAGCCATTTTCCCAAGGAATACTGCTTCTTTTGGTTGGAGGATGGTATTAGAAATCAAGATCTTTGTTCTAAGTGTGCTTGTTGATATTCGGGTGTTATTTATTTCTAGATGCTCTTCCTGACAGAATAAGGAAATATATGTGTGTATTCCAACTCATATGTATACAGACACATAAAACAATGGAACATAATAGAGAGTCCAGAAATAAGCCCATACATATATGGTCAATTAATTTTCAACAAGGGTGCCAAGAGTACACAAAGTAGAAAGGACAATTTCTTCAACAAATAGTGTTGAAAAAACTGGATCTCCACATGAAGAATAATGAAATTGGATCTTTATCTTACACTATACACAAAATCAACTCAAAATGGACTAACTACTTAAACATAATACCTGAAACCACAAACTCCTAGAAGGAAACATAGGGGAAAAACTTCTTGACATTAGTCTTGACAATAGTTTTTTGAATATGATTCCAAAAGCACAAGCAACAAAAGCAAAAATAGACACATGGAATTACATCAAATTAAAAAACTTCAGCACAGCAGAGTAAACAATCAACAAAGTAAAGAGAAAATCTATAGATCGAGAGTATATATTTACAAACCATACATCTGGAAAGAGGTTAATATCCAAAATATATAAGAAACTCAAACAACTCAGTAGTAAGAAAACAAATAATCTGATTATGAAATGGGCAAAGAACTCTGTCTTAGTTCATTTTGTGCTGCTATAATAATACCACAGACTCTTTATAATGAACAGAACTTTACTAGGAAGTCCAAGATTGAGGCCAGCGTGTGGTGAGGGCCTTCTTGCTGTATCATCCCATGGTGGAAGAGCAGAGAGGGTCAGACAGAGAGAGCAAGAGGGGGCCGAATTTATCCTTTTTAAGGAACCCACTCCTGCAATCCCTTCACTCTGTACTCCTGGCCTAATTACCTCTCATTAGGCTCCACTCCCAGCACTGTTACATTGGGGAGTAAGTTTTCAACACATGTTTTTTGGAGGACACATTCAAACCACAGCAGACCTAAACAGATATTTCACCAAAGAAGTCATACAAATGGCCAACGGGTATATGAAAAAATGCTCAACATCACTAATCATCAGGGAAATGCAAATCAAAACCATAATAAGATATCACTTCACACTTGTTAGGATGGCTATTAAAAAACAAAAGATAACAAATATTGGGGAAAATGTGGAGAAAAGGGAACCCTTATACACTGTTAGAGGGAATGTAATTTAGTACAAACATTATGGAAAACAGTATGGAGGGCCCTCAAAAAATTAAAAATAGACCTACCATACAATCCAGCAATCCTACTTCTAAATATATACTCAAAAGTATTGAAATCAGGATCTCATGGAGATATCTGCATGCCCATGTTCATTGCAGTATTATTCACAATAGCCGAGATATGTAAACAACCTAAATGCCCACCAAGAGACGAATTGATGAAGTAATTATTGTATATACATACAATGGAATATTATTCCACATTAAAAAAGAAGAGAATCCTGACATTTGTGACAACATGGACAGTCCTGGAGAACATTATGCTAAATGAAATAAGCCAGACACAGGAAGAAAAATACTGCATGATCTCACTTATATATGGACTCTTAAATAGTCAAACTCATAAAAGCAGAAAGTAGAATGGCAGTTGCCAGGCACTTAAGGAAGGAGGAAATGGGGAGGTGATGTTCAAAAGGTGTGAAGTTTCTGTTATGCAGAATGAGTAAGTTTGGAGATCTACACAGCATAGTGCCTATAGCTAACAATACTGTACCACACACTTAAAATTTGCTAAGAGGGTAGATCTTCTCAAAGTGTTCTTACCAAAAAAAGAAGAAGAAATATAATAATAAAGAGAGTAAGGAAACTTTGGGAGGTGATGGACATGCTTGTGGCCTTGATGATGATGATAGTTTCACAGGTATATACTTATCCTCAAACTCATCGAGGTGTATACATTAAATATGTGCAGCATTTTATATGTCAATCATACCTCAATAAAGTGTTTTTTTAAGAAGAAAGAAAAGATAAACATCTTGAAAATCCTATACAAGCAAATTTCTTCAGTGCAAGCGCTTTAGTGAGTTCAGGAATTGCTCTAATGTCCACTATTAGAAACTAACTGGGGTAGTTGCAAAGGCAGGCAAAGAAACTGCAAAGACATTTCCCTTTATGTTCATAGAAAATTATGAAGGAAGCTCCATCTTGGATGAAATTTTTAATTTTGATGAAACAGTTCTCTAGGACACATCTTGAAGGGGTAAACATAAAGCTCTGTGTTTTAGAGTGCAAACGTTTGGCTAATTGTGATGCTGGAGTGTGAATATCTGTGCAGATTTCCCCACGCCAGTATTTTATTAGTCTCACATACGTGTTTGCTGGTGCTCTGATTAATACTTGACATAAGTCTTGAGTGATATGCCTCAAACCTATTTTTAAGGCACAGATATAAGTATGTAGTATAACAGAAGAAAAATCATGTATTACAGTGTAGTGTTTACTTCTCTGATACTAAATCACTAAATTGTGAGTATTTCCTTTCCAGGCATATATTTTACCTCATTCACATTTGTAACCTCAACCTATAGTACAGTGACTGCTCAATGGTTAAATATACATTATAATATAATTTAGCACATCCACCTGATTTCCTTTGGGTCTTACTGAGTTCTTAGCCCCTGGGCATGCCTTTTTCTTCTCCAACCACTCATCTTCACATCCTGGTGAAGTAAGGTGGCCTTCTGCCTTGACATCCTTGAGATCTACCCATCAGTAATTCAAAATCAAAAATTTCATGCACACCTGCCAATTAATAATTGATTTGGTTCAATATTTTCATGGCAGGCACTACTTCTGTATTCTGTTTGCTGTCAGGTTCACTGATGGTTGTGAGAATGCCTAATTTGTAGAGTCTGCCCTCTTGAAATTGTTCTTATTCTGAGATGAAATTCCTTTCAGCCTGAACAACCAGCTATAATAACTTACACTTGAAGAGCACTTACGTTTCCAGTGCATCCTCCCATATGTTATCTCTAAATGTTCCAAATGACACTGAGGATCAGACAGGGCAAATACCATCCCAGTCTTCAAAGAAGCTCCAGAAAAGTTAAATTTCTTAGGAAGCTTAGGTTCTATCCCCACATCTGCCCCTATTTCGAAATTTTGACTCCTCTAACTTTTAATACAGTGGCTGTATGGTGCACATAATGTAACTATGCCATGAATTGATCTCCTATTTAAAAAACCTCATTCACATATAGAAATAACAATTTTTATAAGCACAAGGTAAAACAAACTAATTTTTATGTAAAAGAAGAGTTTATTTAGAAGGTAGTTGATGATTTTTAGACATTCTCCATGAACCATCCTGATTTTAGAAATTGTTAAAGTGAGAGTCAAACTTTCTATAAAGCAAACACATGACTTATTGCTCAAAGCTTACTATCTGCTAGATACGGTATCAAACCCAGAGTTAGAAATCTGACTGACACATCCTTTGCAAGCTCTGACTGAGAACTGAGGATAGGTGATTCAGGGCTTGTAACCTGAGCATTTCAACCCACCTCTGAAGTAGAATATAAAATGAAGCCTGGAGAAAGCTGGGCTATTCAGTCGCCTAGTAATTCATCTTTATATATTGAGAACAAAATAGCATGAGTCAGTTTAACTATATATATGGACTAACACAATGATGGGCAGAAGAGTGCAAACAGATTCTTGCTGAAGACAGAGGAAATTGTGAAAATATGAAAGTACCAACCATCAGGGATAGATAGATTGATGCTGAGGCCTGATCTTCATCAAACCAGATCTCCTTGGGTATGTGTTTTGATGGAACTTCCCAAGGAAGACCTTTCCTTTCAGTATAAAGAGCACCAACTACTAGATCCCTCTGACTGGGTCTCTCAGACACTGTTGATTATAAGATATATTATGCATTCAATAACATATCTGAGAAAATAGAAAACAATTCCTTAAAGGCACACATTGCTTTTAAAAGGCATAATGATGTACAGACTTTAAAGGTAAAAAAAAAATGACCACTGATAATCGAAAAAAAAAAAAACTCAGTTGAATTTGTTGAACAAACGGTTGAATGAATATTGGCTTTGATGGATACAACTTCAAAGGGCTCTGATTCTCATCTCCTTTGTATCAGTTAAACACCAGGAAATGAATCTTTGAGCCACAGTTTCCTTCTAAAACCATGCATCTTTTGATGAAGATGTTCAGAGGAATATATGAAATTTCAGTCTTTGGGAAGCACAGATGTCGGGGAGCTTTGAGAGGCTCAGCAACAAGAACTCATGCTCAGTTCTTGCTCAGCATCAACTTCGTGACTCTGCTCTGGACACCTCCCATCCTTGTGTCACTGTTCTCAAGTTGCAGATCACAGGAAAGCCAAATTCATCCAGCTTGCCCATGAGTGTACCCCTAGGATGGGAGGAGTTGAGCCAGTAGAAACAAAAATCCCACCATCTCCATCTCCAATGGCAGGGGTTGGGAGAGAAATTTCCAAAGAAAAAGTAAAGCGATGCTGTACCAAAATGAAATGGAAATTCAGCCATAGGGAAAATTAGAAAAACTTGCCCCTTTGTATGAGTATAGTAGAAAAGGACACCTTTTCTCCATTCCAGAGGCAGAAAATTGAATTCCCACCTATCCCTCTTTAGGGGCCATTTTTGTGCAGTGGACAAACTGCACATATGTAGACAGTGGCCACAACGGGGAAGAGATGTCAGATGTTTGCTACTTATGGATGCCCAGTGAAGTAACTTTGATTAGGAAACCTAGTATTTCCCTACCATTTGACCCAGCAATCCCTTTACTGGGTGTATACCCAAAGGATTATAAATCATTCTACTATAAAGACACATGCACACGTATGTTTATTGCTGCACTATTCACAATAGCAAAGACTTGGAACCAACCCAAATGTCCATCAATGATAGACTGGATAAAGAAAATGTGGCACATATAAACCATGGAATACTATGCAGCCACAAAAAAGGATCAGTTCATGTCCTTTGCAGGGACATGGATGAAGCTGGAAACCATCATTCTCAGCAAACTAACACAGGAACAGAAAACCAAACACTGCATGTTCTCACTCATAAGTGGGAGTTGAACAATGAGAACACATGGACACAGGGAGGGGAACATCACACACCGGGCCTGTCGGTGGATGGGGGGCTAGGGGAGGGACAGCATTAGGAGAAATACCTAATGTAGGTGACGGGTTGATGAGTGCAGCAAACCACCATGGCACGTGTATACCTATGTAACAAAAACTGCATGTTCTACACATGTACCCCAGAACTTAAAGTATATTTTAAAAAAAACAAAAGAAAGAAACCTGGTATTTCCCTAAGTACCAATTGTCTCAAATATTGCATTGTTCATTCAGAGTCCCTCAATGCCCAATTCACTCTGGCCGTTCTTTTATGTATCTTGAATTGCATCAGATACATTTTCCCTTTCATCTTTGAAAACATCTGGGGATCCCAGTTACTATCCATTCATACTCCTGGACCATAATTCAGGTTAACTTCCTGTGATCCTGGAACCTTTTTAATCAATTTTTTTTTTCAGATTTCTTCCAGAGCCAGTGTCAGCAAAGTATATACTTACAGATGACAAACCAGGAGTTCCTGCCACAGTTTTGCCACTGTGCCTGCTCCTCAGTCACATCATTCCATGTAGTCATTTTAACCAGGGCATCACTGACCAAGGTTTGACAATCATGAGAGGAACAGAAGATCCTGTGAAGCCATTATTAGCTCTTGATTCAATGGCAACAGCCCTTTTTTCCATTTGAACTAATGCAGTTGTAAAACCTTGGGCAAGTAGTTCAATGAGCCTGGACCTCAGTTTCCCTCAACTATGCAATGCAAATAATAAATCCTACCTCTCAAAAGCAGATTGTGATAAATATTTACTGAGATTATGCATATGGGCCTGAGGGATCTCTAGTGAAACTCACTGGCTTCCCCTCAGTTTTTGCCTGTGTGCTGAGAAATTAGATTCTCTTTCTACAATCTCTTCTGTCTACACCATTTAGAATGTCTTTTCCTTTTACAGATTTGCTGGCATCTAATGTCACAATTCCACATACTCTCTTTAGAACATTAGAAGCTTTAATAGATTTTCAAAGAGGCTATAAGGAGCGAAGATTTCCTATAAGGTTCAGGTAGGCAAAAAAGATACCACTCAGCCGGTATGTATGTCTCCCCAATGCTGCTTTCTGTCACTGTCACATATTTGAGCAAAGTCAGGAATCTGACCTTCAAAGGATAGCCAGAGAAGAAAATAAGAGTTCTCTTGCCAGAGAGGAAATAAAACACCTGTATGTCCCAATCAGGCATTGCCAAGAGTTTTTTGGCATTTAGTTTTACAATGCCTGTGAAATTAATGGGTGCCCTTCAAAATAGTCTCTCTCTTTATCCCTTATGTAGCCATGCCCATGTCATTGTCCAGTTTCAGCAGGTTCTAGGTCATTTCTAATTACTAGCTAAGCAAGGAGGAGAAGCAGAAGTCAACCATTTGGTGGACCTTAGGTAATAGGGAAATTCTTGGTTTGGCTGCTGGCTGGTATTTTTCACTGGTGCCAGCAGGGAAAGGAACAGAGGAAGAAGATGTCATGGAATTGAGATGACATCCCTTCATTCACGAGAGAGAGGTTCTAGTGCAAAAATGATTTATTTTCCTATCTGCTCTGAGACACTACCTCCTATTTTTAGGGTCCTGAGTTTGAAGGTCATGTACCCTAGAAAGGGGCCTTTTTGATGTTGGAAAGGATATGTGTATTAGGCCATTTTTGCATTGCTATAAAGAAATACCTGAGGCTGTGTAATTTATAAAGAAAAGAGGTCTTGGAGGGTGTATGTGTCCAACAATTTATCCACTTCTTCTAGGTTTTGTTTGTGTGTATAGATGTTTTGTAATAGTCTCTGATGGTTGTTTGTATTTATCGGAGGTCAGTGACAACATCCCCTTTGTCAACACTGTGTTTATTTGGATCTTCTCTCTTTTCTTTATTATTAGTCTAGTTAGCGGTCTACTATTAATTTTTCTAAAAAGACCAATTCCTGGGCCGGGCGCGGTGGCTCAAGCCTGTAATCCCAGCACTTTGGGAGGCCGAGACGGGCGGATCACGAGGTCAGGAGATCGAGACCATCCTGGCTAACACGGTGAAACCCCGTCTCTACTAAAAAATACAAAAAACTAGCCGGGCGAGGTGGCGGGCGCCTGTAGTCCCAGCTACTCGGGAGGCTGAGGCAGGAGAATGGCGTAAACCCGGGAGGTGGGGCTTGCGGTGAGCTGAGATCCGGCCACTGTACTCCAGCCTGGGCGACACAGCGAGACTCCGTCTCAAAAAAAAAAAAAAAAAAAAAAAAAGACCAATTCCTGGATTCATTGATCTTCTGAATTTTTTTGTGTGTCTCAATCTCCTTCAGTTCAGCTCTGATTTTGGTTATTTCTTGTCTTCTGCTAGATTTGGGGTTGGTTTGCTTGTGCTTCTCTAATACTTCTAGTTGTGATTTTAGGTTGTTAAACTGACATATTTCTAACTTTTTGATGTGGACATTTAGTGCTATAAATTTTCTACTTAACACTGCCTCAGCTGTGTCCCAGAGATTCTGGTATGTTGTATCTTTCTTCTCATTAGTTTCAAAGAACTTCTTGATTTCTGCCTTGCTTATTTATCCAAAAGTCATTCAGGAGTCGATTGCTCAATTTACATGTAATTGCATGGTTTTGAGTGATTTTCTTAGTATTGATTTCTATTTTAATAGCACTGTCATCCAGCAGTGTCATTGGTATGATTTCAGTTGTTTTGCATTTGCTGAGGATTGTTTTATGTCTGATTATGTGGTCGATTTTAGAGTATGAGCCATGTGGTGATGAGAAGAATGTACATTCTGTTGTTTTGGGGTGGAGAGTTCTATAGAAGTCTATCAGATCCATTTGGTCCCATTTTGAGTTCAGGTTCTGAATATCTTTGTTAATCTTCTGCCTCAATGATCTCTCTAATACTGTCAATGGGGTGTTGAAGTCTCCTACTATTATTGTGTGAATGTCTAAGTCTCTTGGTAGGTCTCTAAGAACTGACTTTATGAATCTGAGTGCTCCTGTGTTGGGTGCATATATATTTAGGATAGTTAGGTCTTCTTGTTGAATTAAACCCTTACCCATTATATAATGCCCTTCTTTGTGTTTTTTGATCTTTGTTGGTTTAAAGTCTATTTTGTCTGAAATTAGGATTGCAACCCTGCTTTTTACTGATTTCCATTTGCTTAGGGGATTTTCATCCATCCCTTTATTTTGAGCCTGTAGATGTCATTGTGTGTGAGACGGGCCTCTTGAAGACAGCATACCATCAAGTTTCTTATCCAGCTTCTTACTCTGTGCCTTTTAAATTGGCCGTTTAGCTCATTTACATTCAAGGTTAGTATTGATATGTGTGGATTTGATTCTTTCATTATGTTGTTAGCTGGTTATTATACACATTTGTTTGTGTGATTGCTTTATTGTGTCACTGGTCTATGTACTTAAGTGTGTTTTGGTATTCGCTGGTAACATCCTTTCTTTCATTTTGACCTTGGAAAAATCTGATAATTATGTTTCTTGGGGATGATATTCTTATGTAGGATCATCTAGGAGCTCTCTGTATTATCTGAATTTGACTGTTGGCGTCTCTAGTGAGGATGAGGAAGTTTTCATGGATGATATTCTAATACATATTTTTCAAGTTGTTTGCTTTCTCCCTATCCATTTCAGAAATGCCAGTTATTTTGTTGATTTGGCCTCTTTATATAATCCCATATTTCTTGGATGATTTGTTTACTCCCTTTTATTCTTTTTTCTTTATTTTTGTCTTTCTTGTTTCAGAGAGTCAGTCTTCAAATTCCTAGATTCTTTCATTAGCATGGTCTGTTCTGCTGTTAATACTTGAGATTGCATTGTGAAATTCTTGTAGTATGTTTTTTGGCTCTATCAGATCAGTTAGGTTATTTTTTATACTGGTTATTTTTTCTGTCAGGTCTTGTATCATTTCATTGTGATTCTTAGTTTCCTCGGGTTGGATTTTACCATTCTTCTGAATCTCAATGGTCTTCATACCTATCTATATCCTGAATTCTATTTCCGTCATTTCAGCCAGCTCACCCTGGTTAAGAATCTTTATTGAAGAACTAGTGCAACTGTTCGGGGGACATAAGACACTCTTCCCATTGGAGTTGCTGGAGTTCTTGTATTGGTTCTTTCTCTTCTCTGGGTGTGGGTATTCCTTTAACTGCTGAGCTGCCTCTGATTAAAGTGGTCAGGCAGGGGCAGAGTGGGTGTGCTGAGGTCCCAGGTCAGGCAGCCCTGCCCAGTGAGAAGAAGTGAGGACTGGGATGTAAAAGTCTGGCCAATTTTCCATAAGGTTGCTGCAGTATGCTGGGGTTCCACTCCAGCACCTAGTTACTTTGGGTTTTCCAGCACCTGAAGGTATCAACAGTGAAGTCTGTGAAACAGCAAAGATGGCAGCCCACCCCTCTCTGGGAGCTCCATCCCAGGGAGGTATAGACT
Source organism: Macaca nemestrina (assembly GCF_043159975.1). Lineage (NCBI taxonomy): Eukaryota > Metazoa > Chordata > Mammalia > Primates > Cercopithecidae > Macaca > Macaca nemestrina. Next base: position 117,047,617 of record NC_092145.1, on the reverse strand, counting down.
TGTTACCAGCCTGAACACACCAGCAGGAGATGGCTAGACATTTTGGCAGGGAGATCCTGCCCAGTGGGGAGAAATGGGATCAGGGACCCATGTAAAATAGCAATCTAGCTCCTTTTTTGTAGAGTGGTCATGCTGTGTTGGGGGTCCACTCCAGCTCCCAGTCACTTCAGACTCTCCAAATTCCAAAGGTAACAACAACTAAGGCTATGAAACAGCAAAGATAGCAGCCCACCCCTTTCTCTGATAGCTCTGTCCTGGGGAGATTTGAAACAGCTGCCAGCCAGAAAACATCAGCAGGGGTTGTTATAGACCTCAGTCAGGAGATTCCACCCAGTAAAGAGAAATGGGATCCACATGAAAAGGCAGTCTGGGCCAGGCGCGGTGGCTCAAGCCTGTAATCCCAGCACTTTGGGAGCCCAAAATGGGCGGATCACCTGAGGTCGGGAGTTCAAGAGCAGCCTGACCAACATGGAGAAACCCCATCTCTACCAAAAATACAAAATTAGCCAGGTGTGGTGGTGCATGCCTGTAATCCTAGCTACTCAGGAGGCTGAGGCAGGACAATCGCTTGAACCTGGGAGGCAAAGGTTGCGATTAGCCAAGATCATGCCATTGCACTCCAGCCTGGGCTACAAGAGCGAAATTCTGTCTCAAAAAAAAAAAAAAAAAAAAAAAAAAAGAAAGAAAGAAAGAAAAGAAAGGCAGTCTGGTTGCTTCTCCATAGAGCTACTGTGCTGTGCCAGGGTACTGCCCCAGTCCCTAGTCACTTCCTACTCTGTGGAGCTCAAAGGCAACAATGGCTAAGGCTGTGAAACAACAAAAATGGTGGCCCATCCCTCCCCCTGGGAACTCTGTCCCAGGAAGGCTTAGAACCCTGCCAGCTGGAAAACACGAGCAAAGGTGGCTGGTGACTCCAGTTAGCAGGTCCCACCCAGTAAGGAAAGGTGCTCTTGTAAAAGAGTGGTCTGGTCGCTTTTTCACAGGGTGGCTGCACTGAAGGCAGCAATGGCCAAGGCTGTGAAACAGCAAAGATGGTGGACTGCCCCTTCCCCTGGGAGCTCTGTCTCAGGGAGGTGTAATGCTGCCACTGGTAGCTGGCTGGAGTTCCAAACCAGTCGGTCTTATCCTGCAAGGATAAGATCCTGTGGAAGCGGAGCATGCACACCATCGCTGCTCAGCCCCTGGATTCAGCCCCTTTCCTAGGGTTATGTATGGGAGTCTAATCTCCCACTTTGCCAAAGTTTTGCAGCCACTTCTGCCAGGAAGCCAGGGCATCTAAAGCTCCTGGGGCTCGATGTATGCCTGAGAAACTTCTCTACCAAGACTCCACATAGTTCTGCATGTCACATGGCACATCCTGGTGGAGTGGGTTCACAAACGGATCTCCTGACCTGAGAGTTACACAGATCCATGAAAGAAGCATGGGTACCCAAGGTCATTTACTCATTCACTACTTCCCTGGGTGAGGGAGGTTCCCCTGGCTCTGTGTCACTCCCAAATGGGTGGTTGTCCTGCCTTGCTTTTCTCTATTCACTGTGGGTTGAGTTGTTTTCTTGACAAATCCCAATGCTTGTACCTGGATGTTTCAGTTGAAGGTACTGAATTTACTCACCCCTTCTATTTCTCTCCATGAGAGTGGTACACACTAGCTGCTTCTAGTTGGTCATCTTGGCCAGTCTCTCCTGATGTTGGATTAATTATGTCACTTACTAGAGTCTGTTTCCTCATATGTAACTTGATAATGATTTCATGTTGCATATTCATCAAATGGCTTGTAATTAAAATAAAATGTAAAGGGCTTTCTAGGGTTGTACATATGTGAATGGAATCTATTCTATTGGAATAATATTAAGTTTAGTTTATTTATTAACTCATTTCACAAGTACTTAGGAGGCACTTGTTACCAATATAGAGGTAAGGAAACAAAAATGCAAAAAAGTCTGTCTCCTGCAATTGAGAAGTTTCCAGTCTAGCAAGAGATATTAATAGTTGCGTGAACAAACAAACAAAAAATACAGTGCCGTGTGGGCCAAGAGGAGGGACCAAACAGCTGCAAAGAAATGTCTGGCCAGGTTTTTCAAAAGAGTTGATGTTTGAAATAGCCTTGAATTTTGTTACTACCTTGCAGAGAAAAAAAAAAAAAAGAGAGAATTCAAAGTTGAAATGGCACAATATGCACAATTACTCTAGGATATTAACATGGAGTGACGAGGAAATGAAGAAAAGTGTAGGATATCTGTATAATTGGGAATGTGGGAACAAAATGGTAGATTAGATTGATGGTTATCCTAGGCTGGGTTCCCCATAAGCAAATCCTATGATATAGATTTATGCACAAGTAATTCATTAAGTAAGTGCTTCCAGGAGACATCATTAGGCAAAGGGAGAATCAGGGCAGAAAAAATAAAGAAGGCATGCAAATGTCTGATTTCAGGCAAAGTCCCACACAAGGTAGTTTCAGTCTTGTCCTCAGGAGAATTCTGAAACATGAGTAAGTCATTCCTTAGAACTGTATGACCTGAAGGTAAGTATCCAGGCTTTCATACTTCTGCACACAACATGAGCCCATTGCCTGAGGTTCACCCAGGGGAATTCAAGCTCCCAGCTACTTCTTCTTCTCTGCTGCTGCAAGACAAGCAGCTCTACTAGCCAGATAGTTCTCTGAAAGTAAAGGTGCAGGTTTTTGGAGGCAAAAACACACCAAAGCTGGAAGAGGAAGTGCCCAGAAATGGTAAAAGTATCCAAAGGGCTCTTTTGTCTACAAGCTGACACTGGCATTATATGCTGTAGCTGGGGTTGGTAAGATAGTCAAAGTTAGATTGTGGATAATCTTATAAGACAATAAACTTCAAAATTTTTTTCTTCACGTACCTGCTAAAATAATTTTTAAAAATAACATACACTTCCTTGGGCACTTATAAGTTAGCATCTATATTTTATTAAATTAAGATGACAACTAATACTAGGTCAGCGTTACTCTAATACTCAAGCCAAACAAAGACATTACAAGAAAGGAACATTATACATCAATATCTCTCTAAATGTAGATATAAAAATATTCATCAAAATATTAACAAATCAAATCCAGCAATATATAAAATGAATGATAATATGTTGGGACCAAGTAGGGTTTGTCCAACAAATGAAAAGCTGGTTCAACATTTGAAAATCAATCAAGGTAATTCACCATATTAACAGGCTAAATAAAAAATCCATTTATCAGTAGATGAAGAAAAAGCATTTTATAAAATACAACATCAATTCATAATAATACTCTCAACGAATTGGGAAAACAAGGGAACTCCCTCAATCTAATAAATGGTGTCTAGAGAAAAAAATTATACCTATAGCTCTTTTCATACTTTATAGTGAGACACAAAATGCAATTGCCTTAAAATGAGAAATGAGGCAAATATGTTGTCTTTCACTGCTCCTATTCAACAAAGTACTAGAAGGCCTAGCCAATGCAAAAATGCAGAAAAGGGAAATAAAAAGCAAGCAGATTGAAAAGGAAGAAATTAAACTATCTTTATTTAAAACAATATAATTGTCAATGTAAAACAAACCTAAAGACAAAATAAATCCTTCTATAACTAAGTAAATCTAGCATGATTGCAGGATACAGATTTCATGTACAATAGTCAATTGTATCTTTAAATAACAGAAAATAAAAAATTGGAATTATAATTAAAATACTGATATGGTTTGGCTGTGTCCCCACCCAAATCTCATCTTGAGTTTGTAGGTCCCATAATTCCCATGTGTTGTGGGAGGGAGGTGGTGGGAGATAACTGAATCATGGGGGCAGTTTCCCCCATATTGTTCTCATGGTAGTAAGCCTCACAAGTTCTGATGATTTTACAAGGGGTTTCCCCTTTTGCTTGGCTCTCATTCTCTCTTGTCTGATACCATGTATTAGTGTGTCAGGTTGCCTAGGCTATAGTCTTCTGTCATTCAATCAATCTAGTTGTTGCTGTGAAAGGACTTTGCAGATATAGTCTCTAATCAGTTCTTTTTAAGTAAAAGAGATTATCCTATGCAGCCTGGGTGGGCCTGACTTAAAGTTGAAAGGCCTTAAAAGCTAGTCTGAGGAAAGAAAGAAAAAAAGAGAGAGAAAGATGAGAGAGGAGAGAGTAAGAGAGAGAAGGAGGAGGAGAAAGAGAGGAAGAAGAAATTCTACTCGTGGACAACAGCTTCAGCTTGTGCCTGTGGAGTTTCAACCTGTTGGTGATCTTCCCTTCCTTACTAAGGTCTACAGTTACTTATGCCAATTCCTTGTAATAAATCAATCTCTAGATAGATAGATAGTTATAATATGCAAATATTTTAGCAGCTGTTCATAATCTGCAAAAACTGCAAGCAACTAAATGTACCTCAGTGGGTAAATAGATAAACAAACCATGCCATATCCATACAGTGGAATACTATTTGATGATAAAATGGAATAAATTATTGATCCACACAACAACATGGATAAATCATAAATAAATTTTGCTAAGTGAAAGAAGCCAGAACCAACAGGTTACACATTGTATGATTACATGCATATGGCATTCTGGAAAAGGCAAAACTATGCAAATGAAAAACAGATCAGCTTCCCCAAGTTATCAGGGTTTATGAAAGGGGGAGTGGTTGATTACAAAGGAGATACACAGGATAATTTTTATTGTGATAGAACATTCTGTATGGCACTAGGATGGTAGATACATTACTAGGTGCATGTTTTAAAACCCTAAGAACTGTTCATCACAAATATTAAACATTGACATATGCAAATAAAAAAATCAACAAGAATTTCAAGGGATTTCTGATGGGATACAAACTGTGACAAATTAATGTAACCTTACAATAAATTTATTATATAACCTCAGTGAATGGTGTGGCTGGAAAAGGAGCTAACCTAAATAACTTTGGAAAATTGTGTTTTGACTGAAAAATGTAAGCTAAAAGACAAAACAAACTGTACATAAAATGTACTCTAATTGTCAAATTTGTTTCTCAAAGGGATATGGGTTAAGAAGTTTGAACACTTTAAGTACATACTATGGTTGAACCTATAAGTATATAAATGATACATAATGGAGTCATGTTTCTCACTGTCAAAGAACGAAGTTACAAATAAAATAAGGGGGAAGACTAGAATGAACTCTGAATTAAAGTTAGAGACAGTAAGTATGAATTCATGTTTATCTTAATATACATACAGAGACAGAATAATTACAGATATGTATGTATACTCTGGTTAGTGTGTGTGTGTGTGTGTGTGTGTGTGTGTGTCCTAGCTCTTTCTTCTGAGAGGGCCTAAAAGTAGTGGTACTTCCAGTAGCAAGAAAATACACATGGTGTTCAGATTTTAGTTTCTAAATACCATTCTTTAATAAGGGGAACTAGGGCTCCTTGAAGAAATGACTGATTCTAGAACTGGGGAAGGAAATATACAAAATGAGCCTGAAGCATTTTGTAGTGCCAGAAATTAAGGAAGTGCTCAAACAAAAGGATGGGAGTATGTGAAAGGAAAACAAGAAATAACTCCCAATGGCTAAAACTGGAAAAATTTGAGTAAGAAAATAAACTGAAAAAGAAAGATATATATGCTTGGATTATAACTCAAATATAAAATATACATTGTAGAAATAACTCCCAAATGAGAACAAGTACCCAGGCTACTTACTCAGAGCTTGCTACAGCAAGGGAGTTAGCCATCATCACTTGTGTTTTGGCAGACTCAAAAACCAGTAAGAAGAGTGGGAGAACTTTGTGTTAGAAAAGAGAGAGAGCTTCAGATGTGCCCTAATTGGAAGCTGTTGACATGGGGAAGCAGGAAATGGGCTAAATGAAGCTGGGCATCCTATGTGATTCATTTGAGGAGCAGATTCAGGTTGATCCTAAGTTGGAAGCAGGCATAAAAATTAGGGAAGCTGTCAGTTATTAATCAAGTCCTGGCCGTTTGGAGCTGATTGTTACAGGAGTTATTGTTTGGCTTCCTGGGTTATTAGCGATAGCAGCTTGCCTGTCTACAAGTCTGACTCATAGATAGCAGGTTGGCTTCATGGCTGGTTACTGTAGATAATGTGTTGGTTTCCTGGGCTGGTTGCTGCAAGTTAGTTATTTCTGTTGATGTTAAATTTTTAGTTTGAGAAATATGAAGGCAAAAAGAAATACTCTGTACTATCTTTGGGATGTTCTATAAATCTGAATGCATTTCAACGTAAAAAATTTATTTTAAAAAGTAAGTATCTCCTCAGGCACTTTTAAGTTGATGTCTAAACTTTTTCATTGCAAGTTTAAATATTTGCAAAGAATATCATTTCCAGTATATTGTAAATATTGTTATTTTAAATTGAAACTGTCACATCACTCTTTTAAATATATTCAAAGGACTATAAATACAAATGCAATTTGAACCATGATCTTCAATTTAAAAAATACATGAAAAACCTATTCTCCTGTCAGAAATATTAAATGATTCCTCTTTTCCTTGAACTTATATATCCAAATTACTTCCCCTCTATAATTTTATCCTATTGAAATACATTTTTGTGCTGTAAAATTCCATTGATTACCATAACATACCAGCCTGCAATAAGAATGCGTATATTAAATTGAAACTTTAATTTTTAAGATTACCTGTGGCCTTAAGGCTCAAGTGTTAATTATACTTCAATCCAAAAGAAATCTTATTCGCAGTACACATTTGATCAAAATAGAATATATTACAAAATTTGATAATTATCAAACCCAAAGAACAATTATTTATTGGAAATGTATATCTCCATAAGAAAGATAGAGGTTACTTTTGATTTAAGGAGAGTTTTGACACCAACATTTGTAATTGTCTCTGTGTTTGTTACCCAGGAGGTATTACTCAGGGCAAAACTCTATGACAGGATTTTTATTGAGTAAGAAATGTGCCTTTCTTTTGTAAATAAGATAAAGGAGACTGTGAAACAAAAGGGTGGGGGGTGTAAGAGAACTCAGCTTGAGGCCTTGACCAGAAGTGACTTTTTATACTAAAAGAAAAAGTAAATATGGAAGTTTAGGATTTATAAGTGATTGCTTAAAAACCAACCATGCCTGTGTCCCACTTGGCAAGACGTTATGTATCCCTGGGAGTGAAAATTCCCCAGTCTACTTCATATAGCCCTGGGAATACAAATTCCCCAGTCTGAAAGCCACCCTCATGAGAACACTGAAAGAGTTGGAGTTTATCCTGAAGCCAGTGGAGAACTGAGAGCAATTGGAGTTACCAAGTAGAAAAGATTTGTGCTTTAGAGAGAGAATCAGGGCCATTATTTCTTGGATGGATGAAAGGAAAAAGAAACTGAAGGCATTGAGTTCCTACAGTAAAAACATCTCGCAAAAGTCCCTATGTGTGAGTTCCTTCCTCCTAAGCAGGTTCTTATTTATCAGACAATGAGACCCATTAAGTGGTAATCATTTCACTAAGGAGGCATTTCCCCTGGTATTCTAGTTCTGTAAACATCAGGTAATTCTCATTACAACAAGTTGAACCTATTCAGACAGAACAAAGCATATTATAGAACCACAGTTCCTCTGATGACAACACAGCATGATGAGCCTAAAGCATCCTTTGTCTCTATGTATTTGGATGTAGACATTTTATCCTTAGCACTTTCCACAATAGAATTGGGTCCTAATTTAAGGAAACTCTCTCCAGATAGAATCTGCTTCAAATAAATGCAAGAACAAAACCTGGAGCCTTGCGGAGGGCCCTTTATATTGTCTGTACCGATATTGTTTTTCTGACATGAGCAAGCCTCTATTTTCAAATTCCCTGGAAATCCTTTGGGAGGAATACTTACGTAGTTCAAATTTAGATAACTATTAAATATTTAATATAAATAATCCCTTTCAAAATATTTTTCTGATTATGGATAGATAAGAATATATTTTCTCTAGGTAAGACTAAAAATATGTTTTAAGTGTTTCATATCTGGGTTAAGGGAAAATTATGTTGCTGTAGTAAGATGATATCTTGACAGATGTTATACAACCCAAGCACCAGAAAGCCTACTAAGTGCTAAAAGGGACTTCTTCCTTTACCAAACTTTCATCAGGCTTATCTGAGCCTTATTCTCAACTAAGCCACATCCGGTCCAGCCCAGTTCAGCAAGAATCAAGCCAAGCCAGTTTAGCAAGAATTCACCCCATATCCTTGATACCTAACCAAGTTCTTCTTGGTAATTTTTTATGCACTGACTCCCTTAACCTGCCCATTGGCTATAAATGTCCAGCTGCTCATGCTGTATTCAGTGTCAAATTCAATCTGTTTTATTGCAACCGTCTTGAATAAAGTCCTCCTTGCCTGTTTAACTTGTCTGGTACAATTTCTCTTTAACAGTTCCAGGCACTCTGTTGGATGTAGTAGTATAAGATTATGTGAGATCTAGCCCCTGCCATTCAAGAGCATGCAGTCCATTGGACTGTGCATTAATTCAAGGGCAGTTTATTCATAATGTTTACTATCTTGACCTCCATCTTGTTATTGAAATCCCACGATTCCCTGAAGAAGCAGGCTGGGTCTAGACTTCAGAGGCTTTGCCTTCTTTGCCAATTTGATTGAAAGGAAGATGCATGGAGTCTTCTTGTGCTTCTTTGGTGGGAAAACGAGGTGGTCGACAGATCATCAAGAGAAGCCAGGACAACATCTGTTGTTGTTGTTGTTAAGAAACAGGGTCTTACTCTGTTGCGTAGACTGGAGTGCAGTGGCACCAACACAGCTCACAGCAGCTTCGATCCCCTGTGCTCAAGTAATCTTCCTACCTGTTAAATCTAGTAAACCCTAAGTTTCTTTTCAAAGAATCAGTATGTCAGTATGTTCGGCTCTCTTATTCTTTGATTCTCCATTTTAAAGTTTAACTTCCTGGTTCTCTTCACTCCCTTGCTTCTAGTTTCAGTAAACAACTTTCCTACCAGTGCTAATCAATAGTTCACATCTGTTCCCTGGTCACCTCCTCCGTCCTGACTCATCCCAGTCACCTGCTTTGACCTGAGTCACTCCTGGTCACCTGCTCTGACCTAAGCCACCTTTAGTTACCTGTTCCTAACCATCCTTCCCACCAAACTACTCACCCCACCACTCTGGCTCATATCGCTGCTCTCTTTAAAATAGCCGATCGGAATTAGCTTAGACTGTGCAGGCCAACCCTAGCCAATAGGGGAACGACACAGCGGTAGGGGCTATCTGCATTAGGAATAAGAACTCCTTCCCCTCCCCTGTCCAGGTGTGCTCTTGCCATGGTTCCATCTGTGAAAAACACCCTTTCTGCGGAAATTAAAAATTGCCTTACTGAGAAAATTAAATTTATGTTCAAGTGCTATCTCTTTGCAGCACCAGGGAACAAGCATTTTGCATTTCTAACACACCTTAACCTCCTCAGAAGCTGGGACCACAGGTGCATACCACAAAGCCCAGATCATCACAATTCGTGTGTTTGTGTGTGTGTGTGTGTGTGTGTGTGTGTGTAGATGGGGTCTTGCTATGTTGCCTAGGCTGGTCTCAAACCCCTGGGCTCAAGTGATCCTCCCACTTCAGCCTCCCAAAGTGCTGGGGTTACAGGCATGAGCCACTGTGCCTGGCCAACATTTTCTAACAAAGGCATTTCTTCTAATTAGTCCTTTTTGCTGACACTCACAAGCTGATCAGTGTGTCTAATACCAAAAAGGCCTGCAAACCATATCACTGCTGACCATGCTGCTCTCAGTCTGAAAGTATGCTAGTTGGGTCCTCCAGGAGGGAGATGCTGAGACTAAATTGGAATACAATAGTGAAGCAGGATATTTCCCTGACCCCTTCACAGGCAGGAACTGGAGTACGTGGGTGCTGGCAGGGGCAAACTCCACTCACTTGACCCACTGTGCTCCACTCCTCATGGGAGGGGGTGCACAGGTAAGCAAGTACAGGAGCAGGGGTGAGTGCTTTTGGGTACCAGCAAGAGTCTCCTCACTGGGGACCCATCCTCTTCTGCCCAGAATTTCCCTGCCTCCTGTTGCTATCAATAGGTTTATTAGAGGAATAGCTCCCTGAAAGATAAAAGAGTAGAAAGTAGAATTTGGCAGGGAGCATCTCCAGTGGCAAGTCAGATCAGACAGTCATAGTCAACCCAAAGAGGATCTCCAGATCAAAAACTGTCCATTAGAGGAGCCTCACACTGGACAGAAATGGCCATGTCCTAGTAAGCCCAACCATGCTCAACCTTTGGCTAAGAGTTGCACAGAATGAATGCAAAGTCTACTCTGAGGTAGCTCTTGAAGGTGCTGCAGTTGAATGGCAAGTGCATTTTTGAAGGGAAATCTGAATGGCACAGCACCATGACTGCCAAAAAGAAACATTGCAGAGAAATCAAGAATTTTTCCTAAGAGGCAAACTGCTGTGAAGCATGGCTTCCCTTCTTTCTGAGTACTAAGTATAAGAATGAGCATGAGAGTGAAGGACAACATGCCATCCCAAAATATGCCAGATAAGTATATTGATTATTTTGAGTTGAAAACATTGGAGAAATTATAGTTTCAGAAAGGGCTAGTTGACCTGTCTCTTCCTGCATGTGGCAAGCCATACAGATTCCTCTGGGAGGGGTACCCTCACCATACTAGGGTGAGAAAACAGCCTTTATCACCAGACTGGAAATTGGGGGCAATTGAGATGAATAAATATATTCAACGAGGTATCTTTTGTTATGCTTAATGAAGTAACCCTTGTTCCACTAGTTTCATAACCCCTATATATCTACCTCCTAGAGACTCCCTTAGAAAATATACTGCCCCAGCCAGATTTTCTTTATCCTGTCATTTCTTCTCAAATTTTTCATTCTTTGTCTAAAAAGTATAAAAGCATCTTGCTTTGACCACTTCTTTGGACTTCACTCTCTTGTGAAGATCCTCATATAGTGCAAAACTAACACAATTTGTATGCTTTTCTCTTCCTAATCTGCCTCGTGTCAGTTTGGTTTCTAGATCCAACCAGAAAGCCTGCATAAGAGCCTAAGAGGAGCTGGAGGTAATCTCTGACTCCCATACAGAAATCATTGCCCAATGTGGGGCAATTCTTCACTGGCTGGAACTTTGCTTACTCCAGAACCTCTGCAGCTGAGATCCTGTACCTCTGACAAAAGGCTGTCAAAGGTAAGATTTCTTACTGTCAGATTCCTGGATCGCTGTGGTGGTAGCTGGTCGAGGCAAGAATGGTAAGACTCTCTGCATCTTTTTCCCTCTCAAAACTGGGATTGACAGGATGAAACACTTGTGAACTAGTTCTTTGGGTATAAAGTGACTCTTGGTGTTTTTGTGAGTACTCTATATTTCTATTTGATCCTTTTGCTATTTAGAAATAGTCTTTATCTTATTTTCTCACTGTCTTGTTGTGTTGTTTGCCATAAGGAGAGGAACCATTGGCATAGGTAGAGAATACAGGCATAGGTCCTTATAATCCTGCTGTTCGAATCGGCCTTCACAGACCAGTGAGTTTACAGTTCTCATCAGGCCAGTGTCTATCTAAACAAACTGTGCTCTGGGTCCCTGAAGCAAACAACAACAAAAATGAATGAGGTTCCCCTCTTGTCTTGTTTTATGTCCTGAGGGCTTGGCTTTGCAACCAAAGAGGACACCCTCTCTAATCACTGCCATCAGAGGGACACAAAGAATTGGGTTTGTGTTAGGCAGCCAGTCTGAAAAGACTGGGGATTTGAGACAAGTAAGGTATTAAGCAGCACGTTTTTTGTCCAAATGTACCAAGCTCTCAGCGAGTTTTATAAGAGGCCAACCCATGAAGTCTTTTGTTGCCTGGATCAATATCCCAGTATTGCCTGTCTGATGTCAGAGATTAGTGGGTTTATAAATAAAGGCAACTCATATTCCATGAGAGACCAGAGACATTGTCTGCACAAACACTCTCCTTAATTGCCTGTGGCAACAAAGGTCTTTGCTTTCTTTGTCTATTTCTGAGAGCAAATTTTTAGGTCATAGGGGCTGGATCTTCTGTGCCCACTCCAGAAATGCCCCTTGCATCTCTGTAAAGATTTATTCTAAGCCTGGAAACTTACCTTCTAGTCTCTCCATAAAAAGGCTTATTGGATTAAGTGAACGTTGGAATATATACACTAATGAAGATCCCAGTTGTCATTGACCAAAAGATAGATCCTTTGAAATAGAAAGACTACTATATTTGAAAAAATTTTGAGAGCTTTCATTCTAAAAAATCAGCCTTTATGGGAAGATCAGGTAGAATGAAGAACCCAGAAAATTATGGCTATCCTTAGAAATTCACTTAAGAAAATTAAACAACAAAAAGGAGACCTAGAACACAAACTGAAATTCACTTCCACTATAAATCCTCCTTCTCCACCCACTTACACCCTGCTTTATCCCCAACTCCCTGTCCCTGACCCACCAGAGGATCTATTGGATCTCAGGGCCCCTGATTTGAAACCCCCTCCTCAACATCCAGCCCCATCTCTTCAGCTTCTCCCTCCTATTGTGGCTCCTCAACAAAATCCTTTGACTCCTTCAACCTCCCCAGAAAGCCACTCAGATATACAGCTGCCTTCTTTAACCGTCCTTTCCCTGGGTGATTTACAAAAAGTCCTCTTGATCTCAAAGCCCAAGGCATACAGGTCATTTGTGTAAAACTTAACAACCAAGAAGTAAAACTGGCACAGGTTCCAAGAACATGTGGCAAGGCTCACTTTTTTTCTGTGCCTTACCACCTTTCCTATTTCCCAGGGCTTTGTAATCAGACTCCATCAGCTCCAGACCTTCCTATGCAATGTTCTCTGTGAATGTATCTTAGACCCCCTACTCAAAGAATTTATGTTTCCTGGACAGCAACAGATCTTTTAAATAATAAAGCCATTTTGTCTCCACTTTCAGAAGATCCTACCAAGTTTAGAGAAAAATAGGAGAAATCAGTGGCCATCCATAATCCCATTCATAGAAACCTTGACTGGCTGATAAGAGGTGTACTTTCCTCTCATGATCATACTGCATACTCTCATGATCATACTACAGTTAATAACTGGCCAGACAGGCCCGACAGCCTTCTGGGAAAAACCCCCTCCACAGAGGGAACAGATGGCCGGAGCCCCTCCCTGGCCTTCCTGCAAATGAGGAGACAGCTCAGCTAGATGCTAATATTCAGGGCCTGAAAGGGACAATATTAGAGGCTTTCCCTCCTAAGATGAATTGGTCTAAAGTCAAATTGTATATCCAGATAGAGGGTGAGCACCCCAAGGCATTTGTCGAGAAATTTATGCAAGGTTTTCAAAGGCATATGGCTTCTTTCTTCTCTTTGGTTTCCAGCTGCATCCATGTCCCTACAAAGGACATGAACTCATCCTTTTTTATGGCTGCATAGTATTCCATGGTGTATATGTGCCACATTTTCTTAATCCAGTCTGTCAGTGATGGACATTTGGGTTGATTCCAAGTCTTTGCTATTGTGAATAGTGCTGCAATAAACATACATGTGCATGTGTCTTTATAGCAGCATGACTTATAATCCTTTGGGTATATACCCAGTAATGGGATGGCTGGGTCAAATGGTATTTCTAGTTCTAGATCCTTGAGGAATCACCACACTGTTTTCCACAATGGTTGAATTAGTTTACAATCCAACCAACAGTGTAAAAGTGCTCCTATTTTGCCACATCCTCTCCAGCACCTGTTGTTTCCTGACTTTTTAATGATTACCATTCTAAATGGTGTGAGATGGTATCTCATTGTGGTTTTGATTTGCACTTCCCTGATGGCAAGTGACGATGAGCATTTTCTCATGTGTCTGTTGGCTGTATGAATGTCTTCTTTTGAGAAGTGTCTGTTCATATTCTTTGCCCACTTTTTGATGGCGTTGTTTGTTTTTTCCTGTAAATTTGATTGAGTTCTTTATAGGTTCTGGATATTAGCCCTTTGTCTAATGAGTAGATTGCAAAAATGTTCTCCCATTCTGTAGGTTGCCTGTTCACTCTGATGGTAGTTTCTTTTGCTGTGCAACAGCTCTTTAGTTTAATTAGATCCCATTTGTCAATTTTGGCTTTTGTTGCCATTGCTTTTGGTGTTTTAGACATGAAGTCCTTGCCCATGCCTATGTCCTGAATGGTATTACCTAGGTTTTCTTCTAGGGTTTTTATGGTTTTAGGTCTAACATTTAAGTCTTAATCCATCTTGAATTAATTTTCATCTAAGGAGTAAGGAAAGGATCCAGTTTCAGCTTTCTACTTATGGCTAGCCAGTTTTCCCAGCACCATTTACTAAATAGGGAATCCTTTCCCCATTTCTTGTTTTTGTCAGGTTTGTCAAAGATCAGATGGCTGTAGATGTGTGGTATTATTTCTGAGGGCTCTGTTCTGTTCTATTGGTCTATATCTCTGTTTTAGTACCAGTACCATGCTGTTTTGGTTACTGTAGCCTTGTAGTATAGTTTAAAGTCAGGGAGCGTGATGCTTCCAGCTTTGTTCTTTTTGCTTAAGATTGTCTTGGCAATGCGGGGTCTTTTTTGGTTCCATATGAACTTTAGAGTAGTTTTTTCCAATTCTGTGAAGAAAGTCATTGGTAGCTTAATGGGGATGGCACTGAATCTATAAATTACCTTGGGCAGTATGACCATTTTCACAATATTGATTCTTCCTATCCATGAGCATGGTATGTTCTTCCATTTGTTTGTGTCCTCTTTTATTTCACTGAGCAGTGGTCTGTAGTTCTCCTTGAAGAGGTCCTTTACATCCCTTGTAAGTTGGATTCCTAGGTATTTTATTCTCTTTGAAGCTATTGTGAATGGGAGTTCATTCATGATTTGGCTCTCTGTTTGTCTGTTACTGGTGTATAAGAATGCTTGTGATTTTTGCACATTAATTTTGTATACTGAGACTTTGCTGAAGTTTCTTATCAGCTTAAGGAGATTTTGGGCTGAGACAATGGGGTTTTCTGAATATACAATCATGTCATCTGCAAAGAGGGACAATTTGACTTCTTCTTTTCCTAACTGAATACCCTTGATTTCTTTCTCTTGCCTGATTGCTCTAGCCAGAACGTCCAACACTATGTTAAATAGGAGTGGTGAGAGAATGCATCCCTGCCTTGTGCCAGTTTTCAAAGGGAATGCTTCAGTTTTTGCCCATTCAGTATGATATTGGCTGTGGGTTTGTCATAAATAGCCCTTATTATTTTCAGATATGTTCCATCAATACCGAATTTATTGAGAGTTTTTATCATGAAGGGCTGTTGAATTTTGTCAAAGGTCTTTTCTGCATCTATTGAGATAATCATGTGGTTTTTGTCTTTGGTTCTGTTTATATGCTGGATTACGTTTATTGATTTGTGTATGTTGAACCAGCCTTGCATCCCAGGGATGAAGCCCACTTGATCATGGTGGATAAGCTTTTTGATGTGCTGCTGGATTCGGTTTGCCAGTATTTTATTGAGGATTTTTGCATCTATGTTCATCAGGAATATTGGTCTAAAATTCTCTTTTTTTGTTGTGTCTCTGCCAGGCTTTGGTATCAGGATGATGTTGGCCTCATAAAATGAGTTAGGGAGGATTCCCTCTTTTTCTATTGATTGGAATAGTTTCAGAAGGAATGGTACCAACTCCTCCTTGTACCTCTGGTAGAATTCAGCTGTGAATCCGTCTGGTCCTGGACTTTTTTTGGTTGGTAGGCTATTAATTATTGCCTCAATTTCAGAGCCTGCTATTGGTCTATTCAGGGATTCAACTTCTTCCTGGTTTAGTCTTGGGAGAGTGTAAGTGTCCAGGAAATTATCCATTTCTTCTAGGTTTTCTAGTTTATTTGCGTAGAGGTGTTTATAGTATTCTCTGATGGTAGTTTGTATTTCTGTGGGGTTGGTGGTGATATCCCCTTTATCATTTTTTATCGTGTCTATTTGATTCTTCTCTCTTTTCTTCTTTATTAGTCTTGCTAGCGGTCTGTCAATTTTGTTGATCTTTTCAAAAAACCAACTCCGGGACTCATTGATTTTTTGGAGGGTTTTTTGTGTCTCTATCTCCTTCAGTTCTGCTCTGATCTTAGTTATTTCTTGCCTTCTGCTAGCTTTTGAATGTGTTTGCTCTTGCTTCTCTAGCTCTTTTAATTGTGATGTTAGGGTGTCAATTTTAGATCTTTCTTGCTTTCTTTTGTGGGCATTTAGTGCTATAAATTTCCTGCTACACATTGCTTTAAATGTGTCCCAGAGATTCTGGTATGTTGTATCTTTGTTCTCATTGGTTTCAAAGAATATCTTTATTTCTGCCTTCATTCTGTTATGTATTCATTCAGGAGCAGGTTGTTCAGTTTCCATGTAGTTGAGCGGTTTTGATTGAGTTTCTTAGTCCTGAGTTCTAGCTTGATTGCATTGTGGTCTCAGAGACAGTTTGTTATAATTTCTGTTCTTGTACATTTGCTGAGGAGTGCTTTACTTCCAACTATATGGTCAATTTTGGAATAAGTGCGATGTAGTGTTGAGAAGAATGTATATTCTGTTGATTTGGGGTGAAGAGTTCTGTAGATGTCTATTAGGTCCACTTGGTGCAGAGTTGAGTTCAATTCCTGGATATCCTTGTTAACTTTCTGTCTTGTTGATCTGTCTAATGTTGACAGTGGGGTGTTAAAGTCTCCCATTATTATTGTATGGGAGTCTAAGTCTCTTTGTAAGTCTCTAAGGACTTGCTTTATGAATCTGGGTGCTCCTGTATTGGGTGCATATATATTTAGGATAGTTAGCTCTTCCTGATGAATTGATCCCTTTACCATTATGTAAAGGCCTTCTTTGTCTCTTTTGATCTTTGATGGTTTAAAGTCTGTTTTATCAGAGACTAGGATTGCAACCCCTGCTTCTTTTTTGTTTTCCATTTGCTTGGTAGATCTTCCTCCATCCCTTTATTTTGAGCCTATGTGTATCTCTGCATGTGAGATGGGTCTCCTGAATACAGCAGACTGATGGGTCTTGACTCTTTATCCAATTTGCCAGTCTGTGTCTTTTTGTTGGACCATTTAGTCCATTTACATTTAAGGTTAATATTGTTATGTGTGAACTTGATCCTGTCATTATGATATTAACTGGTTATTTTGCTCATTAGTTGATGCAGTTTCTTCCTAGCATCGACGGACTTTACATTTTGACATGTTTTTGCAATGGCTGGTACCTGTTGTTCCTTTCCATGTTTAGTGCTTCCTTCAGGATCTCTTGTAGGGCAGGCCTGGTGGTGACAAAATCTCTAAGCATTTGCTTATCTGTAAAGGATTTTATTTCTCCTTCACTTATGAAACTTAGTTTGGCTGGATATGAAATTCTGGGTTTAAAATTCTTTTCTTTAAGAATGTTGAATATTACCCCCACTCTATTCTGGCTTGTAGAGTTTCTGCCGAGAGATCTGCTGTTAGTCTAATGGGCTTCCCTTTGTGTGTAACCCGACCTTTCTCTCTGACTGCCCTTAACATTTTTTCCTTCATTTCAACTTTGGTGAATCTGACAATTATGTGTCTTGGAGTTGCTCTTCTCGAAGAGTATCTTTGTGGAGTTCTCTGTATTTCCTGAATTTGAATATTGGCCTGCCTTACTAGGTTGGGGAAGTTCTCCTGGATGATATCCTGCAGAGTGTTTTCCAACTTGGTTCCATTTTCCCTGTCACTTTCAGGCACAGCAATCAGAGGTAGATTTGGTCTTTTCACATAATCCCATATTTCTTGGAGGCTTTGTTCATTTCTTTTTACTCTTTTTTCTCTACACTTTTCTTCTTGCTTCATTTCATTCATTTGATCTTCAATCGCTGATACTCTTTCTTCCAGTTGATCGAGTCGGTTACTGAAGCTTGTGCATTTGTCAGGTAGTTCTCATGTTATGGTTTTCATCTCTGTCAGTTCTTTTAAGGTCTTCTCTGCATTGATTATTCTAGTTATCTATTCATCCATTCTTTTTTCAAGGTTTTTAGTTTCTTTGTGCTGGTTACGTAGTTCCTCCTTCAGCTCCAAGAAGTTTGATCGACTGAAGCCTTCTTCTCTCAGCTCGTCAAAGTCATTCTCCATCTAGCTTTGTTCCGTTGCTGGCGATGAGCTGTGTTCCTTTGGAGGGGGAGATGCGCTCTGATTTTTTGAATTTCCAGCTTTTCTGCACTGCTTTTTCCCCATCTTTGTGGTTTTATCTGCCTTTGGTCTTTGATGATGGTTACGTACTGATGGGGTTTTGGTGTGGATGTCCTTTCTGTTTGTTAGTTTTCCTTCTAACAGTCAGGACCCTCAGCCGTAGGTCTGTTGGAGTTTGCTTGAGGTCCACTCCAGACCCTGTTTGCCTGGGTATCAGCAGCAGAGGCTGCAGAAGATAGAATATTGCTGAGCAGCGAGTGTTGCTGTCTGATTCTTGCTCTGGAAGCTTCGTCTCAGGGTGTACCCCGCTGTGTGAGGCGTGAGGTGTGAGGTTTCAGTCTGCACCTAGCGGGGGATGTCTCCCAGTTAGGCTACTTAGGGGTCAGGGACCTACTTGAGCAGGCAGTCTGTCCGTTCTAGGATCTCAACCTCCGTGCTGGGAGCTCCACTGCTCTCTTCAAAGCTGTCAGACAGGGGCATTTACCTCTGCCAAGGTCTCTGCTGCTTTTTGTTTAGCTATGTCCTGTCCCTAAGGAGCCACCTGCAAATCTTTTAGGTAGAAATTTATTATGTAAGTTTAGCGCTATGATACAATATAATAAAAAAGCCATTTTTATTTCCCTACATTCAGAACAAACTTCAAGCTTCCTGCTCTCTCAGGGAAACTCTTCTTGATTTAAATTCCTCTGAAGAAGATGCAATCTTAAAAGATGCCCCAGCTAGTCCCTAGGCTTCACATGCAAATGAGTTTGGACTGCTACTGAGTACAGAACCTGTATGCATCGCAGAGAAAAGGAACAAACACTTCCCATGGGTAGCTCAGTGTCCCCTCTCATGAGATGCAGAGCAAGGAATCAAACGTATCATAGACTCCCTTTTGTAGTAAGATATGCTTATTTTTACCACTTCACCCTGTAACATCCCAATTTTACCAAAGAATGAAGGAAAATTCAATTCAGATGGAAATCAAATCTATCGATTTGTGCAAGATATAAGAGCCTTAAGCACCTTTGTAATTCCCCACCACCTTGTAATCCCCAATTTGACTACTATCCCTACCTCAATTCCTGGTGATGCAGCCTGGTTTACAGTAGTTGACCTCGGCTCGGCTTTCTTTTCAATTCCATTGCACCCTGACTCACAGTTTCTCTTTGCATTTACAGTTAGAAGAAGACAATTAACATGGACTCTCATGCTTTAGGGATATTGTGAGTATCCTTCAATATTCTCTGCAATCCTTAAAACCACTTGGATTCCGTAGCCTCCACCCAATGCTCCACCCTTGTGCAATATATTAATGACCTTTTGCTTTGTAACCAAACTAAAGAAGATACCTTTATAGACTCTCTCAATGTACTAAAAGTACTCGCTGAAACATGCCATAAAGCCTCCAGGTCTAAACTTCAGTTTGTGCGAACAACAGTTACTTTCTTAGGACATGAAATAGCTGAGGGCACTCAGAAGTTCACCCCAAAATGCATTCTGTCAATTTTGTTCATCCCTTTCCCCAAGACAAAAAAGCAGCTGTGTAAATTTCTAGGGGCAGCTGGCTATTGTTAGCAATGGATTCCTAATTTTGAGGTTATTGCCAAACCACTATATGCCCTCTTTCCAGATACCACTCCAGAGGCCACTCTGTGGCCTTCAGAAAAATTAATTTCTTGAAATTAGCATTTTCCTACCCCCTGCTCTTGGCTTACCTAATTTTGATAAACCGTTTCACCTCTATTGTCATGAAAATAGTGGAGTTGCTGCCAGTATTCTAAGGCAACCCTTTGCCTCTCAGATACAACCTGTAGCATATTTCTCATGCCAATGGGATCCCATGGCAGCAGGCACGCCCCCATGCCTGCATGCAGTAGCAGCAGCTGCCGCCCTAATTACTAAAGTCAGCACCCAGACATTAGGCTCCCCCATCTACCTCAATGTTTCCCATGCTGTGTCCGCTCTCTTCCAAGTTCTTAAAATGCAGCACCTCTCCACACATGGACAGACCACCTAGGAGCAAGCCCTGTGAACCAATCCCTCCATCATCTTACACCTTTGTGACACTAAATCCTGCTACACTCCGACCCCTCCCTGATGATGAAGAGCCTCATTCCATTCCACCTGATGCCTAGCAGCTATAGAAATGGGTTCAAAGCCATGAGGGTATCGCTCAGACTCTCCTTTAGACAACCTAGCCTTGCTGCTATTTTGTAATGGTTCTTGCAAATTTAATTTTAAGGGAAACATAATAACTGGCTACGCCATAGTTTCCCCACATGAAATGCTTGAGGCATACTCTTTGCTGACGATAAAGTAAGCCCAGGCTGCTGAACTTATAGCTCTTATTAGAGCTTGCACATTGGCAAAAGGAAAAACTGCCACCATTTACACTGACTCCGATATGCTTTTGGAGTCTGCCATACTGTTGGCACAATCTGGAAATCCTGTGGATTCTGAACCTCTGCTGGTACTCCTCTTGCTAATGGACATATAATTGCTGCCTTATCACAGACTGTTCACCTTCATACTAAAATTGCTATTGTTCATTGTCCAGCCCACACTAAGGAGACTGATACTATATCTCTAGGGAATGATAGGGCAGAAAAGGCTGCTAAGTACACAGTCAAAAACTGACCCCCTTTTCATTTTTCCACCCAATTTATGAATTTGCCTTTATCCCTGACTGATATTATTGATTTTCAGGTAAATCAATTTCAGGTAAATGCCCCAAAATATGAAAAAGATAAATGGATACAAAAGGGTGCCAAGCAATTATCAGATGGGTTGTGTATATATTGGGCCAAATGGACTTCCTGTGGTCCCTTTTCTTTTGACCTTTTGGCTTGTACTTATGTCTCATCAGATGGGACATATGTGCATATGGGGGATAGTTGAACTAAAGAATAATTGGCTTTGTCCTGGGATCTACAACATTTCTGTCCAAATTATTTCCCCATGCATTACTTGTAAATCTCACCAAATTTCTGGAAGAAACCAACACTCCTCAGGCAGTCCTCAAAGGCCCCCACTTTCTGTTGCAGCACTTCAGATACATTTCATAAATTTACCTCCAGCTTTTGGCTTTTCCCACTGTTTGGTTATTGTCTGCAGGTTTAGTGGATGAACTGAATGCTATCCAATTAAACATTCTGATGCCACAACAGTGGTAAAGAAATTGATAACTGAGATTATTCCTCACTTTGGCATCGCTTTACGGATTGAGTCAGACCAAGAAACTCATTTTACATCAGAGATAAACCACTTGCTTGCAAAAATCTCTGGGGTATTCATTAAAATTTCATGCCCCATACCATCCCCAATCCTCAGGGCAAATACAACATAAAAATCTAGACATTAAATGGACTTGAGGAAAAGTCTGTCAAGAAACTGAAATTAAATGGCCAGAAGCATTACCTCTGACTCCTATAAAAATTTGGAATACTCTGAAGAAGCGACATGGATTAACCTGTTTGAAACAGTGGTTGGTCTTTCTATGCCTGCTGACACCTGAATCTTCCATTCCTGAGTTAAATGGACACTGTGGGGATTTAAGTAAACAATTTGAATGCTATGTCTAGCTATATATAGGCACTAACTAATCTACTTGGAGCATACCATCAACAGATAAAAAGGGCATGGCCTTTGCCAACTGACAAGCCTTGCTATCCTTTTTGATCAGGAAATCGTGTGTACATCAAGGTTATTAGAAGAAAGAAGATACTTTCACCTCACTGGGAAGGCCCATATGAAGTACTGCTGACTAACTACACTGCCATCAAAACCAAAGAAAAACCCTCTTAGGTCCATGCAAGTCATGCCAAGCTAGTGATTTATCTCTAATGCAAAGCTAGACCCTGATCAGCACTCCTAAGACATTTGGAAAATTACCTCTACAGTAAAGCTTAAAGTAAGAATCCCCAGGGCCAATTCATAAGGCCCAGAAGCAAATGGTATTTCTTTAAAGAAGACAGCTTTTCCTAAAACTATGGATCAACAAAATCTACTTCCCCACAGATAAAATTAAATACCTAGGAATTTACCAAAGAAGTGAAAGATCTCTATAATAAAACTATAAAACATTGATGAAAGAAATTGAAGAGGACATAATTTTTTTTTTAATTCCATGTTCGTGGATTGGAATATTTGATATTGTTAAAATATTCATACTACTCAAGGCAATCTACAGATTCAATGCAATTCCTATCAAAATACCAATGACATTCTTTATAGAAATATAAAACAGAATCCTAAAATGTAGATGGAAGCATGAAAGATCCAGAATAGCCAAAGCTATCCTAAGCAAAAAGAACAAAGCTGGAGAAATCACGTTACCTGACTTCAAATTATACTACAGAGCAGTAATAACCAAAACAGCGTTGTAGTGGCATAAACACAGACATACAGACCAATGAAACAAAATAGAGAACCCAGAAACAAATTCACACACCTACAATAAACTCATTTTCAACAAAGGTGCCAAGAATATACACTGGGGAAAAGATAGTCTCTTCAATAAATGGTGCTGAGAAAACTGGATATCCATATACAAAAGAATGAAACTAAAATACTATGTCTCAACATATACAAAAATCAAATCAAAATGGGTTAAAGAATTAAATCTAATACCTCAAACAATTAAACTACTACAAGAAAACCCTGGGGAAATTCTCCAGGACATTGATCTGGGCAAAGATTTATTAATACCCCACAAGTACAGGCAACCAAGCAAAAATGGACAAATGGGATCATATCAAGCTAAAAACTTTCTGCATAACAAAGGATACAATCAACAAAGTGAGGAGACAACCCACAGAATGGAAGAAAATATTTGCAAACTACCTATCTGGCAAGGGAATAACAGTCAGAATATGTGGGGAGCTCACACAACTTAATAGGGAAAAAAAGAATAATCTGATTTTAAAATGGGCAAAAGATTTGACTAGACATTTCTGAAAAGAAGACATACTAATGGAAAACAGACAGATGAAAAGATGCTCAACATCATTGATTATCAGAGAAATACAAATCAAAACCTAAAATGAGATATCATCTCACCCCAGTTAAAATGGCCTAAATCCAAAAGACAGGCAATAAAAAATACTGCTGAGGATGTGGAGAAAAGGGAACCCTTGTATACTGTTGGTGAGAAGGTATATCAGTACAACCACTCTGGAAAACAGTTTGTAGATTTCTCAAAAACCTAAAAATAGAGCTACTATTTGATCCAGCAATCTCACTGCTGAGTATATACCCAATAGAAAGGAAATCAATATATTGAAGAGATATCCACACTTCCACGTTTGCTGCAGCACAATAGCCAATATTTGGAAGCAACCTGAGTCCATCAACAGATGAGTGGATAAAGACAATGTGGTACATATATACAACGGAGTACTGTGCAGCCGTAAAAAAGAAGGAGACTCAGTCATTTGCAACAACATGGATGGAACTGGAGATCACTATGTTAAGTGAAATAAGCCAGGCACAGAAAAACGAACATCACATGTTCTCTCTTATTTGTGTGATCTAAAAACTACAACAATTGAACTCATGAAGATAGTAGAAGGATGGTTACCAGAGGCTGGGAAGGGTAGTGGGGATGATGGGGAAGTTGGGATGGTTAATGGGTACAAAAAAAAACAAAAAAAGAATGAATAAATAAATCTTAGTATTTGATAGCCCAACAGGGTGACTATAGTCAATAATAATTTAATTGTACATTTAAAAATAACTAAAAGAGTATAATTGGGCCGGGCGCTGTGGCTCACACCTGTAATCTCAGCACACAGGGAGGCTGAAGTGGGTGGATCACCTGAGGTCAGGAGTTCAAGAACAGTCTGATCAACATAGTGAAATCCCATCTCTACTAAAAATACAAAATTAGCTGGGCATGGTGGTGCATGCCTGTAACCTCAACTACTTGAGAGGCTGAGGCAGGAGAATCGCTTGAACCTAGGAGGCGGAGGTTGCAGTGAGCCGAGATCACACCTTTGCACTCCAGCCTGGGTAACAAGAGCGAAACTCCATCTCAAAAAAAAAAAAAAGAGTATAATTGGATTGTTTGTAACAGAAAGAATAAATGCTTGAGGGGATAGATACCCCATTTCCCGTGATGTGATTATTATGTATTGCATGCCTATATCAAAATATCTGATTACCCCATAAATATATATACCTAATATGTACCCACAATTTTTTTAAAAGCAAGTCTACTTCCACCTATTTTCTCTACCTTTCTGTTATTTTCCCACTACTCTTCTTTAGGTAAACAAAAAACAAAACAATACAAAAAGACTTCTTTTTTTCATTGAACAAATCTTTTCCCTGTCTGTTGATAGACTATAAAAAAGCTGACTGGAGACCATCTGACTCTATTCTGTTCTCCCTCTGATCCTCTACTGTGCACCATTTTTCAAACTGTGTCTTGACCTTATTAACTCTTATTTTTTTTCAACAAGTCAGGTACAGACCTGGTACCTCTTTGTACCAGTCTTCCAAATCCTGTCTATGATAACTAACCAATCTGATTGTTGGTTATGTCAACATATTTGAATGTCAACATTATTTGAAAGAACCTGAACATATTTTTGTTCCTGCCAATTCATGTCTGGCGGTTAAAGTCCAGAGAATAAATGTATGCCAAGAGAAAACAATCTCATGCCGTTTATCCTTTTGCCACCAACTCAACTTTTAATGTTCAAAACTTCTAGTGACGTTTCAAACTGGGAAAATGAAGGAGTAAAGTAATGTAAAATGAAGGAATATCCCAAACTATGCAAGACCTCTATGTTGATTATTTTCAGTCGAAAATACTGGAGAAATTGTAGTTTCAGAAAGGGCTAGCTGACCTGTCTCTTCCTGCATACAACAAGCCATAAAGGTTCCTCTTGGAGGGGTACTGTCACTGCACCAGGGTGAGAAAATAGCCCTTATCACCAGAGACTGGGAACAGGGGGAAATGGACCTGAATAAATATACTTAATGAAGTAACGCTTATGTTCCACTAGTTTTATATCCCCCATATATATCACCTAGTGACTCCCCTAGAAAACATACTGCCCTCAGCCAGATTTGCTTTATCTAATCAATTCTTATCAAATGTATCATTTTTTGTCTAAAAAGTATAAAAAGCATGTTGTGCTTTGACTACTTCTTTGGACTTCACTGGCTTCACTCTCTCACGAAGAGCTCCATGTACATGTACAACTAATAAAATTTGTATGCTTTCCTCTTGTTCATCAACCTGGCATCAGTTTGGTTTCTAGAGCTAGCAAAAGCCCATATAAAAACCTAAAGGGAGTTGGAGGTAATCTCTGACTCCCTTACAGGCAAAAGGATCACCATGACTTTTTTAATCCTTTAGTTTGTGAAATATAACACGCATACAGAAACTTACACAAGAAAAAGACATACAACTGAAGAATTTGTCACAAAATGAACACTCATGTAACCACCATCCAAATAAAGAAACAGAACACTGCCAGTATCCCCCAAATCTTCCATGTCCTACCCATCCCAAATTCTACCCCTCCTTTTACCACAAAGGTAACCACTATTCTGATTTTATTATTATTATTCTCTAGATGGCATTTTGATTGTACAAGTAGGTTAAAGAAAGCTTCCGGCTGGGCACGGTGGTTCACATTTGTAATCCCAGCACTTTGGGAGGCCGAGGCGGGCAAATCACCTGAGGTCGGGAGTTTGAGACCAGCCTGACCAAGATGGAGAAACCCTGTCTCTACTAAAAATACAAAATTAGCTGGGCACGGTGGCGGGTGCCTGTAATCCCAGCTACTCAGGAGGCTGAGGCAGGAGAAGTGCTTGAATCTGGGAGACGGAGGTTGCGGTGAGCCGAGATCGCACCATTGCACTCCAGCCTGGGCAACAAGAGTGAAACTCCATCTCAAAAAAAAAAAAAAAAAAAAAAAAAAAAGCTTCTGCCCAAACTCAAAAAAAGAAAGTTGATTTGGTGGTCATTAGTATTGTTAATTATTTCTTCTGATACAGGACTCCCTTGCAGTCTTAGGTCCTTCTAGTAGATCAGAAAAAAGCTGATAGGCAGAGTGAAGGTAAAGTAGTAGAGTCCTAATCTAGTCCATTTGAACTCGAAATGACTGCTGTAAACTTATAAGGTATGCAAACAGAGAATATTAAAGTAGATAGTTAACTATAATTTGATTCACCATTAGGTCTTCAGAAATACTTTTGGCAAGTGTTAACAAGGTGAACTTATTAACACAGACTATTGTCAAAGGCAGAGTTCCCTGAGAGATTCACGAGCTTCATTCTCCAAAGGGCCAGAGTTGTCCTTCCTTCTATTAAGACTATTCTAAAAGCAGCTGGTTCAGGCTCCAGGAACCAGGATTCATCTCCCATATGCTCTTTATTAGTTTTTTCTTTAAAAAGGTTTTAAAAAATATATTCTTGTAAAATTACAGTTAGAACTATATAGAAGTAAAAGGTAAAATTGCTCTCTTAGATTGGATTCCCCCAAAAGTAGACCCTGAGATTAGGATTTGGGGACAAGCAGTTTATATGGAAGGCCAAAGAGCACAGTGAGGGAGTAGGGAAATTACACAGGAGAGGGAGGGAAAGTCAGTAAATGATGTGCTGATGAGTAAATTCTCAAGACTCAGATGGGGCTCAATTCCCCTATGAACTTCTAGTAAATAGTACAAAACAGAGGTTGACAAACTACAGCCATGAGCCAAATCAGACCCACTGCTTATTTTTGTAAGTGATTATGGAATAGAACTATGCCCTGTTTTTGTTCACATGTTTTCTATGAGTTGACTAATTATGACACACAGTATTATTTCAAAGTTTACATTATTTACTCTCTGTCCCTACAGAAAAAGTTTGCCAGTCTGTGGTATAGAACATGTCTCAGAGTTGTCCCATCTGAGGGTGGGGAGCTGAAATATTTATCTACCATCATTCATACCTCATTGGCTGAGGGCTATTCTGAATGTGATAACTCCTCAGACCTTTTGGCTGACTCTGTAGGCAGACCAAGCACACTCCTGTATCCAGAGAAAGCCCTCTTGCAGAGAGATGCATGTGCTTGCAGTATGAAACTATAGGCATTTACAGGAAGAATGAATGCCAAGGAGGTATACTCAGGACAACAATAGTATCTGCTACAATCCCTATCCCACGTATGCATCAATTCCAATCCCCATAGGTAACCACTTTAAGACGCAGTTTGATGTGTATCTTTCCAAATGTTTCTCTATGTATGCAGAATGTATTACACACATTTGAATGCACTGGTTTATTTGGCAGTTAATGCCAGGGCAGGTATGAAAAAACAGGGAGAGTGAAGGAAGGAAGGAGAAAAATCTAATAAAGGTTTTATGTTATTGTGTTGGTAACTGCAGTGGGCAAGTGGGGACCCTCTGGGTGCCTTAGAATTGTCCCTTGGTGCTGACTGAACCTGAGGATATTAATATCTCCCTGCTATGTGGCTTCCCTCCACAAGGACTGAATATGCCTCTACAACTTTGGAGAAAGCTCTGAAGCCAAACAACAACAAAAACAAAAAACTAACAGGCAATGTAGTAGGCATTGAGACAAGATGTTGAAAATACACACAGAAACTGTCCAACATAGCTGCACTTGAAATCAAGGAAACACCATGGGATTCTGGCTAGTGCAACCAAAAGTTTCTACTACATCCCTAAATTATGTTCACATGGTTAGTTGCTTATATGACCCAATAAATCTAACCAGATGAGAAAACAGTCAGCTGTGGGATCAGTGGGTTATAAGATACTCGGAAACAGCAACTCATCCATTCACCTGCCTTTGGATAGGCATACTCGTCAATTATCCTAGCCAACCATTGCAATAGACATAACATCACTACCTTTTGTGTTCAGTTATTTTTTAACCAGCAAGTTGTAGATACCATCATGCATTCCTTACCTAGGAGTCAAAACCTTGTATACATTTGTGGTCCTAATGTAAAAGGAAGTGATTACTGTATTATTTATTCCTCTGCCTCATATATATATGATCACTTTTCCCAACTACAGATAAAATCAGTTGTATTTAATTTGGATGATTCTTGGTTCTCTGACAAATTTCAGGGGGATTCTTTTTTTTTTTTTTTTTTGAGATGGAGTCTTGCTCTGTCACCCAGGCTGGAGTGCAGTGGCACGATCTTGGCTCACTACAACCTCCACCTCCTGGGTTCAAGTGAGTCTCCTGCCTCAGTATCCTGAGTAACTGGGATTACAGGCACCTACCGCCAGGCCCAGCTAATTTTTATATTTTCAGTTTCACCATGTTGGCCAGGCTGGTCTCCAACTCCTAACCTCAAGTGATCCACCTGCCTCAGCCTCCCAAAGTGCTGGGATTACAGGCGTGAGCCACCACACCCGACCTCAGGGGAATTTTGCACCCAGGCCTCATTGCCTTCTCTGGTTTTTGTTTGTTGGTTTTTGTTTTCTTTTGCTTTTTAGATAAGGTCTTCCTCTGTAGCCTAGGTTGGAGTGCAGTGGTGTAATCATGGCTCGCTGCAGATTCAACTTCCTGGACTCAAGTGATCCTCCTGTCTCAACCTTGAAGTAACTAGGACGGTGAATGTCACAATGCCCAGCTAATTTATTTTTTCTAGAGATGGGGTCTTGCTATTTTGCCCAGGCTAGTCTTGAACTCGTGGCCTCAAGCAATCCTCCCATTTTGGCCTCCCAAAGTGCTGGGGTTGTATGCGTGAACCAGCATACCCAGCTTCCTCTCTGGTCTTATACCTTTAGCGAGCATGCCACACTGTTTGCCTAATACTGTGACTTGGGCTTAGCAGACGTTCAACATCCATTGCTGAAACTAAGGATTAATTCCTTCATCAGTATTTTATTGTATCCAACTGTGACTCTACCAAATACATCACCCTGTGCATCACCCTGCTTATTCCAGGCAGCCAAGGGATGCCTTGGGTCAAAAATAAAATTCTTCCATGCAAAGTGGTTAGTGTTTCAGAGACAGCACTGCAAAGATGCTGAAAACTTAATTTACATCACTTGATTTGTGATGTGTGAAACTCAGAAGGCAGAACATGTTTATATTTATTTTACCCATCAATCTGTTAGCACAGATTAGAATGAGGGAAGTGTACAAAGGATGATGCAGTTGGGCTTCTGTCCATTTACATCTTGAACCTCACACAATGGTCCAAGACAGAAGCAAGAGAGCCAGGAACTCGATAGAGACTGGATCTAGGAGTGTCTTGAGTTAGCCTGAGTTCAGACAAAGGACCATTTAGACCAGCAGCATGGAGAGCTGATGATGGGGAATCGTGGCCCAGAGAAATAAGGGAGAACATCAGATTATCAGGCAGTTCCTCTTGTATGGTAAGAGGAGCCCATTCCTACTGTGGAAATCTGTGAGTACCAGCTGTTACTATAGCCCTTTGGAGATAAATGACTGTGTAGTTATTTTGTAGGGGGAATGATTATAGAAAGGTTGGTAAATGTCAAAGGAGTTGTTATAATTAGGCCAAGATTAAATACAAATTTTTCAATAAAAGATTAAACAGATAAAGACCTTGAAGGTGGAAGTGACTTTTTCATTAAAGAAATCATAGCATTGAACTCTCAAGCTGTGACAAAAATAAAAATGAAAATGGTACAATATAAAAATGACCAGGTGGGGAAAGTCATGACTGGGTTTCACTTCAGCTCCATGGGAGATTTGGAAATGTCTTGGGGCCCAACTGCCTTTAGCTCTATAGACTTGTAGAAGCAGACACGGTTTTGTTGTTTGTTTGCCAGACATAAGTTCTAGCGATGCACTTCCTGTCGTGGCAAATAAGAGAAGGAATTGTACTACTTTAGATCATCTCAATTGCATGCCAAATAAGAGAGCTACCTGTAGATGGATCACTAAGTTACAGGTGAATGTGGTGTTCACTGAATTTTTTTAACAACAACAAAAAAGACACTTATGAATGGAATATTGTGTATTTATGGAAACACAGGGTTCTGAATTGTATAGTGTAGGCAGCCTTTGGGAATGAATTTTTATTCACCACCTCCCCTGTTGAAGCTTGGGGTTGCATCTAGCATAGAAAAGATTTAAACTACAATTAAGAGCTATTTGTAACATTCATTTGCACTGAATTCCTTGTGGCATTGGCGTGTCTTCTTTCTAATGCTATCAAAGTTGTCACAAGAACAACGAATCAGCAGCTTAGAGCATCCAATTCTCCTTTCACATACTCGCCCATCAGAGAAGAAACAAAACAATATAAAAACTTGAGACAAAAGAACTCAGTTTTGGGTATAGAGGCAAATTTTGACACCTCAGGAAGAATGAAGGTCTATGTACAAAAGAAGGGCCAGGGAGAGGGGAATGAGGATACTCGAAGAAAGAAATCAATACTCGGCAAATAAAAGTATTAAGAGATCATCATGTTACACCTAACTTCTTTACCGCAAACCAAAAGAATATCTGCTACCTCTCAACCTGATAATTAAAAACAAGAAAATAAGTGAAGCACAACCACAGCAGAAACAAAGAAACAATTAAGAGGCAAATTGTCTTGTGGTCTCAATTAGTGGCAAGGTGACCTAAGAGAGGTTCAGAGCAGAAAAAATACATAATGACTCTTTTAAAAATAAGCCAAACATGTTATTTTAAATGAACCATTGGACATAAGAAAAAAATGGATAGCATAAGCAAAAATTGAATTGCATGGTGGAGTTTAAGAACAAATTACCATTTGTTTATATTTCAGTCCCTTTTACAGGAAGGTCAGAGAACTCCATACTGTATTAAAATGCAATTTTTATGCCTAGGAGTCTAATATTGCTGCTTATACAATAATCCTCTTTAAGTGGAAAAGACAGATCAGCCTAGCTATGGGCTTCAGCACAGTCAATGTCTGTCTCACAAAAATGTCCAGTCTTCCTGAAGATTTTTCAAGCATTCTGTGTTTTGCCTGTGAAAAAATATTGGTTATGGAAAATCTATTCCTTGGAGAAATGAGACTAACCAAAAGCTGTTTGCTTTGCTATCAATTCTGGGGATCATGTTATAGATTTACAGCTTTGCCTTTTTGGGGGTATATGGAAGAGAGGGGAAAGAAAGAGAGGGGAGGTAAATGCTATTTTCTTCTCATTTAAGAATATAGTTAGTGGGTAGACTGACATTTTAACCATTGGTTTCAACTGGTTGCTTTTTCGGATTAAACAAGGGTCTTTAAATGCCACCTGAGTTTTAAATGGGAGAGGATGTGGGTTTTAGTTTATTTTCAACCGTGCTTATTTATTTTTAGACAATAGAAAAGTGAACCGTGGCTAGCTATAAAAATGTACAGAAAATCAAATCAACATAACACATTATCACAATGGAGAAAGGTATAGTATATGTCAGAGTAAGGAACTTATAACTGAAATAGTTTAAATTCAAGGACATGTGAAAGTCATGCAGGATTTTTCTCAGCCCCTTAGCCAGACTCACAGCAGGGGTGCCCCGCCTACTTGACTTGCAGCGTTCCCTCCCTTGCAGGAGGGAGCACGTAAACCAGAGAGTGCAGGATCCCGCCGGCCCTTCAGGGTGCCCACACGGAACAAGCTCCACGCACGGCCCACGGCCACAGACCAGGTGCAAGTAAGCGAGTGTGGGACCTGGCCAGCCACTCTGAGCGCGGACACAGGAGCAAACTCTGTGCAGGGCCCACGGCCAGACCAGGCATGTCACCCCAAGGAGAATGCAGCAGCGCCCAAGTGATGGTGCCTGTGACCCCAAAGACCCAGAGGGGGTGTTACAGTGCTGCTTTAAATCTGCTGTTCATGGATGGTGTTGTGTTAGCAGCTCAGTTGGCCCCTTGTCTTGTCGTGTGGGGCGGCTGCCCTCTACCGGCGAGGGCAAAGGGTCAGTGTGACAGTCTTTTCTGGGTACCTGCACTTGGTGTGTCCCCCAAGAAGAATGAAGTCACATGGACAGCTGAAGGATGGTAAAGGTGGGGAATTTCACTGAGCAATGAAAACGGCTCTCAGCAGAGAAGAGAGAAGGGCAGATCGTCTTCCACAAAGTCAGGTTGTCTCTTCCCCAAAGTCAGGTCATCTCCCCCTCTACCGACTGAGTCTGGGGTCTTCATAGGCACAGGATGGGAGTGTGTGCTGATTGGCTTGTGAGTACACAGAAAAGGTTAAAGTGAAAACACCCAATGGTAGGCACGACAGTGTAGAAAACCAATTCGAAAAGAGTAAGTATATGTAAAATAGGCAAAGTGTGGGGATGAATCAGAGGAAAACGCACCAAACAGGACAAGTTTTCAAGCTGATCAGGGGATTTAACTTGTAGCTTGGCTTGCAGGCTTTAAACTGTCTTTGGCTTGGAGGCGGGGTTTCACTGGGTATCCACCCCTATCTGCCTAGGCATTTGGCTGCCTCCTGTGACTATCAAAAGTGTCTATCAAAAATGACTCCATAGAAAACATAACTAGGCAAGGATTCGGAAAACTTGTTTTTGGGGAGTCTCTGCCTTTATGATTTTTCTATTTTCAAAAATTATTATATGTAATAAACTGTTTTAAAACTCAGTGAATTAAAACCACAATCATTTATTCTCACTTACATATCTGTGGGTTGTTTGGGTGGTTCTGCTTCAATCAGTGGCTTCAGCCTGGCTTGATCCCTTTTTGCCAGGGCATAACTCTGATACTGTGGAGCCCAGGCTGAAGGGATAGCAGCCAGCCAGGACAATGACAGAGAAACCGGAAGATGAGCCCAATTGTAGAAGTACATTTCCCATCTCTGCTTGCATAATGTCTACTATTATATCGTTAGCTAAAGCAAGGTACATGGTCAAGTTGAAACACAAGGGACATAAAGAATAACTTGTCCCACTTAAAGGCCAAAGCATGGACAAGCCCAAAGTCAATGTATCAGGGAAATGTATTTTTCCTGTGGATGAGAAGAAGGGAGTAAATATTATTGAACAATAATATAATCTGCTAAAGTTCTAACTGGCTGCATGACTTTGGACATATTTAACCTTTCTTGGCTAAAATTTTTTCAATAGAAAAAGTGAAGATAGAGATACAACAAGATATCATAAATAACACAAGCTCTAGAATTCTATAGACCTTGTTAAAATCTCAAGTTTGTCAAGGACTCGGCTATGGCTTTTGAGTAAATCACTAAATCTGGTTTTCAGAGTATTCCTGACCACTAGGGAAAATATTAGCATCTGTTGTAGGAAAAAAAAAAAAATTCAAAACAAAATTCAGTGGCAATACAATAGAAGTGCTTTTTTTTTTTTTTTTTTTTTTTTTTTTTTTTGAGGTGGAGTCTCGCTCTGGTCGCCCAGGCTGGAGTGCAGTGGCCGGATCTCGGCTCACTGCAAGCTCCGCCTCCTGGGTTCACGCCATTCTCCTGCCTCAGCCTCCCGAGTAGCTGGGACTACAGGCGTCCGCCACCTTGCCTGGCTAGTTTTTTTTTTTTTTTTTTTTTGTATTTTTTAGTAGAGATGGGGTGTCACCGTGTTAGCCAGGATGGTCTCAATCTCCTGACCTCGTGATCTGCCCGTCTCGGCCTCCCAAAGTGCTGGGATTACAGGCTTGAGCCACCGCGCCCGGCCAATAGAAGTGTTTTTTCTCATATTTGATATGATCTGATGCAGTTTGAACATTGATCCTAGGCAGCTTTCTCCTCTAAACGAGGGGTTAGCAAACTCACAGGCCAAACCTGGCCAGCCCGTTTTTTTATAAAGAACATTTTATTAGAACACAGCCACACCCATTCATGTATGTATTGTCTATGGCTACAATGGCAGAGGTGAGTTGTCACAATAGAGACAGCATGGCCAACAAACCAAAAATGTTTACTATCTGGCCCTTTATAGAAGAAGTGTGTTGACCCTTGTTCAAAGCAGTAAATCAGGAATCTAGACTCCTTTAATCATGATGCAGTCTTTCACCTTTAGCTACTCAGAGGAGAGAGAGAACACGAAGAAGACACACTACCTACTACACTGCCTTCACCGGAAAGTGAAACATACCACAGTTCATCAGATAGAATCAGTCACATGATCAAGAAGGTTGCGAAAGAGGCTGGGGAATTTGCAGGGTATTTTTAAACTTTCTGTTAAATGGAGGAGATAAAATGAAAATGCAAAATTTATTTTAAAAATATGACATTGATGATAGAAATATTCAGACCCTTAAACACTAAAATTGATAAAGGTGAATGCATAAAAGTAAATTAAATATTCAATTCAAAAAATAAGAAGCAATCCACAAAACAGAAATAAGAAAATACTAAATATAAAGGAAAATTTATGAGTTAGGAAAAACAGGAGAACTAATATATAAATAACAAGCTAGTTCCTTTAAGAAATGGAAAACTAAAATCTGAACTAGTGAAAGGAAAACAGGAGAAAGCACAAATGCAACAGAAAAACAAGGTAGATGCAACCACTGAAACAGAGGAATCATTTTTTGAATTATAAAAGTTAATTATACAATTGGGTCATTCTTGTCATACTCAACTAAATCAGAGTTGAGGGGCCAGGGGGAAAAAAGCATTCAAGGCATATTACATTGCTCCAAGAATGTAATTCTCTGCAAGCTTGGCTGCTGAAATGGCCTGCTGTAACCCAAAGACCAGTTTTACTGAAACCACCTGTAGTGACTCTTAAGACAAGTTTTACCTACCACCACTCACCAATCAGAGCTTGCCGGATGCCAAAAGCTTCTCAAGTGCCAATGAGCTTTCTTTCAAAACAATATGTAACATTTCTTTTTCTAATAAAACTTCCAACCTTCTCTTTGTTCTTCGGACATACCAAAGATCAGTCTGTGTATATGCCCCAAACTGCAAGTCTTCCTTCCCAAATAAAATGTCTTAAATTTAGAGATTTATCTCTATATTTTATTTAACTTCAACAAAATCATAATGGATTGAGTTGCAAAACTCTATGAAAAGGAAATTTGTAAATTGAATTAGATAATTTTCTAGAAAATTTTCTAGAAAAATATAATTTACCAAACTCACTCTAAGAGAGAGAAAAAGTTTAAATAAGTCAGCTTCCACAGAAGAAATACAGCAAGTTATTAAACGGTGACGTCCCAGTAAAGCAAAAGGTCCAGATATTTTCAATCGCAATTTCAACCAAACTTTCTAAGACCAGAAAATTTCAATGATTCTTAAAAGGTTTCAGAGAGTAGAAAAAGTTTTCAAGCACTTTTTGTTTAATCCATCAAATATTGATACCTAACCCTGATAATGATTTAAGAATAGCAAAATAACTGTATATCAGTCCAAGTTATGAATTTTGATAGAGAAATTCTAAATGAAATATAAGCAAATTGAATCTAATGACAACATATTTAAAAAATTGGATGCCATGACTAAATTGGTTTATTTCAGGAATAACAAAATAGGTATTCAGTATATCAATAAATCTAAGAATATTTATATGATCGTCTCAGAAGATACTAAAATTGTAGTTTAAAAGTTCAACACATATTCCTAAAAGCATTGAATTACATAGGCTTCACAGATGCTTCCTCAATGTAACACATCAGCTTCAAGACCAACATCTTCCTTAATGGGGAAACACTGGACCATTCCTGCTGAAATCAAAAATAAGGCCCACACTCTTCTTTACTATTCAGCATTGTATTGGAACTATTTCCCAGTGTGATAAGACACACAAAAAAAATGAGACACATAAAATGGAAAGGAAGAAATAAAGCAATCTCTATTTGAAGATGATATTATAGTATTGCTTTAAAACACCAAGAGAATTATTTTTAAAAGTCGAATGATAAAAATTCAGTTAGGTAGCAAAGATATGAAATAAACATAAAAAATTCAGACACACATATACATACACAAATAATAGAAGATATAATGAATGAGAAAGCTACATCAACAATAGCAGGCCAGGTGTAATGGCTCACATCTGTAATCTCAGCACTACGGCAGGCTGAGGTGGGAGGACTGTTTGAGCCCAGTAGTTTGAGACCAGACTGTCTAGGCAACAGAGCAAGAACCCATGCCTACAAAAAAAAATTTTTAATTTTTAATATTTTTAATGGCCGAGCATGGTGGTGCATGCCTGTGGTCCCAGCTACTCGTGATGCTGATGTAGGGGGATTTCTTGAGCCCAGGAGGCCAAGGTTGCCGTGGACCATGTTTATGCCACTGCACTCCAGCCTGGGCAACAGAGCAAAACCATATATATATAGCAAAAAGAAAATAAAATGTCATGGAAAAACCTTAAGCAATTTACAAAATACTTGTAAAAGGCAGAAAAGTAAATTTGAACAAATGGAAAAGTATGTTATGTTCTTGCATAGAATGGTTTAACATTATACAAATGTCAAGTCTCACTCAAGTTAATATACATTAGTTTGAACCATATAAAATTACTAATAATTGACCATTTTTAATGTACCAAAAAAACTAACTCATGGTTCAATCTATACTTTTCCATAAAAAAGGAAAGGAAATAAGTATTCATTTATAATTTGTTTAAAAAAAAACTAGAAAAATAAACCAGAGATTTTTAAAAAATGGCTGCTTATGGAGGTAGGGTAAAGGAGTATATATAAAAGGGCTGACGTGGATCTTCTCTGAATATAGTTTTTAAAATAAAGTTTTGACTTTTGAATCATGTAAATGTCTTACATACACAAAACAAATTTTCATCAAAAAAGAAAAAGTGAGCAAAACTTAAAAGTAAGCACAGATGGGAACAAATAAACCCAATTTATTAAAAATTTATACTAATCACACAAAGAAAAGAGCTATTTCAAGGGATTTTTTTTACATAGATGTCTGTATATCCTTAGATATTTACAAAGCATGTATAGACATATTTGTGTTTGTTAACATAAAAAGAACTGCAAAGAAATCTTAGTCATTAAAAATGGGAATATCGTTATTGTCCATTTGCTATTGTATGTATATTACAGACTACATAAGAAAGCAAAGAGTTATTTTTTTAAGGAGTAAAATTTCAAGTGTTTGAGAAAAGAAATATAAAATCAAAAAAATTTTTTTAACTCTGTGATATTAAATTTGAATTCAAAACATATTTTAAACAATTTAGTTCATATTTTTATACATGCTAGCTCTGTCCCTGAATTGTACTAGAAGAAATGGCATTCCTGGGGGGTATTAAAGATAGCTAACACTCAGATCTTAATGTGTAAGAACAATTTCCCACTAGAATAAACCTACATGGAGAAAATGGCTGAATTCACATCCAGGAAAAGGGAAAAATAAAAGGGGAGCCTGAAAGATTTTGTGGTAGCAAGCAAGCAAGGGCTCAAAGAATAATGGGGGCATGTCAAAATGATACGAGAGCCAGTGTGAAAGTGTTTGCACTGGCCAAACTGGGGAGAATCTGAGCATCAAAAAATTAGGAACTCTTGGGCCAGATGCGGTAGCTCATGCCTGTAATCCCAGCACTTTGGGAGGCCAAGGTGGGCGGATCACCTGAGGTCAGGAATTCAAGAGCAGCCTGACCAACATGGAGAAACACCATGTCTACTAAAGATACAAAATTAGCCAGGTGTGGTGATGCATGCCTGTAATTCCAGCTACTTGGGAGGCTGAGGCAGAAGAATCGCTTGAACCTGGGAGGCGGAGATTGTGGTGAGCCAAGATTGTGCCATTGCACTCCAGCCTGGGCAACAAGAGTGAAACTCCATCTCACAAAAAAAAAAAAAAATAGGAACTCTTCATTATAAAACACTTTAAAAATGTAAATACATGAACCCATAATGATGAAATAACTTATTTTTTTAACTGCTGTTTCTGCAGGACCTTAGTTCATTCCCAGCTAAAAAGGGAAACTCTTCTTTATAAATGATAGCCAACTAATAAAATGAGAGCATTAGAAAATTATCATTCTGTACCATCCAGTGAAATAATTTGATTCGGCAAATATCACAGGTCAATGAAAATCGCTGTCCTCCCCAAAAGTAGCTCTAAAATGCTCAGTCTTCCACTTTTTCTACTCTCTGAAACCTTTTAAGAATCATTGAAATTTTCTGGTCTTAGAAAGTTTGGTTGAAATTGCGATTGAAAATATCTGGACCTTTTGCTTTACTGGGACGTCACCGTTTAATAACTTGCTGTATTTCTTCTGTGGAAGCTGACTTATTTAAACTTTTCCTAATGATGGATATGGGAACAAGCAGACATCTAGAAACCATGAGCAACAATCTAGAAAGTGTTATAAGGTTAGTAAGTATACATATTAGAAATGTACAAGGCCTGCCTATTGCAATGTATTTCCACATATCGAAAGAAGAACCTGTAATTTTCACCGTTGTGTTTCTCCTTCAGATGAAGATATTGTCTCTCACAGTTTTTCTACAAAGTAAATATATCTCATGTAAGAATCAAATTGTAGGATACCAACCTTTACAGGACATCAAGCCATGACAATTTCAGTAATTAACTAGTTGTCACCTAGTCTGGAGCAAAACTCTAGAAAATGAGGTAACTGGAAAACAATGAGAAGGTAAGGAAGGCCAACTAGGAATGGCAGCTTAGCAAGGGAGCCCTGGTTTCTCCCTAATACAAAGTAGCAGAAAGCTCTGGGAAACAGCAAAGTGTAATTGGGAGTGCATGGCTCATGTGTAAAATGGAGAAAATATTTCTCTTGGGGTATGAAGTTTAAATGAAATAGTGCATGTCAGATATCTGGTGCTCATTAGGTGGTCCATATATATCAGCTTTCTTCCTCACCTGCTCTTTTTAAATAGAATATACATATATATATACACACACACACACACATATATATATATAAAAACACACATATACATACACATATATATTTGTATTTCTAGATGGTTTTACCCACAGAAATACACATGCAAATATTACTGTGAAAGGTATAGGCAAGAGAAATTGTATCTTTCCACCTTTTTATTTATTTTTCTTTTTTTGAGACAGAGTCTCACTCTGTCGCCAGGCTGGAGTGTAGTGGTACAATCTCAGCTCACTGCAACCTCCGCCTCCTGGGTTCAAGCGATTCTTCTGCCTCAGCCTCCTGAGTAGGTGGGATTATAGGTGCGTACCACCACACCCGGTTAGTTATTTGTATTTTTTTTGTAGAGATGGGGTTTCACTGTGTTAGCCAAGATGGTCTCGATCTCCTAACCTCGTGATCCGCCTGCCTCGGCCTCCCAAAGTGCTGGGATTACAGGTGTGAGCCACCACGCCTGGCCATATCTTTCTACTTCTATGCACTTCTTCTTGAACCATTCATTTGACTGGGTATTTACAGTTAAATAAGTTAGTCTTTTGGCTTCCTTATGAAAGCTCTTCTGTCTTCAAATAAGATATTTTTCAACAGCATAGTGAATGAAAGAAGGCTTACACAAATGAGAAAATAGTGCAGGTTTCCATTTATACAAACTTCTAAAGCAGGCTAAACTAATTTATAATGAAAAATATCAGGACAGAGGCTACTTTTGGAATAGGAGTGGAGGACGAGTAGAAAAGAGCACAAGAGAACTATCTGGATGATGGTAATGGGACAGTAATGTTCTATATCTTGATGGGGGTTGAGTTGCTGTATTCCCAGCACATATTTTGCAATGCACATTTCAGATTTGTTCATTTCATTGTACATAAATCAAAAGAAAAACTATAAACAACTATTGACCTGTAGTTAGTCATATAAATGCTGAAGTGTTTAGGAGAAAACTGATTTGGTAACTTACTTTAAAGTGCATTCGAAAACAAAAAAAGATAGATTGATGAATGTAAAGTAAGTACAGATATGTGATAAAACAATTATAATAAAAACTCATAGATAAAATCTATGTGGTGGATATACAGGTATCTACTGGAAAATTCTTTCAATTTTTCTGTATACTAAAATATTTTCATAACAAAATATTAGAAAAAAATATTAATTCTGACACCCCAAATTTCAAGACTTAAGGAGATGTCATGGATATTACATTGGGCAGGTTATATAAACTCTCTGTGCCTCAAGTCTCCTCATCTGTGAAGTGGGGATAATGATAGTACCTACATCATAGGGCTGTTGTGAAGGTTAAATGAATCAAGTAGTGGGTCCAACATCACACAGCTAGTAAGTAACACAGCTGCGATTTGAACACAGCGATGTGGCTCAAGCAACCATCAGTGGTTCTGAACCACTATACTACGTTGCTACTCTGAAAAATGCAAGGAGAAATGACACAACTGAGAAGTAGTCGCTCCTTCAATCATAGCTCTGATGAACAGTCATTTCCAGATCTTTCCCCTTTGTGATAATCCAGATAGAGGAGCCTATGGATTTTTTTGTCTGTTGTTAAAAGTCCCATTACTGCAACTGTCCTCTGAGCACAGTGGGGATTTCGGTTAGTTAACTCTCTGTTAACAGAACATTTCAGTGGGAATAAAAAAGCTTTGTTAGTGACCATGATGTGATTTGTAGCAATGTTTAATCAAAGGTTAACAACAATTTTATTCAGTTACCACAGGAAAGATCTTGGGGCTGAGTCTCCTGAACTAAAAGGAACTAGTATCATTTAACTCTGATGTTTATGCCTGTTGATGAAAACTATCATCAAAACAACACAAGACAAGAAGGAGGAAAAAATCAATAAATAGAATATAAAGTGAAGACAGGCATGAGACAACAACAGGAAGAACTGCAGTATGATATGGTAAGCAAACTCATAAGCTTTAAAATCGGGCAGACCAGAGTGACAGAGATGTGTGAACTTGTTCAGTACCTTCATCCCTCCGAGCTCCTATTTCCCCATATCTAAAGTGAAGATAATACCATCCACTTTATAGAGAATTTGCGAGTTCCAGGAGACAAGCTATGTAGTTTTTATACAGAGCCCTACAGATGGTAGCCACTCAATAAATGATAACTGGTATTCTTTAGAGTATGTCACATAATATCATATTTTTAAGGAACTAATAGATGTTGCGCTGTACTCACAGCAACAAGGTATAGAGGCTGCACATGAAGCCTTTATTTAGTGAAAAATAGACTTGCTAAAAGTAATATTTACAAATACCCATTATATGTGCTAGCTGCTCCTTATTTATAGAGGAAGTGAACGGGGAAATAAAATCTCCACTTCAAGAGCTTCTAGTCAGCTAAGTAAGACAACACAATTCCAGACCTAGGAGAAAAATTACATTTGTGTGTAACCAAATACAAAGGAAAGCCTTTCAGAAAAAGCTTGAGATCAAGGGTGAAAAAATGACATCAGCTTGAATTCTAAGCTTTACATTGTATACTTGTCCACTGCAGCTCTTGTGTCATTTCAGCTAATATTATGACTAGAAGTTAGAATAAGGTCTAGATTATGGTAAACTCTATGTAAGTGCTTTATATTTATTAACCTACTTAGTACTATAACAGCCATATGAGGGTGGTCATTTCATTATGCCCATTTTACAGATGAAGATACTAAGGCAAGAGAGGTAAAGTAATTTGCCCAGGGTTACACAGTCAGTGAGAGATAAAGCTGGGATTCACCACAAGCAATCACTCCAGAGTTCAGGTCTTAGCCTGATGCCATACCGTGTCAGATGTTGAATCCACTTCCATCAGAAAGATAAAACCATCTGCATGCATATGTAAATGAAGATAAAGGTAAACTAAAGAAAGATGAAATGTTGAGGTTTTTTCTTCTTGTCAAATATAAAGTAATATAACTAACATGGAGACAATGCTGGTATGATAGTAGTTCAAAATTTAGTCCATATACACAGGAAGGGGAACATCACACACCGGGGCCTATTGTGGGGAGGCGGGAGGGAGGAGGGATAGCATTAGGAGATACACCTAATGTAAACGACGAGTTAATGGGTGCAGCA
Source organism: Macaca nemestrina (assembly GCF_043159975.1). Lineage (NCBI taxonomy): Eukaryota > Metazoa > Chordata > Mammalia > Primates > Cercopithecidae > Macaca > Macaca nemestrina. The sequence continues at coordinate 117,005,715 of NC_092145.1, read as the reverse complement.
CACCAACATGGCACATGTATACATATATAACAAACCTGTACGTTGTGCACATGTACCCTAGAACTTAAAGTATAATAAAAAAAAAAAAAATTTAGTCCATATAATGTGAAGAGTGTTTTTCTGCTGTTGAGTTCACTCAGTTTCCACATGGCCAAAGATAACTCAAAGCATCTATGGCTATGCTATTCTGTACTGCTCCTCTGGCCTTGAATAGTAGCTCTTAGGCTCGTTAAGCCAGCTGCAAAGTGTAGCTAATCAATTATAGCAGCCAGAAATAGTATATATTCATGAGTACAGCAGTGGCCTTTAACCCACAGAGCAAGGCCATTGCAGAGGATAGAAAACCAAACCTTGCAGCTCAGCCTCAACTTTCACCCTGATTTCCCATCCTCGGCAGCCCCAGAGAAGTAATTTTCAGTTTAGTCGCTTGCTGATAGCCATCTGCGTCACAAAACCATTATCCACTCCGTGCCTTCCTACTTAACTCAATGTGTTCTGAGCCTGATAACCGAGACTACTGCAGAGGCACTCAGGACTGAACTTAATAGAGAGATTCAATTGCATTTCACCCCAGAGGGGGCTGCTTACAGGTCAGTGCTAAGATAATCAAGCAGCTTACGCCTCTGCCACCCCTGCTATTGCCGCAGGTTGTTTCATAACCTGAGAAAATTCAAACACATTTATTGACAAATAAAAGTGACAACTGAAATTCTAGGAAAACCACCTTCTTTTTATTTTTATTTTTTTTTTATCAAGATTGGACACAGCAAGTAATATTTCCCTAGGAGCAGTTTTGTTTTTCCTTCCAATCCTTCCACCCAGATATTTTATGTTAAATCTCAGTTTTTGAGACTGAGGAACCATGTTAAGTCAACAACAGCTTTCCCAATTTGAGATAGCCATAGCTTGATCTGCAACAGAAAATACCAGTGTTAATAAGGCCTAATTAATTGCTTATGAGGAGAAATAAATGATTGGTTTAATTGATTGCTTAAGGGGAAAAAGATATGATACATGTTTTTATATATTTTTAAGGTCTTAAATTTATGTCTTGCTAAGCCAATAAATATTTTTATAGAACCATTATGTAAATAGTTTTGTTCCAGGTACTGTGATTTACACAGACTATATCTTTATCAAATATATACCAGATATATTATACACTAAGAATTCAAGTAAATAAGACACAATCCTGCCATCATGAGTTCTGTCAGCTGCATGCTTCTCCACTGTCTGACCTAGAATCATAGATTATACACAAAAGGGCTACTGTTCCAGGGGGCAGATCCCTCAAATGGAAAGAGAAAAGTTGTCAATGTGATTTCCTTCTCTTTATCCTCCCTTGGTCCAATGGAAGGAGAAATAAAAGGATGAGATGTTTTTCATTTTACTAGAAGGCCTTAAACATCAAAAAAGAAGTTTAGATATAATCTAATCATTCAACATTTTTAAGAAAAGCAGTGGCTTCATTTCTTAGGGAAGTGTTTTAGACAAGATAATGTAGAAGACATGTAGAATTGGTATAAATAAATATTAGAAACAGGATGCTCAGTTTAAGAACTACTGTGGAACATAGGTAATTAGATGTAGTTGAGAAGAGACATCTGCTTCTGGCCAAGATGGAGTGATAGGAGTATATGGACCCTTCCGCCTGAAACAACTAAAATATCAGACAAAATACATGCTACGATGTTGTTCTGACATGGGTTATCAGCGAGCATAAGACAATGATTCCTATGACAGGAGAAACAAATGAGATAAGTCCTATGATTGCCTCAGTTTACTGTCAAGACAGAGTTCTCAGGCCACATCACAGGCAGAGAAAACCCAGGAGGAGCCTAACAGTCTCCCTGAGTTAAAAAGATGGAATTCAGAGCCCAAGGATGGCTAAGTTTGCAGGAATAACAGAGAGGAGATAGATGCACAAAGACAGAGCTCCCAGAGATTTGCAGAAGATCTTCCTCAAATCTTCAGCTGAGTACTGATCAGCACAATAGTGTAGGAGAAAACCACCCGAGACTGAAGACAGAACCATCCCAAATCCCTAGAGAACATATAGGTATTTCCACTAACCAGAGTGAAAAATCCTTGTAATTCACAAGACAATGGATTCAATGAGTACTTGGAAGGGTATAGCCTCAGTAGTAGGGGTGAAAAAATTAGTTATAGACTAAAAGTTGATCTGGTTTCACCTAACAAAGTTTTAAAGTAAGGCTTGAAAGGATTAAACTGTTTTCAAGTAATCTAAGCACATTCAAGAACAAAGCTCAAAAATTTTATAGAAACAAAAAATAATTCAGCATAAAACAAAGTAAAATTCACAATGTCTGGCATCCAATCAAGAATTACAAGATGTGCAAAGGAGCAGGGAAATGAAACTGATAATGAGGAGAAAGTAAATCAATATAAAGAAACTAAAAACAACATAGGTATCAGAAGTAGTACACAAAGACACTAAAACAGATATTTTTATTATATTGGATGTGTTCAAGAAGGCAGAAAAAAATTGAGCATGTTAGAGACATGGAAGCTATACAAAACACTCAAATCAGCCGGGCACAGTAGCTCACCTCTGTAATCCCAGCAACTCTGGAAGCTGAGGCACGAAGATCACTTGAGCCCAGGGTTTCAAGACCAGCCTGGGCAATACAGCAAGACCCTTATCTCTACAAAAATTTTTAAAAGTTAAAGAAAATAAAAACTCAAATCAAACGTTTACAGATAAAACTACAGTGTCAAAGATTTCTTTAAAAATGCACTGGATAGGGTTACCAGCCAAGTAGACACTAGAGGAGAAAACCTCAAAACCCTAGGAATAGAACTTATCAAGAATAAAATATGCAGAGAAAAAATACTGAAAAATGAACAGAGTATTAGTAACCTCTAGGACAATCAAGTAGTCTAATATACATGCCACTGGAGGCCACAAAAGAATAGAAAAATACTTGAGGAAATAATGGTTAAAATTTTTCTAATTTGATGAAAACTACAAACTCACAAACCTAAAAAGCTGGATGTTTCCTAACCACCAGAAATATTTTAAAAAATCAAGATACATTATATTCAAATTATTAAACCAAGGCTAAAAAGAAAATCTGAAAACTAGCCAGAGGGGTCAAAAAGACATTATGTAGAGTAACAAAGTTAAACAGGTAGCAGATGTTTCATTAGAGATAATCCAAGCCAAAAGACAACAGAGGAACATATTTAAAGTACTGAAAGAAAAAAATACCTGTCACATGGAAGCCTATACCTAGTGAAAATACCTCTTGAAAGGATGATTTTCTCATACATGCAAAGGCTGAAGGAATTAATTATCAATAGTCCTGGACTACAAGAAAGACTTTCAAGCAGAAGAAAAGAAACAGGTTATATGAGGAATGAAAAGTACCAGAGATGGTAAATATAAAAGACTTCTTTGTTATTTTTGAAGCTATTAGAAGACAATTGACTATTGAAAGCAAATATAATAATGTATTATGGGCTTATAAATTATATATCAGTAAGACATATAAATCAATGACACAAAGGTTAGGGTAGAGAGATGAAAATATACTGTCATAAGATACTTATATGTGAAATAGTATCAAATTATTTGAAAGTAGACCTTAAGTTAAAGATTTATGTTATAAACCCTAAAGAAACCAAAATAAATTTATAGCAATAATCCAACAGAGGAAATAATAAGAAAAATATTTTTTAATCCCCTCAATCATAAAGGTTGCAGGGGGAAAGGAAAAATAAAACAAATAACAGATGGAAAAAATAAAAAAAAAAAAATAGGGCACAAGATTTAAATGTAACTACATAAATAATCATGTTACATGTATAATAGTCTAAACACTTCAATTAAAAGCCAAATTGGATTGTCAAGTTGGATTGAGAAGCAAGGAGCAACTACCTATATGATGCCTACAAGAAACTCATTTTAAATATAAAGACAAATAGGTTAAAGTAAAAGAATAGGGAAAGATAGACCATGCTAACACTGATCAAAAGAATGTTGCAGTGGTTATATTAATATTAGATTAAGTAGATTTGAAAGTAAAGATACTACCTAGGATAAAGAGGGACATTTCACAATGATAATGGTGTCAGTTTATCAAGAAGACATAACAGTTATAAACATTTATTTATCTAATAATAAAGCTTCAAAACACATGAAGCAAAATCTGATAGGACTGAAATGACAAATAGAAAATTCCACAGTGATAAGTGGGGCCTTTCAACACTCCTGTTTCCACAATTGATAGACTAGACCAAAAAACATCAGCAAGGACATAAAAAATGAATAACACAAACAATTTGATCTAATTCATATTTACCAAGATAGATCACATTTCCAATTATAAAATAAGTTTCAATAAGTTTTAAAAGACTCAAATTATATCAAGCAACTTATCTAACTATAATGAAATTAAATTTAAAATCAATAAGAGAGATATCCAGAAAATCACTATATACTTGGAAATTAAATAACATGGATCCAAGAAGAAATAACAAAGAAAATTAGAAGGTGTTTTCAACTGAATGAAAAATAAAAACACCACATATCAAGATGGTGGGCTGCATTCAAATGTCTATATTAGGAAAGAAGAAATGTCTCAAATCAGTAGTGACTTTAACTTATACCTTAAGAAATGAGAAAATATAAATTAAACTTAAAAATAAGCAGAATAAAGTAAATAGACTAGAAATAAATAAAATATAAAATCAAAATAATAGAGAAAATTAGTGAAACCAAAGGCCTTTTGAGAGGATCAAAAACCAATGAAGGTGACACACCTCTAGCCAGACTAATCAGAAAAAAGAAATCCAAAAATACCAACATCAGGAAGAAAGAAGTTATATAACTACAAATTCTACAGATATTAGAAGGAAAATACAACTAACTAATGGAGGATTGAGGCAAGATGGCTGACTAGATGAAGCCAGGAGGAACTCCTGCCACTGAAGGAACAGGACACTGTGAAGAATAGCATACTCTGAGCATATCTTCAAAGGTAAGGCATTGAGAATGGATGGAGGGAGGACACAGATGCTGGGCTGAAGCGGAAGGAAGCTAGAACCCTGCATGAGGCTGTAGCACACAGGGACTCATTTCTGACCCCAAGTTACTCCTGGGGATGGGGTGAGTTGAGCTGGCAAGGAGCCACCCACTCTTGCCACAGACCTCTGGAAGCTGAGGCACAAAGATCACTTGAGCCCAGGGTTTCAAGACCTCTGGAATCCAGGCAGCAGGAGACTCCACAGTCCCCATGGACACTTGAGCAGACAGGAAGAGCTGCTTATAGAGGTGATAAGGGCAGGACTCCAGCCTGTGTGGAGCCCAGAGGGTTTGATACAGGAAAGTCTGCAGTAGAGCACAGCCACAGATGCCCATCCCCCAAGGCTCCCCATGCTCCTCTAAAAGATGTAATTAGGGGCACTGTTGGCCCTGAACAGAACAAAGGTGATCTTGCCCATAATGCAAGTCAGTCCAACCTGAGCATCCCACTGTCTGCTGGCCTATCCCAGGGGCCCAGCCTAGCCACATCTGCTTGCAGTACAGCCTCAGATGTCTAACTGGGGTGCCTCCTGGGAATTTGCATCATAGCTCCTGCTTTGACAAACCATGCCTAACCATTGGAAAGCTCCAGCAGAGTGGCCCCCATTGATGCACACCAGCCCACTAGCACCCTTCCCTCACTGTAACCTCCCCTGTGCCACTTTGCCAACATGCAATTCACCACAGCCACCGTCTCCATTGCTTTGATGGTGCATGTGTCTGCAGGTGAACCTTTCCTCCTCTTCCCTGATGATATGCATGTGTGCACGCACTCCACCATGCCACTGTTGCCAGCATGAGTACACCCCATCCCTGACTCAACTATGCCACCACTGCCAGAGCAAATGCACACACAGAGGCCAGTGGCCCCACCCTCCAATCTTGTGCTATCACTGCTGCTGGTGTGAATGCATGCACAGAGGCCAAAGGTCCCACACTGACACTGCTGCTAGCATGAGTGTGAGCATAAAGGGCTGCCAGCCTTGCACATACCAGTGTTTTGACCCTGTACTGACACCACTGCCAGTGCAAATGTGTGAATAGGCTCCAGTGGCCCTGCCCCTCAGCCAATGCTGGCACCGCCACTGCTGTGAACACCTGCACTGAGGCTGGTAGCCCCACAACGGCCAGTGCCTTGCCACAGCTGATAAGCATGTATGCTGCCATGCTGCCACAGCTGCTGCCATGCTGCCACAGCTGCAAACAAACATGAATCCCACTGCCACTGCCTGACAAAGTGATTTGGCTGGCACCACCCATCAGAGTTTTCTCAGTGGTCCGGGAACACCTCGGCCCCTCCAGGACAGCAGATTCGTAACTATGAGGGGCGAGAGAACAAAGCTGGGGAATTGAGACTAGCTCTCCCAAAGTTAGAGCACACAGCCCAGGAGTGTAAAAAAAAAAAAAAAAATCTAAAAGACAGTAAGATCAAAGATTGAAGGAACATCAGCCCACACTGATGAGAAAACCTGAGCAAGAACTCTGGCAACTCAAAAAGTCAGAATGTCTTCTTACCTCCAAATGACCACACTACTTCCCCAACAATGGTTCTTAATCAGGTTGAAATGGCTGAAATGACAGAAAAAGAATTTGCAATATGGATAGAATTAAGATTATTGAGATTCAGGAGACAGCTGAAATCCAATCTGAGGATTCTAAGAAATATAATAAAATGATACAGGAGATGAAAGATGAAATGGCCACATTAAGAAAGAACCAAACTAATCTGATAGAGCTGAAAAACTCACTGCAGGAATTTCAGAATATAATCACAAGTATTAACAGTAGGATCAACTAAGCTGAGGAAAGAATCTCAGAAGTCAAAGACCAGTTCCCTGAAATAATTCAGTCAGATAAAAATAAAGAAAAAGCAAAAAAGGATGAACAAAACCTCCAAGAAATACCGGATTCTGTAAAAAGAGCACATCTATGATCTGTTGGTGTCCCTGAAGAGTGGGCAAGAAAGCAAGCAACTTGGAAAACATACTTTAGGATATCATCCATGAAGATTTCCCCAACCTTGCTAGAGAGGCCAACATTCAAATTCAGGAAATGCAAAGAACTCCTGAAAAACACTACATGAGAAGATCATCCCAAAGACACATAGTCATAGTAATCAGATTCTCCAAGGTTGTAATGGAAAAAAAAAAAAAAGCTAAAGCCAGCTAGAGAGAAGGGGCAGGTTGCCTACAAAGTAAATCCCATCAGGCAAAGAGTGGACCTTTCAGCAGAAAACCTACAAGCCAGAAGAGACTGGGGCCTATATTCAGCATTCTTAAAGAAAAGAATTTGCAACCCAGAATTTCATATCCAGCCAAACTAAGCTTCATAAGTGAAGAATAAATAAGATCCTTTTCAGATGAGCAAGTGCTAAGGGAAATCATTACCACCAGATTTTCCTTATAAGAGTTACTGAAGAGACTGTTAAATATTGGAAGAAAAGACTGTTACCAGCCACTACAAAAACACTCTCAAGTACATAGACCAGTGACACTATAAAGCAACCACACAAACAAATCTGTATAATAGCCAATTAACAGCACAGTGACAGGATCAAATCCACACACAGCAATACTAACTTTGAATGTACATGGGCTAAATGGTCCAACTGAAAGACACAGAGTGGCAAGTTGGATAAAAAAGTAAGACACAACTATATGCTGTCTTCAAGAGACCCATCTTACATGCAATGACACCCATAGGCTCAAAGTAAAGAGATGGAGAAAAATCTATCAGGCAAATGGAAAAGAGAAAAAAGCAGCAGTTGCTATTCTAATTTCAGACAAAACAGACTTTAAACAAAAAAAAAAATCAAAAAAGACAAAGAAAGGCATTACATAATGGTAAAAGGCTCAATTCAACAAGAAGACCTAACTATCCTAAATATATATGCACCCAACACAGGAGCACCCAGATTCATAAATCAAGTCTTTAGAGACCTAAGAAGAGACTTAGATAACCACACAAAATAGTGGGAGACTTCAACAGCCCACTGACAGTATTAGACAGATAATCGAGACAGAAAACTAACAAAGATATTAAGGACCTGAACTTGACACTTGAACAAATCAACCTAATAGACATCTACAGAACTCTCCACCCCCCCCCGAAAAAAAACCAGAATATACATTCTTCTTATCTGCACATGACACACACTCTAAAACTGACCACAGAATAGAACATGAAATAATCCTTAGCAAATTCAAAAAAACTGAAAACATACCAACCATTCTCCTGAACCACAATACAATAAAAATAGAAATTAATACTAAGAAAATTCACTCAAAACCATACAATTACATGGAAATTAAACAACTTGATTCTGAATGACTTTTGGATAAACAATGAAATTAAGGCAAGAATCAAAAAAATTCTTTGAAAATAAGAGCAAAAATATACCAGAATTTCTAGGACACAGTTAAAACAGTGTTAAGAGGGAACTTTACAGCACTAAAAGTCCACATCAAAAACTTAGAAATTTCTAGGACACAGTTAAAACAGTGTTAAGAGGGAACTTTACAGCACTAAAAGTCCACATCAAAAACTTAGAAATATCTCAAATTAACAACCCAACATTACAACTAGAAAAACTAGAAAAACAAGAGCAAACTAACCCCAAAGCTAGCAAAAGATAAGAAATAACCAACATCATAGCTGAACTGCAGAAAATTGAGATACAAAAAGCTATACAAAAGATCAATGAATCCCGGATTTGGTTCGTTGAAAGACTCAATAAGATAGATAGACAACTAGCTAGACTAGCTAGACTAATGAAAAAAAGAGAGAAGATCCAAATAAACACAATCAGAAATGACAAAACAGTTATCACTGATTCCCACAGAAATACAAAAGACTCTCAGATACTACTATGAACACCTCTATGGATACAAGTAACAAAACCTAGAAGAAATGGATAAATTCCTGGAAACATATCACTTCTCAAAATTGAACCAAGAGGAGATTGAATCCCTGAAGAAACTAATAAGGAGTTCTGAAGTTGAATCAGTAACGAAAAGCCTACCAATCAGAAAAACCCCAGGACCAGATAGATTCACAGCTGAACTCTACCAGATGTATAAAGAAGAGCTGGTACCAAGCCTAATGAAACTATTCCAAAAAAGTGAGGAGATGGGACTCCTCACCAACTCATTCTATTAGGTCAGTATAATCTTGATCACAAAACCTGTTAGTGACACACACAAAAAAGAAAACTTCAGGCCAATATCCTTGATGAACATTGATGCAAAGATCCTCAACAAAATACTTGCAAACCAAATCCATCGGCACATAAAAAAGTGAATCCAATACAATCAAGTAGGCTTTATCCCTGGGGTGCAAAGTTGGTTCAATAAATTGGTTGCAAATCAGTAACTGTGATTCATCACATAAACAGAACTGAAAACATAAACCATACAATCATCTCAATATATGCAGAAAAGGTTTTTGATAAAATTCAACATCCCTTCATGTTAAAAACCCTCAACAATCCAGGCGCTGTGGCTCATGCCTGCAATCCCAGCACTTTGGGAGGCTGAGGCAGATGGATCACCTGAGGTCAGGAGTTCTGGACCAGCCTGCCAACATGACAAAATCCCATCTCTACTAAAAATACAAAAATTAGCTGGGCATGGTGGCAGGAGCCTGTAACCCCAGTGACTTGGGAAGCTAAGGCAGGAGAATTGCTTGAACCTGGGAGGTGGAGGTTGCAGTGAGCTGAAATCATGCCATTGCACTCCAGCCTCGGCAAAAAGAGTGAAACTCCATCAAAAGAAAAGAAAAAAAAAACCCTAAATAAACTAGGCATTGAATAAACATATCTCAAAATAATAAGAGCCATCTATGAAAAATCCACTGCAAAACATCATACTGAATGGGCAAAAACTGGAAGCATTCCCCTTGAAAACTGGTACAAGTTAAGGATGCCCTATCTCATCACTCCTATTCAACATAGTATTGGAAGTCCTTGCCAGACTAATCAGGCAAGAGAAAGAAATAAAAGACATCTAAATAGAAAGAGAGGAAGTCAAACTATCTTTGTTTGCAGATGACATGATTCTATATCTAGAAAATCCTACCCAAAAGCTTCTTAAGCTGATAAACAACTTTGGTGCCAAGTCTCAGGATATAAAATCAATGTATGAAAATCACTAGCATTCCTATACACCAATAATAGTCAAGCTGATAGCCAAATTACGAATGTAATCCCATGCACAACTGCCACAAAAAGAACATACCTAGGAATACAGCTAACCAGGAAGGTGAAAGATCTCTACAATGAGAACTACAAAACACAGCTGAAAGAAATCGGAGATGACACAAATAAATGGACACACACGCCATGCTCCTGAATAGAATCAATATCATTTAAATGGCCATACTGCCCAAAGCAATTTATGAATTCAATACTATTTCTATCAAACTATCAATGACATTGTTTACAGAAGTAGAAAGAAAAACTATTTATAAATTCACATGTAACCAAAAAAGAGCCCAAATAGCCAAGGCAATCCTAAGCACAAAGAACAAAACTGGAGGCATCATGCTACCTGACTTCAAACTATACTACAAGGCTACACTAACCAAAACAACATGTTACTGGTACAAAAAACAGACACATAGACCAATGGAAGAGAATAGAGAGCTCAGAAATAGAGCTGCACACCTATAACCATCTGATCTTCAACAAAGCGGACAAGGAAAGCAATAGAGAAAGGATTCCTTATTCAATAAATGGTGGTAGGATAACTGGCTAGCCATAGGCAGAGGATTGAAACTGGACCCCTTCCTTATACCATATACAAAAATTAAGATGGATTAAAGACTTAAATGTAAAACCCAAAACTATAAAAACTTAGAAGAAAACATAGGAAATATGATTCTGGACATAGGAATGAACAAAGATTTTATGACAAGGATGCCAAAAGCAATTGCAACAAAAGTAAAAATTGACAAATGGGATCTAATTAAACTAAAGAGCTCCTGCACAGCAAAAGAAACTATCCAACAGAGTAAAGAGACAACTTATAGAATGGGAGAAAAATTTGCAAACTGTGCATCTGACAAAGGTCTAATATCCAGCATCTATAAGGCACTTAAACAAATTTACAAGAAAAAAACAACCCCATTAAAAAGTAGGCAAAGGACATGAACTCTTTTCAAAAGAAGACAGACATGTGGCTGAGAAGCATATGAACAAAAGTTCAATATCACTGATCATTAGAGAAATGCAAATCAAAACCACAATGAGATATCATCTCATGCCAGTTAGAATGGCTACTATTAAAAAGTCAAAAAATAACAGGTGTTGGCGAGGTTGCAGAGAAAAAGGAAAGCTTATACACTGTTGGTGGTAGTGTAAAGTAGTTCAACTATTGTGGAAAGCAATGTGGCAATTCCTCAAAGAACTAAAAACAGAAATGCTATTTTACCCAGCAATTCCATTACTGAGTATATACCCAAAGGAATATGTATCATTCTACCATAAAGACACATGCACATGTATGTTCATTGCAGCACTGTTCACAATAGCAAAGACATGGACTCAACCTAAATACCATCAATGGTAGACAGGATAAAGAAAACATGGTACATATATACCATGGAATATTATGCAGCCATAACAAGAATGAGATCAGGTCCTTTGTAGAAACGTGGTTGGAGCTGGAGGCCAATATCCTTAGCAAATTAACACAGAAACAGAAAACCAAACACCACATGTTCTCACTTACAAGTGGAAGCTAAATCATGGGAACACATGGACACATAGAGGGGAACAACAGACACCAGGGCCTACTTAAGGGTGAAGAGAGGGAGGAGGGTGAGGATTGAAAAACTACCTATCTGGGTGATGGAATAATCTGACACCAAACCGTCTGACACGCAATTTACTTGTATAACAAACCTGCCTGTGTACTCTTGAACATGAAATAACAGTTAAAATAAGTAAATAAAATAAAAATAAAAGGAAAATGCCTTAGTTATCTATTGCTGCATAGTAATTATCACAAAACATGGTAGCTTAAACCAGCAAACATTTATTATCTCACAGTTTCTGTGAGTCAGGAATTAAATTTCTTTAAAAATCTTCAATCTTTCACTAACTCTCTCCTCAGTGCTCTTCCATGTTGTGCCCACTGCTCAATTCCAAACCACTCCCACTTTTTTGCTTTTGGCTATTCCAGTACTCCATTCTCAGTACAAAAAAATTTGTGTTAGTTTTCCATTGATATGTAACAGATTGTCCCCAGTCTAAGTGCTTCAAGAAACAAACATGTATTATCTTAAAATGTATGTGGCTCAGGAATTTCAGAGCATTTTATCTTGATGTTTCTGTCTCAAGGTCACTTGTGAGATTGTAGCCAATATGGTAGCCAGGACTAGAGTCATCTGGAGATGTGACTAGGGCCAGAAGACTCACTTCCAAGATGGCTAATTCACGTGACTGTTGGCAGGAAGCCGAAGTTCCTTGCTGCCTTTTGGCAGAAGGCCACCATTTCTTGCCATGAAGGTTTCTCCATGGGGTTATACTTGAGTGTCATTACACATGACAGCTGGCTTCTATTGAGTAGGCAATCCAAGACACAGATTAAGGAGGATGCCATCAATGTCTTTTATATCCTAATCTTGGACATCATACAATTTTAATTCTGCCATATTTTGATAGAAGTCGGTCATTTAGCACGACTCAAACATGGAGGGGGTGGCGCAGAATTTATTTTCTGTGTCTTTAAGGGAGGAGTACCAAATTATTTGTGAATCTATTTTAAAACCACCACATTTAATAAGGGAATATTATGAACAACTTTATACCAATAAATTTGACAGCTTTTATGAAATGAACAAATAACTTGGAAGACAGAATTCTCAATGATCACTCAAAAAGTAAGAGATAACCAGAATACTCCTATATCTACTTAAAAATTTAACTTGTAATTTAAAAACTTTCCCACAAAATCAACACAAAACAAAAATTCTAGGCTCAGACAGCTGCTCTACTAATGATTTCTACCAAACATTTTTTTTTTTTTTTTTTGAGACAGGGTCTTGCTCTGTCACCCAGGCTGGAATGCAGTGGCATGATCATAGCTCCCTGCAGCCTTGAACTCCTGGGCTCAAGGAATCCTCCCACCTCAGAATCCTGAGTAGCTGGGGCTACAGGCATGCACCACTACATCCAGCTAATTTTAAAAATTATTTTTAGAGATGAGGTCTCCCTCTGTTTCCCAGGCTGGTCTCAAACTCCCGGGCTCTAGCGAACCTCCCACCTTGGCCTCCCAAAGTGATGGGATTATAGGTGTGAGCCACCATGTCCAGCCTTCAATCATTTAAAGGCCAAATAATACTAATTCAACAAAACTCCTACAGAAAATTAAAAGGAAAGGAATACTTTCAAAGTCTTTCAATTAGTTGAGAAATATTGTGATACCAAAACCAAAGACATTTTATAAAGATAATATTACAGAGCAATATCCCTCAGGAACACAGATATAAAACTTCTTTTGAGAAGTGTCTGTTCATATCCTTTGCCCACTTTTTGATGGGGCTGTTTGTTTTTTCCTTGTAAATTTGTTTGAGTTCTTTGTAGGTTCTGGATATTAGCCCTTTGTCAGATGAGTAGATTGCAAAAATGTTCTCCCATTCTGTAGGTTGCCTGTTCACTCCGATGGTAGTTTCTTTTGCTGTGCAGAAGCTCTTTAGTTTAATTAGATCCCATTTGTCAATTTTGGCTTTTGTTGCCATTGCTTTTGGTGTTTTAGACATGAAGTCCTTGCCCATGCCTATGTCCTGAATGGTATTGCCTATGTTTTCTTCTAGGGTTTTTATGGTTTTAGGTCTAACATTTAAGCCTCTAATCCATCTTGAATTAATTTTTGTATAAGGTGTAAGGAAGGGATCCATTTTCAGCTTTCTACATATAGTTAGCCAGTTTTCCCAACACCATTTATTAAATAGGGAATCCTTTCCCCATTTCTTGTTTTTGTCAGGTTTGTCAAAGATCATATGGTTGTAGATGTGTGGTATTATTTCTGAGGGCTCTGTTCTGTTCCATTCTCAAAAGAAGACATTTATGCAGCCAACAGACACATGAAAAAATGCTCATCATCACTAGCCATCAGAGAAATGCAAATCAAAACCAAAATGAGATACCATCTCACACCAGTTAGAATGGCAACCATTAAAAAGTCAGGAAAAAAACAGGTGCTGGAGAGGATGTGGAGAAATAGAACACTTTTACACTGTTGGTGGGACTATAAACTAGTTCAACCATTGTGGAAGACAGTGTGGTGATTCCTCAAGGATCTAGAACTAGGAATACCATTTGACCCAGCCATCCCATTACTGGGTATATACCCAAAGGATTATACATCATGCTGCTATAAAGACACATGCACACGTATGTTTATTGCGGCACTATTCACAATAGCAAAGACTTGGAATCAATCCAAATGTCCACCAGTGACAGACTGGATTAAGAAAATGTGGCACATATACACCATGGAATACTATGCAGCCATAAAAAAGGATGAGTTCATGTCCTTTGTAGGGACATGGATGCAGCTGGAAACCATCATTCTCAGCAAACTATCACAAGAACAGAAAACCAAACACCGCATGTTCTCACTTATAGGTGGGAATTGAACAATGAGAACATTTAGACACAGGAAGGGGAACATCACACACCGGGGCCTGTTGTGGGGTACAAGGAGGGGAGAGGGATAGCATTAGGAGATATGCCTAATGTAAATGATGAGTTAATGGGTGCAGCACACCAATATGGCACATGTATACATATGTAGCAAACCTGCACATTGTGCACATGTACCCTAGAACTTAAAGCATAATAAAAAATTAAAAATAAATAAATAAATAAAAAGAAAGGAAAAAAAGCCATAGATGCTAGAAGACATACAAAGCCAAAGAGGATAAATACAAAAAAAAAAAAAAAAAAAAAACTTCTTACCATTTTACAAATTTAATTCAACAATATAAAAAAAGGATCAGATTAGAATTATTCTCAGAGTAGATTGGTTTCATATTTTGGTTTAAGAGATTTAAAAAGAAAAAACAACATCAACAGATATAGAAAAACATTTGAAAAGTTTCAACATCTATTTCTGATTAAAACTCTCAGTAAACTAGGAATAAAAGGAAACTGTCTCATACTGATAAAGGACATCTTTAAAAAGTGTATAGTCACTACCATACTTGTGGTGAATAACTAAATTATTTTCTCCTAAGATTAAAAGAAAAAAGGCAAGAATATCCACTTTCCTCACTTCTATTCAACAGTACATTGTAGAGTCCAGCCAGTGAAATAAGAGTTTTAAAAAAGGAAATAAAAGGCACAAAAATTGAAAAATAATAATTAAAACTACCTTATCAGATGATATGATTATTTATGTATAAAATCCTACATTACCAAATAAAAGAATACTAGAACAAGTGAAATTAGCAAATTGGCAGGATACAAAGTTACACAAAGCTAAATTTATAAAACTTCTAGAAGAAAATATATGAGAAAATCTTTGTGAATTGAGTTACATAAAGATTTCTTAAGTGTAACAGCCAAGCACAATTTATAGAAGAAAAACTGAATAAACAGGGATTCACCAAAATTAAGAAATTTTCCTCAAAATACACCATTGAAAAAATGAAAAAGCAAGTCATGCACAAGGAGAAAACATTTGCCAATCACATATTTGATAAAAGACATGTGTCCAGAATATTTAAAGAACTCTTAAGTCACAATAATAAGTAAACAGGCCAATCAAAGAAGACATATGGATGGCAAATAAGCCCACAAAAACATGTTCAACATCATTAATCATTAGAGAAATTCAAATTAAAGCCCCAATGAGATTACACACCTGTTAGAATGGTTAAAATTAGAAATCCTGACAGTATCAAGAACTAGCAAGGACATGAAGCAAGTGAAACTCTCATATATTCTTAATGGAAATGTAGAATGGGACGTCCACTTTGAAAAATACTTTGGAAGTTTTTTTTTTTTTTTTTTTTTTTTTTTTTTTACTTTGGAAGTTTTTTAAAAAGTTCAACATATGCCCAAAGTCTAACCTAGCCACCCTACTCCTAGATATTTACATACGAGAAATGAAAAAAAGGAGCTCACAATGACTTGTATGTTTGTAGCAGCTTTATTTTTAATAGACAAAAATAAAACAACCCAAATTTTTCATCAATAGATGAATAGATTAATAAATTGTGTTATATCCATACCATGAAATACTGTCTAATAATACTAAGGAACCAACTACCGAAACACACAAAATGGTCACAATCTCAAAATCATTATGCTGAGTGAAAGCAGACAAATAAATAGTACATATTATATGATTCCATTTATTTACATATCTAGAAAATTTCATTAGGGTGGTGCAGAAGTAATCACGGTTTATGCCATTAAAAGTTTACTTCTGCACCAGCCTAATAACTAGTCTATAGTGACAGAAAGCACATTGGTAGTGGTCTAGAGACTAGAGGGTTGGCGAAGAGCAGGAATGAGGCATGAGTGAGGCATTACAAAGGGGCAAGAGAACACTTTTGGCAAGGATGGATATGTTCTTTATCTTGATTGTGGTGATGGTTTCATGGGTGTATACATAGGTCAAAATGTATCAAATTCTACACTTAAAATATGTGCTATTTATCTGTTATATGTCAATCATACCTTCAATAAACAATTTAAAAAATAACAAGATATGTTTAGTAAAATGCTGGTGGTGTCATCATAGATGCAGAATTTGGAAAAGGCCATCTTAGTGTTGCTGAGAACTATATTTGATGAACTCACCTGTAAGCCAAGCTGTAACAAGAAAATTTGAGGTGAATGAAGAAAGAAGGCATGCTAAGAGAGCCTTAGAATCAATATAGAATTATTAATATGTGGGCAGTGGTATCTCTTCAAATTAATGTGTTGAGGAGCCTACAGTTATGCCCTCACTACCCTCTGTCTACAATAGTGGTCAGTGCTGTCACTGTGGTTAGCACAGCCTTAGAATATGAGAGTCCTGGAGTAAGTGCCACAGCATTAAGAGTGGTATGGGCCCAGAATCTGATGAGGCAGGCAGCAGAAATTTCTATGATGGTGTGTTATTAGAGGAATCTTTGGCCATGAATTCAAATGGGAATGTCCTTTTTCTGAAACTATGCTTTCTGTTTTTTTCATAATACCATAAAGAATTCCTGCTCATTGTAAAACAAGCAAGGAAAGAACATATAACAAAAAGGGATGAACTTTTACACTCCTAACCCTTGTCCACAAAGGTAACTACTTTAATAGTTTTACTATGTATGCACATTTTGCCAACTGATATGGTTTGGCTGTGCTCCCACCCACATCTCATCTTGAATTGTAATAATTACCACATGTCAAGGGGGGGCCAGGTGGAGATAATTGAATCATGGGGGCAGTTTTCCCCATACTGTTTTTGTGGTAGTAATAAGTCTCACAAGATCGGATGGTTTTATAAATGGGAGTTCCCCTGCACAAAATCTCTTGCCTTGCCTGCCACCATGTAAGATGTGACTTTGCTCCTCCTTTCCCTTCCATGGTGATTGTGAGGCCTCTCCAGACATGTGGAACTGTGGTCAATTAAATCACTTTCCCTCATAAATTACCCAGTCTCGGATATGTCTCTATTAGCAGCATGAGAAAAGACTAATACACCAACTTTTATTTATTCATCATATATACACACTTATAAATTTCACTTGCTTTTTTGTGAATTGCTTCGTTCATTAACCAACATATCAAGGACAGCATTTCTACCAACTCAATTAGACCTGTCTCATTCTTTGAACTAGATATATTAATTTTATATTATTTATGTACCATAACTTTTTACCCATTTCATTATTGACACAAATTTTGATTGTTTGAAATTTTTATGCTTACCAGCAGCTCTGTGAGTATATAATCCTGTTAAATAAATTCCTAAGTACTTTTGTAAATGCATGAAATTTTATTTTACTCCTGTTCCTAAAGTGCTTTTAGAGAAGTACTTATCACACTTTCTCCAACTTTATGAGTACCTATTTCTCCACAGCTGGATTGTATCCATCTTTTAACTTTTTCTAACATGAAATGTATATTAGCTTGCTAGGGTGACCATAACAAAGTATCACAAACTGAATGGATTAAGCAACGGAAATTTGCTGTCTCACAGTTCTAGAGGCTAGAAGTCTGAGATCAAGGTGTTGGCAGGATGGGTTTCTTCTGAGAACAGTGAGGGAGAATGTCCTCATGCCCCTCCCTACCTCCTGGTGGTTCCATGTTCCATGCCCTTCCCTACCTCCTGGTGGTTGTTAGCAATCTTTGGCATTCTTTGGCTTGTTTAAGTCTGCATTTATCTTTACATGGTGTTTTTCCTGTGTGTGTCTATCTCCAAATTTCCCCCTTTGTATAAAGGCATCAGTCACATTGGATTAGGGGCCCACCATAGTCCAGTATTACCTCATCTTAACTAGTTATATCTGCAATTACCCTAATTACAAATAAGGTTACATTCCAATGTACTGGGGGTTAGAACTTCAACATATGAATTTTGGGGAGGTATTAATACAGTACACATTAGTTATACAATAGGCATAAGATATTTTATTATTGTTAAGATACTGTATTAATCAGGGTTCTCCAGAGAAACAGAATTAAGAGGACATATATCCTCTCTCTATATAGAGAGATTATATATATATATATATATATATATATATATATATATATATATAGTGCTGGGATTATAGGCATGAGTCACCATGTCCAGCCTCCTTTGCCCATTTTTCTATCGGAGACTCATTTAAAAGCTCTGTGCTTGATTAATTAAAAGGCCATAAAACAATCAGTAAGCATATTGAGAACAAATACAAGCAACCATAATTCAAAACGATTTTTATTTTCAAGTATCACCTTCCAGTGATTTTTCATTATGAAAACTCATTGTTGCATGATAGCAGCTGTAATATATATTACATGTAATATAAAATCTCTATATAGAGAGGATATATATCCTCTACACATGTCTATTTCAGAGAGATGATAGATAGATAGATAGATAGATAGATAGATAGATAGATAGATAGATAGATAGATTGATTCTGTTTCCATGGAGAAACAGAGAGAGAGAGAGGTGTTGGCAAGCTGGAGACCCCAGAGAGCCGATAGTGTATTTTCTTTCTTAGTCGAAAGGCCTGAGAACCAGGAGAGCTAATGGTATAAGTTCCTTTGTGAAAGGCAGCAGGCTTGTGACCTAGGAAGACCCAATTTTTCAGTTTAACTCCTAAAATAAGAAAAGGCCAGATATCACAGTTCAGGCAGTCAGGCAGGTGAAGTTCCTCTTACTTAGTCTTTTGTTCTATTCAGGTATTGACTGGATGAGGCACTCTCATATTACGGAGGGCCATCTCCTTTAATCAGTCTACTGATTCGATGCTAATCTCATCCAGAAATACCCTCATGGACACACCCAATTAATCTTTGGCCAAATGTCTGAGCTCTTCATAGCCCAGTGAAGTTGACACATAACATTAACCATCACAGTGTGCAGCTTAATACAAATATAATTGTGCAATTTTGATGTTTATTGATCATGTTTTTGCTTCTTTTGTGAATTTCTTATATACTTGGCCTGTTTTTCTTTCTTTCTTTCTTTTTTTCTTTTTGAGATGGAGTCTCACTCTGTCATACCCAGGCTGGAGTACAGTGACGCGATCTCAGCTCACTGCAACCTCCACCTCCTGGGTTCAAGTGATTCTCCTGCCTCAGCTTCCTGAGTACCTGGAATTACAGGCACATGCCACGCATCAGGCTAATTTTTGTATTTTTAGTAGAGATGCGGTTTCACCATATTGGCCAGGCTGGTCTCAAACTTCTGACCTGAGGTGATCCACCCACCTCGGCCTCCCAAAGTGCTGGGATTACAGGCACGAGTCACCGTGTCCAGCCTCCTTTGCCCATTTTTCTATTAGAGACTTATTTAAAAGCTCTGTGCTTGATTAATTAAAAGGCCATAAAACAATTAGTAAGCACATTGAGAACAAATACAAGCAACCATAATTCAAAACAATTTTTATTTTCAAATATCACCTTCCAGTGATTTTTCATTATGAAAGCTCATTGTTGCATGATAGCAGCTGTAATATATAATTTTGTATTATGGGTTTTTGATTTATTTTACATCAAATATTAAAGTACCATTTAAATTTGTATCCTAAAATAAAAGTGGGGAGAAGAAGGCCATTTGAAAAGAGGGCATTCGTTGAGATACAGTCCAAGGTGAAAAGAAAGCTCTTACAGTTTTACTGTATTTCTTTCCCCCTCTTTACTTCCTGGGTTACTGTTTTTGTCTCTCCTACTGCTTTGCTCTTCACTCCAGAAATGGTCCAGGGCAGTTCAAAATTAAATAACACAGCACAGCCACCAGCCTTTCTCAGTAAGTGCTCACAGAGGACAGGAAACTTTCACACTGGAAAAATATAAGCAGGGCACTATGTTGGCCCCCTAGCAATGCTGACACCTTGTGTAAACTTTGACAAGGCAAATCTTACACACTGGAAATGAGTGCTACATACACTAATTTGAATGGAGTGGGAACCAGAGTATAAGGTTCTGGAAAACAGGTTTTCATTAAAAAACAAGTCACATCCAATCAGGTCCTAAAAGTCACATACATAAGCAAAGGACCTTTCAGAAATACTGAACCCAGCCTGTCTGAAAGACTGTCCTTCTCCAAGGGTTTCAGGTTACTTCCCTGTGCCCTAAGCTGTTATTTCTTGAAAGACACAGCTGCGGACCAGCTTGATGTAATTTTTCTTAGCAAGGCAACCTAGGGCATTGGGGAAAAAAGCTACAGTTAGAATTAGAGATCCAGAAAACTGAGGAAGGGGCGTGACTTTCTCAAGCTTATACCTATGATGAGAACTGCGATAAGAATTCTAGTCTTCTGTTTCCTCATATGTTCAAAGGAAATATTGGCTTTGATGCTTTGTTTAAATTTAAGGTAATCTCTAGTTCTATGATTCAAAATTCATTGTGTATTAGACTGAGTTTGAATTATGGCTTTGCCTCTTATTAAATGTGTAATTTTGGTAAAATATTTATCTGTGCTTTTTGCAAATAACTACCTCACTCACAAGTTGTAATGGATATAAAATGCTAAATTCAATGCCTAGCATATAACAATCAATTAATAGTAGCCAGTAACTGGCATTATTATCATCAAAATAATAACTGTATTTTCACAAATGTAGAGGAACCTTCGCTTTTCCATTTCATAGAATCATAAGAATGTTAACACTCAGATCTTAGAGAGAAGTAATCCAATTTGCTAGTCTTTCAGATGAGAAACCTGAAGCCTAGACCCGGTCAAATCGTCCAGCTAGTTAGTTGTGGAACCAGAATTGGAAGCCTGGCTTCCTGGCCCCGAGTTCTTACTACTCCACCCCTCTCCAGTTTCACTTCTGGTCTGTCTCATTCCCTGACAAACAGCTCCCAAAGACTGGCTGTTCCTAGTGCCCATGCCTCTGCTTCCCTTCAACTTTTCTAAAGGTTCCTCTGGGGAAAGAGGATAAAGCCTCTTTCAGTTTTACTCCTGATCCATGCTCATTCCTAGAAGGGTAAGGCTTGCCCATACCGACCTCAATTCTCTTACTTCTTTTGGCTATTCTGTCAGCCAAAGTAGCTCCCCTCCCCATTTCTCTCTCCTTCTCTCCATTACCTACACCGTATCATATCTCTCACAATAATCTGTGTGTCTGGTCGCAGGATTGCTCATCCCCATTTTGATCTAAAATGGCTTAAGTTATTTTCCCCAAGGCAATAGCCAATGTCCTGTGAAAGAAGAAAGAACAGTTCTCTCTCTCCTTGATTAACAGATCTACCATCCTCTCTATTAACAACGTCTAATCAGAGGGCTGCTTTGATGTCTTGCTTCTCCATTTGGTTGCTAAAATTGAATTCGTATAAATATAGATCCTCCCTGGTACAGTCTGGGTGAACAAAAGATAGAGAACAATTATTAAAGTTTGGAAGGGATCATAGGTTTTCATCTCCTTATGTCATAGATAGAGAAACTGATGCCCAGAGGGGTTCAATGACAGCTTCTTGCACCCAAGATTTATGTGGTGGAGTTTCCTGGATCAGACACTAGGAGAATTGATAAATAAGCTTTAGAAGTTTGATGCTTCAGAAACATCTGCAATTTTTTTTTTCTTTTCTGGATGTAAGTGAAGAAACAGGAGGCAATATGACAGGCTGGCAGTGACAACAGAAAGATATGGCAGCTCCCCTGGAAGAGATCAAAAGGAGGTTTTCTTTTGTTGTTGTTGTTGTGGGTTTGTTTTTTGTTGTTGTTGTTGTTGTTTTTTTGGTTTTTTGCCCTACCTTCCTCTGATTTTTTGATGTACTGTGGGAAGGGAAAACAAGGGCAGCACATCCCAAAGAGGGAATGTCTGGATCACAGGTTTTGGAAGGAACTACAATCTGTATTTGCTGAACTTTCTGGGAAAGCTGGAACAGGTGTGCCAGAATAAGAAACAGCTTGCATAACCAAGTTCATCACCAGGCAACGTGAGCTTGCTTTATTCATGACCACCGAAGTTCATGTCAATAAGTAGAATGAGAATTGAAAGCACAGCCCATATCAGTGTCCAAAAAAAGTCTACACACAGACACACACACACACACACACACACACACCCCTCAATGCCTTTTCCTGGTCCTTGCACTTGTCTATTTAACATTCTTAGAGGTACCAAGAACTTAGGGAGCAGTTCTGAGACATGGACCTCAGTGTCTCATATGACACATTCTTGAGGGAAGATACCAGACGAAGACAGTGCGTATTTCATTAAACTAGTCACAAGGGGAATTGTGAGAAGAAACACTCATAAATGTCCTAACCAAATATGAGACCATGAATGTGACAGGACTGAAGGCCAGTTTCAAGTACACAGCCCAAGGCACAAAATCCATTTCTTTTCCACTTTTGTACTTCATTTTTGGAACTTTGCTTTGCTGTATACTGTCTATGCAAAGGACAAAAGGTAAAACGTCTACATTAAATATCTCTAAGTCGGGATTATAATAAAATAAGAAAGTAATTCAGGATCATAATAAAAGTATATATGTATAGGTAAAGAGCAGATTGAACAAACTTACATCAATAAATTTTTATTATTTTTATGTTTTTAAAGCCATAAAACCACAAAATGTAGGGAAACAGGAGAGGATGCAACACTAACAAAATTTTGGAAACTGGAAAGCTGATGGACAAGCAGGCATAAAAGATTTTAGGAGACATGAGAACACTGAATTTGGAGAGATCCACAAGGAAACAACACAATGTACTTCAACTTACACAACAAAACCTCCAATGACAGCATTTATGTATCTTTAGAAGTGGGGAAGAAAAGGGGAAAGGAAAGATCCAAAAGAAGGAAATTGAGTTCAAAATCTATTTAGGAAACAATTAGGTTGCTAGATCTACTCTTTTACCCTTTGAAATTTCTGCCACTCACCATAGAACATTATTGGAGATTTATTTTCTGGAAAGGTCAAAAGTAGGGTCTTTGTGCCTTGTGTTCACGATGGAAACAGATAATATGGACAGTGAGGTCTCCCCAGCTCTCTTTTCCATGTTGCTCTCAGAATTCCAGCCACCATGCCTTCATCCTTAAGGCAAGCCTTGAGGCTACAAGAAGAGCCTACTCTAAGGAATATGATCTCCCCCAAAGAGGAAAGCCTTAATCAAAGGTTCCCCAAAGAAACCGCCCAGTCAGATAACCCTATGGAAATATTCACAGTTGATCAATTCAACTCTAAAAGCTTCCAATCAGCTTTTTAGTGTCCCTCTTGTAAATGTAAACAGACAGCCAAGGATCATCAGGTGAGCAAAAAAAAAAGCAATTAGAGGAAACAGTCATTTTGTTTAACCTTTCCTCTTCCCAAATAATCTATCAGCACCTCTCAGAGCTGAGAAGATACTGCAACCATGAAAAAACAAGGACAAGAAAGAACAGAGATTTAAAAGAAGAATATTTAAAATAAAAACATAAATGCAGACATATAAATATATAACACTATATGATACACATAAATGCATACATTTAATTATCTCGTATATACACAAGATTTCCTCTAATTCTGTTCTTGTAGTCCATGCCCAGGGGCTGTAATGTAACTAGGTTCTTTAAGTACTTCATAAACTAAGATTGCTTACATAAAGTCCAAGATGCATCCTATGTACACTAAATTATAGTTCACTAAAACTGTTTTTTTATAGCAATACTATAATATACACCATTTATTGAATGGCTACTATGTACTAAGAATTAAGCTGGATACCTTTAACCCATTCTTTTATTTAATCCTCACAACCCTGCAAGGTAGTATTATCAGAGAAGTTAAATATCTAGCTGGCACTCAGCTGGTAAGTGGTATAGTTGTGGTATAAACCCAAATCTACCCAAGTCAAATCCCTTCAAGTGCAACATGGGTATTAAGATATCCATTCAATGGCTTGTTCCATTACCAGCAGATTTAGGATCTTTGCTTAGGCCCAGCCTGGCTGGTCTGTCCTTGTTATATTGTTTTGTTCACTCTTCCTCCATGATGGGTCATCCATGAAGAAAGCAGTTTTCTGGACACTAAATATCTTATCCTTGGTTAAGATAATGCTATCATTTGAACACATGCACACACACACAGTATTTATGTATATATAATTTTTGAATTTATCTTCCTCTGTTTATTTCTCTTCTCCCCCAGGGATTTTTCCCCCAACTGTGTCTAGGCACATAGGACTGACAAGCTCAGGCATGGATTTTAAATCCTGCTATTCAGAGACCGCAGTTGTCATCCTTTCTGCTGAGCTGGCCATTCTGGTTAGTAATTGTTTGGCTTTTTAAACTGCTGAGTCAGCCCCGGAGAGAACTGGCCCTCTGTCAGCCTACTAGCAGAAGCATAAAATTCAGGTTAGAACATCAGTTCTGCCACGTTTAAGGTTATTATAAATTGGGGGCTTATTTAAATGAAGCTTTCAGACTAGCATAGGCTTTTCTGTGACATGAGTCCTGTTTCCATGAGACACAGCAGAGAGATGATCACATTCTATTAACCCGCTGGCCTTCCCACCTCTTCATCACCTGTGGGGCCTCATAGGACCCTGCTTCGTGAAAGGGTGACAGTGTCTGACCCACAGCTTTAGAGGGCCTCAAAATAAATTTTCTAAGTACACAGAGATAATGAGGCTTTGATAATTGAATCACATTGACCCATCACCCAGGTATCTTCTGAGGACAGACAGTACTAGCCATAGTATCTGGGTACTTGCTGGCTTCTGTCACAGAGGGTGGTTTGCTCCTCATTTTTCTTTTAGTTTTTTATTTTTTATTTTTCAGAGACAGGGTCTGTCTCTGTTGCCCAGGTCAGAGTGCAGCAGTGCAATCATAGCTCACTGTAGCCTCAAACTCCTGGGCTCAAGTGATGCCCCTGGTCCCGGCCTCCCAAGTAGCTGGGACTACAAGCGTGTGCCAACAAGTCGGGCTAATTTTTTGTATTTCTTGTAGAGATGGGATTTCACCATGTTGGCCAGGCTAGTCTTGAACTCCTGGGATCAAGTGATCCACCTGCCTCGGTCTCCCAAAGTACTGAAATAACAAGCATGAGCCATTGCACCTGGCCTGCTCCTCATTCTGAGATTTACTTTGATTTTGGACTTCTCATATAACTCCTGGCTTCAGAATCTCTCTTGCATATTTCTTGGATTAAAGAAAGAGAGTGGTGTGGGGAATGTCTTATTTAACAAACACATTAAGAGTAATTTTAACCCATCTTGTTTTGCACTGAGATTTGGAGGATTTCTCAAATATTGGTCCATGGATCACTTACATCCGGATCACCTGGGAAGCTTGGATCTCCATAAGCAGACTTTGAGGCAAAGGTTTTGATACACATCATTTATTTGGGAAGTGAACTCAGGAAGCAAGGGTAAAAAACTTAAGAAATAAAAGGGAAGCTGGACAAGACAACAAAAAATGCATTACCAAGTTGGCCACTGCTACTAGTAACTGGTGTTTGAATTTGAAGAAATTTCTAAAAATCCTAATGAAATAGATCTCAGACCTATTCACCTGGGGATGAGAGAGAGAAATCATCTATTTATTGCATCTCATCCCCCATCGGCCAAGGGCCGCCCAAGGAGTGTTAACTCCTCCATATTCTGAGTTACTCATGTGTCACAGCTGATTGGGAGGCAGCAGGATTCCATGCTATTGTGTGAGAGAAGCCTGGGGCAAGAAGCAAGAAACACAAGGTGCTGGCTGGGGGAAAAGTGCTATCCAGGTGCACCTGTGTGAAACAGCGCAATCTACTTTGAATTGTTAACAGGTGCTATCCAGGTGTAACAGTGCTAGCCAGTGCTATCCAGGTGCACCTGTGTGAAACAGACCACTCTACTTCGAACTGTTTCATATCAAGGCTACTGGAATCCAAGATTGGGCCAAAATTATAAACAGAAGCTTAAGGGGGTTTTGATACATCATGTAAAAATGCCAGTTTCTAGTAGTTATCCATCATTATGTGTTGAATTGTGTCTTTTCAAAATTCATACATTGAAGTCTTAGCCCCTAGTGCCTCAGAATGTGGTGCTATTTGAAAATAGGGTCATTACAGATGTAATTAGTTAAATAATTCTTAAATTACTTAAATTGGAGTAGGGTGGGCTTCTCATCCAATACGACTTGTGTCCTTATAAAAGAAAGAAATTTGGACACACATACGTACAGAGAGAATACCATGTGAGGACAGAAGTTATGCTGCCACAAGCCCAGGAGCTACCACAAGTTAGGAAGGATGTCTGGAAAAGATCCTTTTCTATCCCTTTCAGAAGGAGGGTGACCCTGCCAACACCTTGATCTTAGGGTCCAGCCTCCAGAATCATGAGACAATACATTTCTGTTGTTTAAGCTGTCTAGTTTTGCGGCAATTTGTTACAGCAGCCCTAGAAAACAAATGCACCTGTGATCTATGGGATCACAGTCCCCAAGGGTATGATTTATGCTTCTGCACTTCCAAGAAGATTTTCAGGCAGTTCTACTTGCACTCCAACTTTTAGAAAGCTGGTCTAGAGTAAAATAAATAACATGGTACCTGCACCCCAGGGAGAGTGAATCCAAACAGGTGCGCTTTTGTCCCAACTGTTTCAAAATCCTAGACGATACGTTACATGCAGAACAACACCTTGGATATAGGGAATTCTCTTTCCGAACGTCAACTCGAGTCGCACAGTCTAGGCCATGGTTGTTCTTCAAAACCAGGGGCTAGAAAAATGGTGAAGGCATAAACTACGACTTCACTTCCATCACAAAACCTCTGCAGAAGACAGTGTAGATCAATTAACAGACACAATACCCCTGAACTTTTTCAACTCCTATTGAAACATGGATATGGACACACACCGAGAGAGAGAGAGAGTTATGTATTATTGCGAAATAAACAGGAACAAAATGAAAACCATGCTTGCAAAGGGCAGCACATTAACTTGTTATTTCGAAATGGAATAGAAGTGTTCAGTACGTGTCAATATTAAGGAAAATGCAGACAGAAGGAGATAGAGTCAAAAGCACTAAAAGGGGACCATTTAAACCACAACAACTGCCTATTGTACCTTTGTAAAAGAGTAAAATCACTTGAGAGCAGGAACCAGCTCTGTCCCCCACAACTCTTACCATGTGTAAGAGTTTGCTGAGTGTAGAAACGTTAAACAATCTCTGAGATAGTTTCTGCTCTTGGTGGACCCAGATTCTTGCTTCAGTCTAATGGGCCCTCTACTATGTTTCAACCACTCTGCAGACTGGTTAGTCTGTGCTCCCATTTCTTGGGCACTGTGTTTAGATCTGAGATCTGACTTGAAAGGATATCACTTTGAACTCTGGCTTTGGTTTCTTTTACCTGCTAGTGATTTCTCCCCACAGCCCATAGTTCATCATATGCCAGCCTACCCCAGCACCAACGCCAACTTCAGTAAATGAAATGTCCATCATTCCTTGGTAATTCCCCCTTTACCTCTGGAGTGCAAAAGTACTCAATACATATTCAAATAAATTTTCAAAAATGAACAAATGGGTGAGTGGATATGGCAATAGGAGAGCAACTGTCACGTGAACAACATTTTTGGAGTGGAGGCAATATAGGCTGGAAGAGGATGGCCACTGCTTCAAAGTTTTCAAAGCACTTTCATATACATGACCAGAAACAGAGTAGATACCAAAGCAGATGCATACTGAAAATATAGGGAAGTAGACAATAAGAACCTCAAAATGAAGTCTGCCTAAATGAGAAAGGAACAGATTTGGAGAAATATGTGGAGAAGCAAAATCACTTTTTGGGGGGTTGGAAGGAGGTATGGAGAGAGAGATGGGGGACAGAAAGAAAGAAGAGAGGTGTGTAGTAGAGATCCCAGGGAGTAGTTGCTTAACAGATTTGCAACAATCAGGAGAATTTCTTACAAGCAATATTTTTTAAAATTCCTAACTTGAGTGACTTTCTCTTGCAACAAAATGACTCTTGACTGAGAGAAGTGGCCACCAATAGAATATTGCTTGCAGGAAGAGATTTTTGTTTATTTTACTTACACCAAATAGAGCTTAGTACAAAATAAGGGTTCAGTAAAGACATATATAAATGTACAAAGTTGGAAACGTGACTTAAGCAAAAGAATTATTTTGTAATCTCCTTGCCCCAAAGCTAAAGGGGTTTCTAATTAACAGGGATATTGTAGCAGGATATCTTCCATTTGCCCCTCTAGACCTATACTCCATCTTTCTCCATCCTGCTTTCTGCCTTGAGAGCCTGGTCTATATAAGTTATATCAATGTCTTCTTTGTCCTTTAGTTTCCACTTAGATTTGGCTCATAAAGACCCTTAGCGGAAGATTAGGGCAAAAATAAAGTGAGGTCAAAGTATTTATTTCCACATCTCCCTCCCTGACAGTTTGTCTTGAGCTGGGTGGGTTTCTCAACTGAAGGCAAACTTCCCTAGAAAACTCTTGCCTTCTGGGTCCCAGTTACTGCTTTCTCATCTCCCTTCAGGCTGGGAACTGGTAACATCTTCATCGTTACCAGTACTAAGTTTTGTGGTTCCTGAAATATCATTTACGGTTCCTCTATGTCCCGCCCACATCTTTATAAATAGTGCCTTTATTAATCCCTCCTTGAAGTATCCTAATTCAAGAGCATCATCTGTTTCCTGTTGGGGCCCTGACTAATATAGGGAGAATTCAAATTAGCTCTTTTTACAAAATAAGCCCTCTAATGTGTATCTTGGCCTCTAAAAATTACAGCTCATTGAAAATGGATTATTTAAGATGATCTAAGTGATGAAAGAGGCAAATATTCATATAAGAAGGATTGCATTTTGTCTAAGAAATTGTTCTGCAGATGTATACAATGGCTACAGCAAAAACACATCAGTGACTACACACTTATAAACATGGGAAAGATATAAAAATAACCCAGCATGTTCTTTGAATGGAGCCATCTGCAACATTATTTTTATTCCTGTGTTTGGAATATATGGTGTTGGAGGTACAGAATGGGAGATCCTGGGAAATACTTCCCCGCTCCAGGCTTGGTTTTGTATATACTGAAAATAGTCTGGTTGTTTAATTATCTTATTTATATGCATTTTAATAAATAGAACCTTAATTTTAATACTCCAAGAAATTCTGATTCTTTGAAAGAATGTAAGAGAACATGGAAGTATGGAAGCTGTGGTATTTCCTACAAAATATATCAGAGGATCGGATGTACCCTCTGCATGTGGCTGAGGCTATTCTAAGTTATCCACAAGGCAAAGTTAGCTAGGGCTTAAACTTTAGCTAGACCCTGAGGCAAAGATGAAGTTTGTCTTGTTCATATCTTTATGGCAATGGGAAGTGCCACATAGAAGACATTCGACAAATATTTGTTGGAATAATTAGTGATTGCTCACTAAACTGTCACAGAGGATGTGGAAGAGGAAAAATCATTAAAAACATGGGGTTTCCTTTTCCTAGAGTTTTCTTTTGACCAGGATAGCTCTTTTACTAGGTGGGAAAAGGCTGCTGGAAGTTTAATTTTTCCAGTACAAAATCATAACGAAGAAACAGAAACCATGGCCTCTGCCTTCAAAGAGCTTATACAATTTTGTAGTTCTTTATCTTGGTTTTCTCCTTTCTCTTTTCTTTTATGGCCTCAAGATACTTCGCAGAACTATTTCAACATGCTAGGCAGATAGGATTTCCACGTCTTCTTATACCTCAAGCTACTCATTTCTCCAAAATGTGACCTAAAGTAGTGGTCAAATTTATCTAATAACTTCTTTCTTTCTATTTTTTGTTTCTTTAGTTTTTTGGCACCATTAAAAATGAGCCTGGGTGTGGCAGCTCATGCCTGTAATCCCAGTGCTTTGGGAGGCTGAGGCAGGAGGATAGCTTGGGCCCAGGAGCTCGAGGCTACAGTGAGCTATGATCATACAACTGCACTCCAGCCTGGATGACAGAGAGAGACCTTGTCTCTAAAAAAATGGAAAGAAATAAATGAGCACATCCAAAGTTAAAAGCAAAGAGGAGTCATGGGGAAATGTGCACATTCTCCCAGTGGGGAACAAAGCCTGGCACATTCACAACTGTGAGTGGGTACTAGACGTGCTTCAGATCTGGCAATGGCCTTGGCAGCTTTCTCATCAAAAGTACATTTTAAAAGTAATTTCAAAAAGAAAACTTATTAAAAGCCTGAAGCAGGAACAGAATGCTAAGGATACTTGAAAGTTGGCTTCAGCCTTGGTATTTAACCAAAATCAAATATTCCTCTTATATATTAACTTTTGAAAAGCTGAATGGCCAAACACCCACATCACCATCATTTCTGGCCTCCCTCAATAAGATCCATAATATTAAAAGGCCATGTCATTTTTCCAGATTTATCATTAACACCTCAGTATTCATTTTCAAATATATGTAAAAATTCTATAACCTGAAATGACAATCCACTTATAAGATTTACATGTTGAAATTCTATCACTTAAGTCTAAATGTGTACTTATTATTGTAAGAGTAACCTGTAATATGATTATTATATATATTTTTTGAGACTGAGTCTTGCCCTGTCACCAGGTTGGAGTGCAGTGGCACGATCTCCATTCGCCGCAACCTCTGCCTCCTGGGTTCAAGCAATTCTCCTGCCTCATCCTCCCGAATAGCTGGGACCACAGGTGCACACCACCACATCCAGCTAATTTTTTGTATTTTAGTAGAGACGGGGTTTCACCATGTTGGTCAGGCCGGTCCCAATCTCCTGACCTTGCAATCCGCCCGTCTCAGCCTCCCAAAGTGCTGGGATTACACGCGTAAGCCATTGTACCCAGCCTGTAATATTATTTTTAAAAATATTTCATTACTGTATTTCAGCTAACATTGCAGCATCTAAAAACTGCTATCTCAAAAATAGTATGTTTTATCTAGTCATTATTTTTGCCCATTCATTGTTTTCTCATTAAAGTGATGGAATAATAGGAGGAACTATGGGTACCGTGGAAGGTAAAATGTAACTAGAGTGTTGTGAATCTTGGGGAAGAAAAGGTTCCATAGATAAGAGCTGAGGAAGTGCTGACCTTTGGTCTAAACCTACTTAGATCAAGATTTTCAACTTGAGGCAGACAAGGTTCAGAGAGCATGGAATGACAGTTCTGCAGTTATTCTATGATGGCCTAGGTTGGTCTCTACCTTTAGGAAGAGTATAATTTAGAATTTTAAAGTCCTTTTCCATACAGAATCAAGTATCAGTAAGTGTAGCATCCTTTCCTTAGATAGATTAGATGCCAGTAAGTTATGTGACATATTTATTGTCACAGAGCTACATCGAGTCTAAGTATACCACTCTTGAAGAAATAAGAGAGAATTAACTTAGAAGAAACTGATCTTTGATATGCAAATCTATTTAATTAAAAATATATTTGAGTTAAGTAACTATAGATGGAAGTATGTCCCACTGGCGCATTTAGGTCAGCGCACTGGACAGGCATGATTTTAATAAGTCATTAATTCTTCCCATTAACACTGTACAACCTTCTAGAATAATTAGAACCCCCTGCCCTTTGAAAATAAACCTTTGTCTTCCATTTAGCTTATAATTTACCATGATAGAGGCGATCATGGTATGATTTGTCTCTCTCTGCATTTAAGAGCACCCGTGTGATCAGAAGATTGTCTAAGTCTTCTGTGGCATGCAGATACAATCTGGGAGTAAAAATTAGTCCAGAATTTTTCTTCTTAAGACAAGATATCTACTACTTAATTTAAGGATATTACAAATAAAGGGAAAAAAGGTTCTTATAAATTTTTTTCATAGTCACTTATCTCTAGCATCAACAAGTAAAACCAGAATATTGGTCAGCACCTTCTTTTATACCTTTTCTCCAGAATGTGATTCAAGATGTCTGGTTTGTCTCATACACCACCACTACTAGCAAGGGTGCAGGTGGGGGAGGTATAAGAGGCATAGTTTCAGGCTGGGCACGGTGGCTCACACCTGTAATCCCAGCACTTTGGGAGGCCAAGGCAGGTGGATCATGAGGTCAGGAGTTCGAGACCAGCCTGGCCAACATGGTGAAACTCCGTCTCTAATAAAAATAGAAAAATTAGCCGGCATGGTGGCGTGTGCCTGTAATCCCAGCTATTCAGGAGGCTGAGGCAGGAGAATCGCTTGAACCAAGGAGGCAGAGGTTGCAGTGAGCCAAGACGTGCCACTGCACTCCAGCCTGGGTGACAGAGCAAGACTCTGTCTCGGGGAAAAAAAAAAAAAAAAAAAGAAGCATGGTTTCTTAGTCTGGGTGCTCTAATAAGCAGAACCCAAGGTAAGGATTAGAGCACTGCCATTTTATTTGGTACAAGCTCATGACAGTGAGAGTGAGAAAGAAAAAGGGCAATGAGGCAAGCAAAAATAAGTGACATAATTTGTTACTGCATTGGCCACAGCTTTATGATAAGCCAAGAAACTCAAGCATTGGTAAGTTGGCATGTATGTCTCCTTGTACCAGGATTCCTCTGGAAGGTGCAAGAAGAAACCACATGTCACAGCAGTCCATGGAAGAGAGAAAGGAGAAGGAATTTATATGATCAGCTCCCTCATGCCTCCTGTTTTCCATTGGCCAAGGTTTACCTCACAGAGAGCTAACGCCCCTTTACTTCTAGATTGTGTCATCCAGCCCCTTGTCAGTCTTTCAGGAAGCCAGATGCCCCCAGAGTGTGGTATTTCATCTAAGTCTGAAAATGGAGCGGGTGTTGGCATGGATTAGCCCAGAGTATGGGTTATATGGGCCATCAAAGTCCCAGGATGCAACTTGACTCCAGCCAGCCTAGGGATCTCAGCAAAGATGGTAATGGTGGAGAAGCCTGGGCAGCAGATCGCACCTTCAGAGAGAAGTAGGCAAGAGAATCTGAGGAAGTGGATGAGATTCATGTCCAAAACAGGTATTTAACAGATACTTACAGTGTATCATGCTACCAAACCTCACCCCACCCAATTTTAGCATAGGCAGATAATTTACTGTACATTGCCAGTATCCCACATTCATTTGGGAACTGCTTTGCTGCCTCAGAGCTTTCTCGCAAGCTCAGAAAGCCTGATCAGCTCCACACAGGTGCAACCTGGAAATATGTGGGTGTGGATGCCTCCCAAGGGAAAACTTTAACCAATGAAGGACAAAAATAAACAGATAAATGTTCCAGTCCTGGTGAAACAATAATAAGGTCCCCAAGGAGACAGAGAGCTTCAGTTGCTCTTAGAAAAACCAGATCATTCATGTGCATTTCACTGGCTTTTTCCATTCCCTCTCTCTTCCTATTCCCTTCTTTGGGACTAAACTACCTGTTCTTACATTCTTGTCTCAGGCTCTGAGACAGGGTAATAAAGGGTTTTTAGAACAGAGTAAAGGGCTTTTGAAGCTCATTGCTAAGGATTATGATTTGTAGTCCCTGAGAGAGAGGAGTGGAAGCATGTACTTGCAGGTAAGTATGGGAACTGGAGGAGAAGTACATATGGTAAAGACTCGGCCCCATCTGAAACTGCACCCTAATGGGCAATCACAAGGGATTCTGTATAGCCTCGGGACTGTGCTATTCAGCCATGAGAGAAGTGATAAGGGTCTCTTTAGGTGATGGTCACCACAAGGGGGCCTCTCTGAGCCCAGGCAGTACTGAATGAATTACCAATCAGTGACAGAATAAAGGAATAATAGTATACCACCATGGACTGAGGACCTAATCTCTATAATGGTTCTCTAGCCCCACATAAAACGGGACCCTGTACGTTTTATGTACTGAGGTTTAGGGAGTTCTAGTAATGCATGAGATTAAATATCCTGCCAACTAAGAAGTGGGCAGGGTTATGAATATATGAAATTTAATTGGAAGAAATAAAAGAATGTGATATTTCCTATAACTAAGGGTTGCAGAGTAAACTCATCCTTGACACATATACATGCAGTAAGTCTGTGTTTGTCTAAAAGGAACAGCCAAGACCTGCAGGAGAAGCTGGTGTAAAGGGAATCTGGAAGCCACAAAGGTGTACCCTTGCCTGATGAGCCACTTTTCTCATTCTTCTCAAGTCTTAACTGACCTAGACATTATAGTGACTCAGGTTAGAGTTCAGTTATATAGTACATCTTACTTTTCCATTTCCACAGGTAGGCAAATATTTTTGCCCCTTATAGCAGACGCTGTTTGCAACCTGCCAATATCTCTGCCACTTTCATCATTCCTGTAGATGCTAATGTCTTTCTACTGAAAAGAGGCTTTCTCTGACTACAGGACAAGGTTTCACCTATGAGTGCAGAAATTTCCAAGGGGTCTGATGCCCTTGTGAGCAGCCTTCAGCCAGTGATGGATGGGAGCTGGTGGATAAATACCCAGCTTCCTCGCACCTCAGGTAAAACAACTCTGGCACATGCCCTGCACAGTTTCCCAGTGGGATCAGGTTCTGATTGCTTAGGGAAGTCAACTGCTCACCGCCACGCCCTGCATTAGTTTTCTTCCACTCCATCCTCTGCTTATTGGTGTTTCCTATGATCAGATCTCAAATAAACCATCCAAATCCTTGTCTCCAGGTTGGCTTTTGGGGTGCCACAATCTAAGACACTCCTCTCTTCCCTGAGTATCATCACCAGATCCAACTTAATTCAATGCAAACTGACACTCCTAACTTGGAACTGTAGTCTAGTACTGTGACTTCTGTGATCTCTTCCTGATTCTGAGTGAATATATTTATGGATGAGCCACATTTTCTCTAACAGGGTTTGTGTTTCTATGTGTAGACTTTTCTTACCTATTGGTAGGTGCTTTGGGCTTATATACTCCACTATTAAGGCCTGCACAAAACAACTCCCAGTCTTTAGGATAGTGATTTTTCTCAAATTGTGCAACTCAGAGACCTTTCAGGGGTATAATATGGGGATGACAGGACTTTGAGGATTTGACTTTCTCTACTTCAACCAGAATGTCAGAACATCCCCCATATCCTCATTTCCATCCATTCCATATACTGAGGCAGAAATAAACATACACACACACATACACACACACACACACACACACACACACACACACACATATATAGTGATGTGATAGGAACTCAAAGATATGTACCGGTAGAACATATCTATGTTATGTGCCTCCTTGGTATGATGCACTAAGAAGGACATTGCATTACTTTGTTGGTGCTCCTGTTATGTTCATGAGAAAGCCAAATTGAGGTAGATTCAGTGATGTGCTGGAGCTGGCTCATACATATCAGCTCGGGAGAGCCAACTGTGCACAATTGTTTCCAATGGCACAATGGCACTTTCAGCAACATCACATTGGGAGCTTGACATCAGCCATGATAGGAATATTTACACCAGAGAAATCAGCAAATGCTACACAGCAGGACTTTTTTTTTTTTAAGACATCTGTTAAACATTTACCAGCACACTGCTGGACATTCTACAAAATAATTGGCCCATATTCTGAAAATGTCAGGGCAATGAAAGACAAAAAAGAGCTGAGAAAATGTTCCGTATTAAAGGAAACTGAAGAAGCTTGATGACTAAGTGCATGCATGGTCTTGGACTGGTTCGTTCCTGAACAGGAAAAAAATTGTTTTCAAAGATACTATCGAAGCAACTTGTAAAAATGGAATATGAACTGTAGATTAAGTAAAACAAATGCATATTTCCTAAGAACAAGGATATTTTCTTATATAATAATGGTGTAACTATAAAATTCAGGAAAATTTAACATAATGCAATATTATTAATGCAGTAAAGCGACATGGTATATTCAGCATACTTTCAGCAGGTTCATGAAAAACTGGTTCATGACAAAACAATGTGGCAAGATGTGTGCAACTGATGCATTAGGGTACAGGTACCGGTACACAGAGATCTTTGTATTCTTCTTGTAACTTCTCTGTAAACTTGTCATATATATATATATATATATATACACACACACACACACACACACATACACACACACACACACACACACACACACACAACTTTTCATTTTGATATCATTTTAAACATATGGGGACCCACTAAATCTTGCCAACCCTCAAAGAAATACATAGTAAGACATTTTCACAGTTACATTTTACACCAAATACTTTCATTAAAATAATAGAATCATTTAAAAGAATAACACTAGCAAGTGAGGTGGAAATGTTTGGTGGATTATAAGTTGCCACATTTTGGAATCCAGCAATATCTCAAATGCTGTCTAAATATTCATACTCCTTTGACCAAGTAGTTTCTCTTCTCAAATTTGAGACTTATCTGTAGTATGAAAATTACAAACTAGCACAACTGTCCTATGGGAATACAATTGAGTAATTGCACAGAAGCCCATGAAAAACTATAATTAAGACTGTAACAACATGGAAAAATTATTTTCTGTGAAAAATCAAAACATAAAATATCTTTGCTACCATTATAATTATTTAAAATATGTGTAGGAACGAATACTGGAAGGGAGCACGAAAATGAAAGCAACTGCTCTATCAGTATGGTGGAATTAAGGGAGAGCTGTGTTCTACATAAAACATCTTTTAGCTAATGATGTAGAGTTAGTATTATAATCTTTAACTATAAAAAAATGAGTTCAGAGTGGGATCTGAACCCACAACACTGACTTCATCACACAATTTTTCCATGGCCTGAAGCTGCATGAGAAAATAGGAAGGGCAGATTTTTGGGGACCATTGGGGGGCATTTCCTCTTTTTTTTAGCACCCTTTTTCCTAATGTCCCACATCTCAGGTGCAGGTCCAGAGCTCTCAAATAGCTAAGGAAAACGTATGTCATATGTACTCATTTCCTACTAAACACGCAATGCCACGTTCCTACTCCTAACAGAATTTACATTTTCAAAATAATCAGAAAGTGTTTACAGAATATAGTCACACAAACCCAGCTTTGTGCTAGGTGCTATAAGCTTCAAAATGCAATTATATAGAAAATATCGCACAATGAAGTAATATCTAACAGAA
The DNA here is from genome assembly GCF_043159975.1 of Macaca nemestrina. Lineage (NCBI taxonomy): Eukaryota > Metazoa > Chordata > Mammalia > Primates > Cercopithecidae > Macaca > Macaca nemestrina. The sequence goes on along the minus strand of NC_092145.1, from coordinate 116,968,092 downwards.
AGTTCAGAGATAATTGGGGGTACAGCAAGGAAAGATGATGGAGACAACTTTCCTAGGGAGCATGGCATGATGCCACAAGGGCAGCCAGCTTCATCTGCCAGTCCTGTTCTGAGGCAGTGTCTTGCAATTCTTCCTCCTCCATTCCTGTCAGCTCGAGCACTAGCAAATGCTATATCATTCGTCATTCTGAGTTTTTCTTTCCCCCAGTCATCTGTTAATACATTTCCCTCAACGTGTCATTGAAATCTGCCCCAACATTCCTGATAAATTTCTCATGTCCTTACTTCCTATCATCTATAACATTCTCTTTTCTGGGGATTCTCTTGACATTCAGCAACAAAGGCTCCAGTTAGTGTTGTCTCACTGTTGATCTTCTTACAAATACAGGGAAAAAATCAGCACTCCAACTAATTAGATCATCTCCATGCATTTTTAAGGAGGGATGTAAAATGGTGCAGCATGCCTTCAGAAATCTTGAAGGCATTCCTTTAGCTCTGTTTCTAAACTCCATTCCTCTCTCTCTCTCTCTCTCTCTCTCTGTCTCATTAGCTCTCATTTCTTCTCTTGCAAAGCTGAAGATCCAGGGTTGGGGAGAGAGGATGTGGGACAGACTTAATAAGTATAATTGCGAAGATGTTCATTGCAGCCATAAAGGAGCTGCTGCTTTGGAAATTTTTCTTCCAAAAATAATTTGAGAAACATAGAGAACACTTAATGCAATCATATAGCTTATAGTAAATTTGTTACATGTGATGTGTATGCACAAATATTGCTCTGTATATTCTCTGGTTATGAATAATATGAGCTTGCACAGCTGAGAAATATAGAGAACCAATCATTTGATGAGGAAATACTTCTTATGCCATGGAATTGACTAGTATGGAGTTCTAGTCAGGTTTCTTCTGGCCACCCCAGAATAACTGACCCTAGGATGGAGCATCACCTTGTCATCTGTGTCACCTCACTGTCCCTAACACCCTTTCTCTCTCCACTTCCCACTTGCAGTGGATCTTGTAATTTGTGCTCAATTTCTCCCTCTGCCTGATCGTGCCGCCCTCCCTTCTCTGCATAGAAGAAATACCCTGTATGCTAATTTGTTTTAGTCTGCATCCCAGGGAATTCAATCTACACCACTCTAGATATTTCAAGCAGAGGAATTCCAGAGAAATAAGCTATAGAAGTGTCGTATGACTGAGGAGTGAATAAGGGGAAGGTGGTATTACCCAGAGGTCAAGAAGAAGCCTCTACTGACCAGGTAGGTTCCAAGAGCTACGTTGATTTCATCTTGAGAAGAGATCTCATATGGAGCAGTTGCTGAAATGAGAGTCAGCACTCAATTAACTGTGTGATTATCCACAGCCATTCTCTAAGACTCAGACGCTTTCTGCAGAAGACAAATAGGCAGGTTAAGTGGTGATGTGATAGGATCCATCTTTCTCAATTTTTCATAGTGACACCACTTTTTGCGGTTACCTTAGGAAAGTAATACTGCTTATGATTTATTATCCTGGTAGGAAAGGGAAGTTGCAGGGGTTTTTATTGGCTACTCCTACTGTAATGTCCTTCAGTCTGAGCCTGGGAAAGAATGTGGGGATTCTGTCATATTCTGAGTATATCTATCATAATTCCAAATCTGGGGAAATAATCATATTCTCAGCCTGAAATTCTATGAGTCAACTAGCCTCTAGCCGCCATTCTGTTTGGTGAGCCACAGCAGCCTCTGAGAACTCCAGGACTAGGATCAACTCTGAGCCACCATCTGGTGATCTTTGATGTAACTACTTCCCATTCTCCAGTCCGTGGTCCCTGATAAATGGCTCTAAATTGCCTGAGGAAAATTTGGAGACAAATTTACAATATATGCTTACGGCAATATCATAGGGATCCTTCTTCTAGAGGACCCAATATCCCCTTATTCAAGATGCTCTGATTCTGTGTCCTGGCTCAGGTCTCTGAACAGAGTGAGAGACCGTGATTTTCACTGTAATAATTCAAGTCAGGTCTCTCTCCACTAGACCTAGATTTTTCCTCCTAGTTATATAGATCCCATAAAACTTCAGTAGGTGTGTGGATACTTTGGTACCTTTCACAAACTCAACCCTTCTTCTAAGACTGGAGCATTCATTACCACAACTGATGAGGGTGTTGGCAGCAACATCTCAGTCAAGTCCTTCTTTGGAGCTTGCCTGGGCCTAAAGACAGAACTTTCTTGCCCAAGATTATGCCCCTTGCTGGGGGCAGCCTATATCAAATGGCAGGTCAGTACAGAGGCATAAAAGTCAGGCACCTTTGCTCCAAATCAGAACACTCTGCAGATCCATCTCAGCTTTTTTTGCCTAATGCTGCTTCCTTCACTTTCCCATGGGTATTGATCCCAAGAGCATTTCCCAAGAAAATTTCATAACGCAAATTTTGTATCAGAGTTTTGTCCTGAGGAAGGTGAACCGTGACAATAGGCTGATAACTTATTTCAGTCTTAGGGACACTGAGATCAATAAACCATCCCCAAAGATCCCTACAGGACAAAACTGATTCCACTCTGGCTCTGGCCATTTTGGTAATTGCACCCCGTATTAGTCTGTTCTCACACTATAAAGAAATACCTGAGACTGGGAAATTTTTTTTTTTTTTTTGAGACGGAGTCTCGCTCTGTTGCCCAGGCTGGAGTGCAGTGGCCGGATCTCAGCTCACTGCAAGCTCCGCCTCCTGGGTTTACGCCATTCTCCTGCCTCAGCCTCCCGAGTAGCTGGGACTACAGGCGCCCGCCACCTCGCCCAGCTAGTTTTTTGTATTTTTTAGTAGAGACGGGGTTTCACCGGGTTAGCCAGGATGGTCTCGATCTCCTGACCTCGTGATCCGCCCATCTCGGCTTCCCAAAGTGCTGGGATTATAGGCTTGAGCCACCGCGCCCGGCCGAGACTGGGTAATTTATAAAGAAAAGAGGTTTAATTGGCTCACAGTTCTGCAGAATGTATAGGAAGCATGGCTGTGGAGGCCTCAGGAAACTTACAATCATTGTGGAAGACGAAGGGGAAGCAGGCAATGTCTTACACGGCCAGAGCAAGAGGAAGAGAGCAAAGGGGGAAGTGCTATACACTTTTAAGCAATCAGATCTTGTGGGAAATCACTCACTATCATGAGAACAGCAAGGGAGAAATCTGCCCCGCTGATCCAATCACCTCCCACCAGGCCTCACCTCAAACATTAGGAATTACAATTTGAAATGAGATTTGGGTGGGGACACAAATGCAAAGCATATCATACCCACCTTTTCTCTAGTGGTTAAGTGCTTTCCCTTGGCCTCTATGATTCTGGGATCCCATCATTCCTAATTAAATGAGGAAGCTCAGTTCAATGGCAGCATGTCCCACCATGATTGCTAACCTGAAGAAAAAAGCTATGAAAGAGCTTCTGAAGCTCCCCCACCCATGGATTTCTCAGTGCCTCAAGAAGGGAGTATGTCATCTACATCTTGCCAGAGGAAATAGTGAGAGAGGTAGGTGGTGTGGGGCACACATAATAAACTCACTCCAACATTCTTATCTCTTGTTGGAACTCAGAAAACCATACCTTCAAAGATTCATGCTTTGATATGCTGAGAAATCTTAGAAGCTGCCTCAGAATCAAGATCCCTCTAGCCTTATCTTTTTCTACCTGCTCAAAGTAGAGGGAGAGACTTTCTCTGGAATTTCCCTGATCTGACCAGGAAAGTTTTTTTTCAAAACAAACAGTTGCCTTCCTCCCTTCCTTGAAATCTCATTATCCATCTCAGAAAAGAAGACAGGAATGCCACCACATCTGGACAGACATTTTCCACAAAATAATGCCTGCCTCTCAGACTCAAATTCCAAAGAGAATCATTTATAAGTTAACTTTTGTCCATTATTCTCCCTAATAATAAGTTACTACTCCTCAAAAGAGTTGTCTACAAGCCCTATCTCCCCCTTCCCCTATGAAAAAGGTATATGAATTTCTGTACCCCACTGGGTTATTGGGTAATCATTCTCCTGGGATTCCCTCATGTTAGACATATTAAAATAAAGTCTTGCATGCCTTTTCTTCTATTTAATTTGCCTTTTGTCAGTTGATTTTCAGTGAACCTTCACAAGGCCAAGGAAAAGTTTTTTCCTTGCCCCTTACACTCTCTAAGCTTGTGGATTCCTTCAGGCAACTTTTGGATACTTCTGGCTACTTCTGGCATCTTAACTTACTTAATTCAGGCATCTTTCTGAATACGAATGTTCTTCCTGAAAAACCCATCATAAATTGAAAACTATCATAAGCGAAAAGTGCATTTTCGACTGACGATATTTCAACTTACAATGGGTTTATCCGGACATAACCTTAAGGGAAGTCGAAGAGCGTACTGAATGAGAATAGATTTCACACAATCCAGAAGTCAAAAAAAATCAAGTTAAACCATCGTAAGTCAGGGACTGTCTGTACAGTCCACTCTTGAGTTCAGATTTTAGTCAACCACTCCCAGCTGTTTCAGGTAATATATGCAATCCAGTTTCTCTAAATTGTCCAAATTGTTAAGTTTCTGGATGAAGCAGAATTCATTAATAACAGTTATACTTGGCCAATGATATATTTCATATCCCTTGGTCTAGAACCTTCAGAATTCATTCTCATACATATTTCTCATATTGTTGCTGATACAATTTAGCTAAAACCTTGTCATTTTGCCAATGTTTAAGTGCTCTCCTTTTCACTCAGTCTTAGCACTTGGCCCTCACTGGGCGTGCTGTGACTGGACTCCAGTTATGGGTCAGGAAGCATTGGAAGATAGTGAGGGTGTTTTGATGAGACTTGGCATTTCCCTGCAGGCTAACTCCCTCAAATGAAGATAATACAGGGTTTTCAAGCAAGAGAACAGCCATATCTCTTCTGAGAGATATTTCCCAGTGTTTCTCCCTGAGTCCTTATTCTCAATCTGGTGATTCTCACTCTGAATGCCAAGTGTGGATCTCACTTCTCTCCTCACTGCCCAGTGCATCCTCACATTTACATACAGAGCACACGTTGGCTTTTCATTATTTCATGGGATTTCTCCTTTAGTTTGTCATTAGGTAACATCCTTTTTATTCCTCCATTTTTATCTAGAGTTATTCAAATTGAAAATACACTAAAGATGGCCCTGGATTCTATAGAGGTTGGGCTCCCCCAGCTATAATGCAGCTAAAGTTGAGTTACCAGAGCACAGGGACAGATGCCAGGTCACCTACATTGACCCTGAGCTGCTTTATTCATCCAAGTAAAGAGGGTTTAATTGTGGGCATCCACACCTCATTTTTGCAAGCCCTTTTATCTGTACTATCTGTAAAAAAAAAAAAAAAGAAAAAAGAAGAAGTCAAGTTATCTCTTCTAGGTCTTACATTGAGGTGTAAGTAGATTCAATACATTAAAAGTGAATAAAAATATTAAATCTTTTGTAAATGGTAATAAAGTTCCAAATCCAAGCCTCAAATTCTAGAGTGACTTGCCTGAGGTCACACGTTTAGAAGAGCTGGGTTCTACCCCCAGATTTGCCTTCATCTAACTTTCATTTTAGTCCCCTAAATAGAAAAAGAAAGAGGTACATCATGCTTACATTCAAAATGAGATTGGCAGAAAAATTCCAAAACATAGTAATAATAATCACATTAGAAATCCCCATTTAGTTTCTGTTTAAAAATGAGATCAGTGTTTAGGAGGCAGTATGAAGTAGGTAGTTACTGATCATTGCTTATTCTCTCAGGGGAATTTAAAATCAAATGATAAGAGTTCTGTATCCCAAGACCTGGTCATTTAATCAGGCAGACTGTGGCTCATCAGAATGTAAATTTCAAGACTTTGGCACCTGAATATATGCACATACAAGGCATCATGCTTTACAAGTTAAGCATTTATCTGTGATAAGATGTTGTTCTGCCATGAATGCCATTCCTTTTTCTAATTAATCAAGTTTATTAGATTCCACTTTTTCAAGTGGAATCAGATTCATTAGATTCCATTTTTTTCACAAGGAAAAAATCCCCTAGCCCAGTGCAAAACAAAATTATGTAAAAGCAGACAGTTCTTTCCTCCCCCAATTCATTTGCAATTCTAATGTTCACTTGTATATATTTTGGGCACTGATGTATGATGAAGCTGTTTATTTTCTGGAGTCAAATATGGCATGATTTTTTTCTCTCTTCTTCATTCCCTCAGAGTCCCTTAAAATCAACCAGTTTAGTTTACCGTCATCTTAACTTTCACATTTTCTTTGCAGTGAGTGCAGGTTCTTTTCAAAATTAAAACTTACTGTAACAACAAGGCACTTCCCACTGTTTTTTCTCACTTTAATAGTGTTAAGATATTAATGAGTACAATGAATACATAATTATATTGCTGAGCTCTCATTTATATAAAGTGTAACAAAAAGGATCAAGTAAAGTTAGTTGGTCATGGAAAATTCTACCAACTCCTAATTTAAATAAATAAGATCTATTCATGTAGGGCTGGTTATTATGAGTGGTATGTTGTTTAAAGACTGCTCTCCTAGAAAATTTACAATCAAAGATGCTAAAAGTGTTAGATTCTCAAAACCATTGAGGAAATATATACATTACTCCATTCTCATTGAGGCCTCAGAGCTCCCTAATTATATAGCAAACACTGTGGCCTTGTATTAAAGGCATTTTGCTAAGAGTTATTTCAAAGCAGTGGAGCTAATGCTATTTTGTCTAAAGAAAGAGTGTCATGAAATGATTCCCTGCCATTTCTTTACGTAATTAGTGAATAGGTCCACAGGCTCCCTAGGCCCAAACTTAGTAGAAAAACAACCTGGGCTGTGCCTTCCTGTCTTATAGTAAGGAAAAGAAAAACAAAAAAGCAAAAAAAAAAAAGGCAGAGTACAGGGCCAGGAACTGTTCCCCACTCTTGCCTTGAATCTCTACAGAGTAAGTCAGACCCGTGCACAGAGTGGGCCTTTCATGAGAGAACTAAATAATATACTTAGTATTTTTAAAAGGTTACAGTAAATTTGTATTATGTTTATAGATGTAAGAATTGAATAACACTGTTCACCTAGACAAGTAAATGAATAGAAATAGTTTCATTATAGCAAAGTTACTCCATTCCAAGTCATACGGCAAAAATCAAATAGTAGTTATTTAATCAGAAAGCATCTTTTTTTTAAGAGACACAGTATCTCTATGTCACCTGGGCTGGAGTGCAGTGGTAGGATCATAGGGCACTGGAGCCCCAAACTCCTGGGCTCAAGTAATCCTCCCACCTCAGCCTCCTTGAGTAGCTGAGACTATGGGTACTCGCCACCACACCCAGCTCCAGAAAGCATCTTTAATGATGTATCTGCTAATAACCTTATTAGGTCCTCTTTCAAATTACTTGAAAACAAATAATTGAAAAGTATATGATTTGCAAAAGGATTTACCTAGTCAAATCAATCATCCACTTTCTCATTTTTTTCGGTGGGAAGTATACTTTAAAAGACTACTTAAATGTAAAACATGGCAATTCATTATCCCTGTTACTCTTCCACTTAGAGGCACCTTTTGTAATATTGTATACACAGAAAGGGCTGGGAAAATTGAAACACTGTTATGGCTTTATACAGCACTTTTATCTTAGCGTGTAAATAAATGTTGTTTTCACCAAATCCTTGGAGCTTAAAACAGACACTGAGATGTAGATGAATGAAATTTTTCATTCTCTATCTAATTACTGAGAACGTTGAAAATGCAGAAAAATGAGCTTTGTAAAAGATTGATGTTTCTCATAATACTTTAACTTTTCTTTAATATTCATATTATGAAGCCTTGTTATTGTCACCTGGATGAAATAAGGCATGGCATTGTCATTTTTCCAACACTCTCTTTCCTTTTCTTTCAGACTCTTTCTCAGGAATAATGTGTGCATTCTTAAAAGCCCTTGCCTCTCCCATCCCCTGAACACTGTCAAAAGAAATTTATCATCACCTCTGCTTCTCCAGTCTAAATATGTAACTAAATTCAGACTACTCCAACACGAGCTAAAGTACCCCATGTTCACTCCAATTTCTTAATTTATCCTTAAGAGAATGTGCATACCAAACATGAAACCTAATAGCAGGCTTATGATACCTTGGTTAAAAGAAGCTGTGTCTAATTGTCTAATGTCTAATTGCCTATATGTTGGTTTGCAGGGTGTTTTTACATCCCAGGGCAATCAATGCACCTTAGTAAAATCTGGGATGGGTGAAAGGCAAGCCTGTGTTTTGTAAGTGGGAAAAAGACAATTATGAAAGGAGAAGTAAAAAGGAGAATCTTCATGACACATGATGGCATGTATGTTCTCATTTTTAGCAAATAGTACATATGGGAATTTAGAGTCTAGAAACTGATTCTCACAAAATTTCCATGTCCATGTACTTGTTATAGACTGAACTGTGTTCCCCCCCACCCTGCCAAATTCATATGTTGAAGCCATAACCCCCAATGTAACCATATCTGGAGATAGGGCCTTTAGGGAAGTAATTAAGGTTAAGCAAGGTCATAAAGGTGGGGCCCTAATCCAACATGACTGGTGTCCTTATAAGAAAAGGAAAAGACACCAAGAGTGTGCATGCGGAGAAAAGGCCAAGCGAAAACACGGTGAGAAGGTGGCCATCTGCAAGCCAGAAAGAGAGGCCTCAAGAATGTCAACTTAAAAATCACAAAGTCGGCCAGGCAAGGTGGCTCACACCTGCAATCCCCAGCACTTTGGGAGGCCAAGGTGGGTGGATCACCTGAGGTCAGGAGTTCGAGACCAGCCTGACCAACATGGTGAAACCCCATCTCTACTAAAAATACAAAATTAGAGGGGCGTGGTGGCACATGCCTGCAATCCCAGCAACTTGGGAAGCTGAAACAGGGGAATCGCTTGAACCTGGGAGGCAGAAGTTGCAATGAGTCGAGATCACACCATTGCACTCCAGCCTGGGCAACAAGAGTGAAACTCCATCTCAAAAAATAATAATAATAATAATAATTTTATATATATATATATATATATATATATATATATATATCACGAACTCTATAAATTTGGAAAGAAGAGTTTTATTTCATAAAAAGGGTTACAGTCTGCAAGCTGGGAAATGGAGCCTTTAGCTATGACCAAAAGCAGGCACTTTAAGGGAGGAAGGGTGAGACAGGAATTTATGCTGAACAGGTTAGCCAAGTATACATATCTAGACAATATGAATATGTAGAGCTACAAATATTCATGAAGGGGGAACTCATACATGCATAGTAGGCAAATATATATGTTACATGCATCCCATGTTCACTTTGGGATGGAGACTTAACATTTAAATGTATTACAATTTGGCCCTATATGTCAAAAGGTGAAACAAAGAACACAGAGGTGTCTTGTGTACAACCTTTAAAAGCCAGCTAAAACCAGTCCATGGAAAGAACATAAGGAAGAAACACAAGGTATAACTGGTCATTTGCTGTGTCAAAACCACAAAAAGGGAAGGGAATCTGGTTGCAGCATCAGGCGATTGGATGAAGTCAATCATGGAACAAATCTTCCGTTTTTTGTTTTTTTCAGGGTTGGTTTCTGTTTAACTCAGGAAATAATCTGGGAAAGGTTAGTGAGGAAGGGGTTGTACTGAGGCGTGACCAAACCTCTGTCTTGTCATGGCCAGGGAACTTAGTTTTCAGTTTTACTGGGATTCCCCTTGGCCAAGAGGGGTCCATTCAGTCTGCTGGGGGACTTAGGATTCTATTTTAATTTCACACCAAAATTCAATTATGCTGGCATCTTGATCTTGGACTTCCAGCCTTCAAAACTGTGAGAAAAAAATGTCTCTTGTTTAAACCACCCAGCTTGTGGTATGCTGTTAGGGTAATGCAAGCTGACTAAAACAAATCCCTTGGGATATCTTGATACATCTTTAGGGGTCACACAGCCTAGTTTGACAGGCTAACCCTAGTTTCCAGTTGCTGATGCACTATCCCTGTCACATAGTATAACTGTTGAACTCTGTCGACTGCTCCCTCAACTAGCTAAAGCACAGACTTCAGTCATGCCTTGTCCAGGGGGATCACAGGGTTATAGTTCTTCAGGTTATACTTGCTAGGTCACCCTAACACACAATTCTGATGCCTTACATCACATTCCTTGGCCCGCCTCTGAATTCACCCACATCTACCATGGACAGTTACACTCAAGCTCAGAAGTCCCATCTTCGGCTTTCCACAGTCATCTTTCCACTTTCTGCCTGGGGGACTTTTCTGATGCCTTGAATCCTTTTCTGATGCCTTGAGAACCTTATTCACAGGGACAACAATATCCCAGCCAAGAAATAGAGAGAAGTTAACAGCACCCAGAGTCTATCCTTCAACCAATAGGAGACTGCAAGCAGGAGATAAATGTTCCAGCCTCCCAGCCCTCAGACGACGTGGGGTTGGGGGAGCTCGGGTTTCTGTATGCTTTCCAGAACGTACTGGAAGAATAATGGTCCCATTTCCCACAGAGGCAATCTCCATAATGCATCCTTAGGTCTTGGTCCTGTCCCCAGAAACAGACCCTGAAATGTGGACTTTTGTGTGAGCAATTTATTAAGGATGTGTTCCCAGGAGAGCGCAGTAAGGGTGTAGGGCTAGGGAAGAAATAAGCAAAGAGAGATTTCAGGTGAATCCTAGTCTTGGGAAATTATGCAGTGTAAATTACACCATAGAATGTGTCCCACCTGGAGGCAAGGGAGCTGTGCTTTCATACTTTTGTACTAGCCATTGGCTATGGGCCACTCTGGAGCATGGGGATCCAAGGGACTATAAACTCCCAGGCACTCCTGATTCTCACTGGCTCCAGATAAGGCAATTCTAATAGTTCAAGAATGCTTCTATAATGAAGGCTGCATGTTTAATCCATGAAGAGCAAAACCCACAGAAGCCGGGAAATTGGACAGTCAGTATAGGGGAAATACACAATAGTAGTGACATCATTCACTACATCTTTAATCAGTTTATTCTCCCTCCCTGTCTCACTTTCCCCATAACGTCACACTTGCTTCCTGAGATCCCTTCCCCCCAATAACCCTCTGCACCAAAAGCCTTGTCTTAGGTTCTGCTTTCTAGGGAACACAAATTAATTAGCTTTGAGAACAGCGGGTGTCTGCCTCCTTGGAGCTGGAACTTCTCACATGACTTTGAGCTCAGCATGTAGGGGGTAATGAGAGACGTGCACTTTGTCAGAAGACAAAAGGTTGTGTGGGACTTTTCTCAGAATAATGAGCACCAACCCAAATGTATATACCTATGCAGAGCAGCTTGCAGGCTCTTTCCGAAACTAAGACGACTTGCTGTCTACACCCAGGCATGTTCAGAGCAGCAGCTTCTCTGTTTAAAGTTGATTTTATTTATTGAATACCATCTTACCATTTACCTCATTACATACAGAGTAAAAAACTGCTTTGTATAATTAGCATTACGTGAGTGCTATTTTCACTGGCAGGAATCTCCCTAGTAGGAGGGAATTCAAAGTTTCACAATCAAGCTTGTTATAATTTGCTGTATTTATTTTTGGTAATTCTATATTGGTGCCATGTGCTATAGCAATAGAAGCAAAAAACTGTGTATTATAAAACTGACTGATCTTCCTGGATGCACTCCTGGAGGCACAGTTAGACCACTCCAGTTTTCCCCACCCTGGTCCTACCTTTCTTGTCCTACCTTCAAAATCTAGGCACTGAGTTGAGATTACTATCACTCCTTCTTAAAAACATCTCTTGAAGAGACAACTGACAGCCCAGAAGAAAATATTTGCAAAACATAACTGATAAGGTACTTGCACCTAGAATATAAAGAACTCTAAAATTCAGCAGCAAGACAAACCACCAAATGTTTAAAAACTGGACAGACTTGAATAGGCATTTCACCAAAGAAGAGAGGCAGATGGCATGTAAGCATGGAAAAAGACATTTAACATCATTCAGCAATAGGGAAATGCAAATGAAAACCACAAGGAGATACACACACTCTAGAATGGCTAAAAGAATTTTTAAAAATAATAATAGCTGACAATACCAACTGCTGATGAGTTTGTGGAGTAACTGGAACTCCCTTATGTTGCTCATGGGAATGCAAAATCATATAGTCACTTTGCAAGAACAGTCTGGCAGTTTTTCCTCCCCTTTCTGAGGGCAGCTCATTTCCAATGATTGGTTAATACAGGAGTATAAAGACCCAGTCCCCTTGCCCCAACTTGGGACACCTCTAAAGGTCCATCCCAGCTCCAGAGCTCCTCCATGGGATTGGCTGAGTTATTTCCTGAGACTGGGCATTGCAGCCCAACTTCTCCCTCTGCCTACTCCTGATTCCTCCCTTTCCTTCATAGATTTTGACACCAAAAGGTATTCTCTCAGAAACCTTCTGCAGACTATTCTTCATCTTCAAATCTGCTTCCCAGAAAACCCAACCTGTGATACCCCTCCTGCCTAGTTTACTCCTTGAAACTCCTGGTATTTTCATTCAGCATTATGTGAGACAATCTCCTACGTGAAAGAGCCAAGAAGAAACTAAGTCTCTTGCTTTATAATAAGATCTAAGTCTCTGGAGAGCTAACGAATGTTATTTCAGGAAGTAAAGACAGGGTGCTGTCCAAAGGAATTCTGAGTCAGCCTCTGGTCTGCCAAGGCTCTCAGGAATAATTACAATTTAACTCTACTACAAATGTATAGTCCATGACCAGCCTCTTCTCCTAACCTCCTGGATTGCTCTTTGTAACAAGATGGATTCACTGAGAAGCAAACTTTGAAATGGATTTTGTGTGCAGGAAGTTTACTAGGGTGTGCTCTTAGGATCAACATCTGCGGGGAAAGTGAGGGAATCTGGATTGGGCAGAAGGAGAAGTTGGGTTGTGATGCAGCCACCAACAAAGGCATGGTAGGCAGAATGATGGCCACTTCCCTCCCAACCCAGCTCCACAAAGATGTTCACATCCTAATCCCTGGAATTTGTGAATATATTACCTTAGATGGCAAAAAGGAACTTTGCAGATGTGATTAAGTTAAGGATCTTGACATGGGAGATTATTCTATATTAGCCAAATGGGCCCAATATAATCACAAGGGTCCTTATAAGGAAGAGAAGGAGGCAGGATGGTCAAAGTCAGAGAGAGAAGATATAAAAATGGAAGCAGAGGTTTGAAAGAAGATAAGATGCCTGATATGCTGTTAGTTTTCAAGATAGAAGAGTTTACAAGCCAAGGACTACAGATGACCCCTAGAAGCTAGAAAGGGAAAGGGAATGGATTCTCCCCAAGAGCCTTCAGAAGGAAGGAGCCCTGCTGACACTTTGATTTTAGTCCAGTGAGATCCATTGTAGACTTCTGATCTCCAAAAACCGTAAGATTACAAATTATTGTTATTTGAAGCCACAAATTTATGGTAATTTATTACATCCAACAAAAGAAAATGTATACAAAAGACCTCAGCCAATTCCAGCAGGAAGTTCTGAAGTTGAGATGGTCTTTCAGAGTTTCCCCAAGCTGGATTGATGGGCTGGGCATTTATACCCCCCAAATAAACTACTCACTGGAAACGAACTGGTCCTCAGAAATGGTTGTGACCTTGCGCAAGGCAGTGTTTTTTGGTTTTGTTTTGTTTTGTTTTGTTTTTCAGCCAAAGTCAATTCCCAGAGAGGACTTATAGCACTCCCAGGGACTGAGGCAAACTAGTGCCTAAGCCCTGGAAGGATGAGGAGATTTATCTGACTGGCATAACATGACAACCACTGTGCTCTGAAAATCTATGCGTTTTCCCCATCCTCACCTCCAGTCCTTGCAGTACTGATACGTAGAAAAAAAAAATTCAGTTAGTTGTACTCTTACCAAGAAAATTAAACTCTTTTATCCTATGCTCACTTTAACATTCTTGAGCTTACCTGCTTTATTTGGAGAGAGGAGGGTTACATTTGTGTTCTCTATGCCTCAATTCCCTTGGGTTTCTAAAGTTAAGAAAAAGCTTCAGAGTGCAGATTTTCCCAGAAACTGTTCAAGAGCAAAATCAATATAATTATTCTGAAACATGCTAAAAGTGAAACAGAAATACTGTTTGAGTACTGTAGAAGAGAAATTAGAAATTCATTTTAAGAAACACATTTCTAAAGATTAAGTCTTTGAGGAACTTGCCAAATGATGCAATTCTAATTTCACACATGCTATCGGTGTTATTTGTTGAAATATCATGAGAAACTGTTAAATGAATGTTTAAAGCGGGTAATAAGTGAATTTATTTTTAGTACAACAGGAGTCACATTTTTGGCCATTTTGCATTTTATAGCTACAATCTGGCATCGCGTATTGCTTGATTATTAGAATATGAAAATACAACTATTCCTTCGTATGTGCTATTTTCTAAAGTAAATATTCAAATTCTGTATAGAGTGTGAAATATTTCCATGTGTTCAGACACTCATTACACCTTGTTTGAACTAATTCCATAGTCTGCCCACTTGTCCTGATCTCAGCCACTACTCCAACCCATTCTGCGTACTGGAGTCAGATTAATCTTTCTGAACAATAGCTTTAATTATGCCATGCTTTTATTCAAAACCTTTCAGTATCTCCCCAATGACAAGCTAGTTGCAAAGTCTTCTCCCTAGCACTGAAAGCCCTCAATATAATGTCCCTAAAATACCTTCCTAGTCTTTTTCCATTAACCTCCACCTCCACCACCACTACTCTACCTACCCCATGGCAGATCCAGCCAAATTGTAATGCTTCCCGGTCTTGAGAACTCTTTACTGGCCTGTTTTTGATACTGTTCTTCCTTCAACCTGGAACACACTCCTCATTTTTGGTAGTTTGAGTCATATCCATCCAGAAAGGTAAATGTTATAAACCACCACAGAAAGTCTTTTCCCATTCAACTAACTAGATGTGATCTCTCCCACTTCTGATTCTCCATAAGATTCATGTCCTACTTAGGGATTGTTTTGATTGCAAGTAATAGAAACCCACTCAAATGGTTTAAATAAAAGGGGGAATTTATCTGAAATATGAAAGGGGTATCATAATACTCAAAGTCCCAAACAGCAGCCACAGTCCATGAGGTTAAAGAGAAAAACTCACTCAGAAGCACAAACCCAATTGCTATGAAAAAGATGAAATCAGTTATTAGACATTGAAAACATGATTTATGACAACAAAAATAAATGAATTGAATAGCAGAATGAACATAGTTGAAGAAATTAGTGAATTGTTCTGCTTGATTTTCCAGTTCACTAATTAATTCAGCAAAAAGATGTGGGGGGAGCAAAGATGAAAAGCAGATTAAAGGAGGAGGTTAAAAAATAATGTAATTTTCGATGTTGATAGAAAATTTTCAGTTTAAAACAAAAAATGCTTCACTTTAATAGCATGCACCAGCATGAATATAAGATGTATAGCTTCTGGAACACAAGAGGAAGTCTGGGGCAAAGGGTGAGAGGAGTGGAGAATGCAGAAACCTTGTTCAATCACTTCCTTTCAGTTTTGCCAAAATAGTAGGTAGCAAGGGGTCTTATTTTTGTTTCCATTTGCATTTTCTGCATTACTAGTGAAGTTACTTATCTTCTCATACATTTATTGGGTATTGATATTTCTTCTGTCAATTGCCTGTACGTACAATTTGTCCATGTCTAATGGGTTGTCTTTCTTATTAATTTATGGTTCTCTTTATATATTAAGAATATCAAAACTTTGTCTGATTGACTGGGAGGAAACAGAGTATATGTTTCTTTTTTTGTGTATTGTGTTTTCAAAATGCAGTCTCACTCGTCAGCCAGGCTGGAGTGCAGTGGCGAGATCTCAACTCACTGCAACCTCCGCCTCCCAGATTCAAGCAATTCTCCTGCCCTAGCCTCTTGAGTAGCTGGGACTACAGGCATACGCCACCATGCCCAGCTGATTTTTGTATTTTTAATAGAGATAGGGTTTCACCATGTTGACCAGGCTGGTCTTGAACTCCTGACCTCAACTGATCCACCTGCCTTGGCCTCCCGAAGTGCTGGGATTACAGGCATGAGCCATCACACCCAGCCCAAAGTATATGTTTCTTGGCTTTAAAGTTTATTTTATTATTTGCTATAACACATGTTTAATTATTTAGAGAAATAGGCTAGAGGAAAATATAAATGAAGGCCAATAGTATTAGGATCAGATTGTCTATTTTTCTTCCTCTATGATTTCTTACCTTAAAGAAAAAATAAAAAGGAAATACTGACGGATCTGACTACAAACTAAACTTAAAAATTCTACATGGCAAGCGATGAAGTTCACATTATAATTGTAATATGATGCTTCCTATATGCCAGGCACTATACTAAGGGCTTTATACAGATTAACTCGTTCAATTTGTATAACTACTTTATCAGATGGATATTATGATCATTTTGATATTATGATCATTCCTTCATTTGACAAATGAGGAAACTGAGGCACAGAGAGGCTAAGTACTTTCCCAAAGCCACTGATAGGTAAACAGCAAAGGGAGGATTTGAACTCAGACAGTCTTCTGCTTCCTGGACCCACGCTGTAAAGCACTGTGCTATAATTCTGCCTTTCAGACAGCCAAACTCTATAGAAAAATATCTTTCCAGAGCTCAAAGAAGTTGGATATGGACATATTTTTCACAGACAGCTGGGTGCTGATCCTGCTTTCTTTCCTACAGTGATGTCTTAGAGGTGCTGAACTTGGTTCAAGAACCAGGAGAAACTGATGTTTGTGAAAATTGCCCTAAACTGAACTACACAGATTCTTGGTGTATGTTCTTCCAGAACAGTTATATAAGCCACAGTATAAATGATTTGTAGCATGGCAACAAATAAGCTGTTTTGTCAATTTTGTACCCTATCAGGGCACCTCAGCTGCCTCTGACAGTGTTTGTGCAAGTCCAAAACAAGATAATGCTGCTTCTGTCCCTTCTCTGTGTAGTACCTCAATTCCACCAAGCTCTGAAGCCTCAATAAATACATTGGGCATTATAAAAGGAGTGTGTGTGTGCATGTGTGTGTGTGTGTGTGTGTGTGTGTGTGTGTGTGTGTGTTGGGGGAGTATGTAAATGTGACAGACCAAAAAAGGTGATAAAATAAATAAGTAAAAAGCATGTTTAACATATCCTATTCCCACAGTCAGAACAACCCCAAATACCCTGGTCTATGTGAAAAACAAACAAACAAACAAGTCCTGTTGTGAATCATGAACCTGCATTTAATGGGATAAATAATAAACATAATATCCTGTGCCAGCCAGGGTCCCAGCAGGAAACAGATGGTACACTCAAATTAGGATAATTTAAAGAGGAATTGTTATAGGTAATATCCCCCAGGAAGCAGACGACTCTGAGATAGAGATTAGCAAACAAAGTTTAGTGTGCAATGAATGCTGTAAGGATCAAAACTTAGGAAAGAAAAGGAAGCTGACTTGGGCAGAGGGAGAAGTTGGGTTGGTAATGTCATCTCAGCCAAGGTCTTGGTGGACTCTAACAGGAGCTGTGAAGCTGGAGCAGTCCTTCAGAGTTGTCCCAAGTTGGGCTGAGGAGGCTGGGCCTTTATGCCTCCTGCATTGACCAGTCACTAGATATTGGCTGCCCATGGGACAGGGGATTACTTGGGCATCATATCAACTCCCTCAGCAGAGGGCAATTCCCAGAGAGGACAGGACTGACACCTGTGGGCAGCTGGTGGAATAAATCCTCCCACCCTGAAGGGGAATCCTGACAACTTAGTATAGCATCCACTACAGGATTTATAAAATGAACTACTTCCCAAAGTAAATGCAGAGTGTATGAAAAAGTCACGTGAAAATTTATCAGATAATTTTATTCAAAGAGATATTACGTGCTGTGTCTTTCAATTGATAGACTGAATAGAAATAGAAAAATGGCCATATCATATATAAAATAGAACTCTAACCCACAACCTAGAGTAACAGGCCCAGGAAACCAATCAATTATCTATAGTAACCAGCCCAGGAAGCCAGCCTGCTATCTATAAGTCAGACTTGTAGAAAGTCAGACTGCTATCTCTAATAACAACCCAGGAAACTAAATAGAAATCTGTGTACAATCAGCCCAAAGTAGACAGAACTTGATTAATAACTGATAGATTCCCTAATATTTGTCCCCTCTTCCAACTTAGGACCAGAGAAAAATACGTAACCCTAACCAATCACATAAGATGCCACGCTTCTAGTTAGCCCCTCACAACTTCCCCATGTCAATAGCCTCTAATCAGGGCATACATGAGACCTACCCTTTTGTCCAACATAAAGCTTTCCCACTCCTCTGCCCACCTTGGAGTCTATCCCAAAACCCAAGTGATGGTGGCTGACTCTCTTGCTATAGCAAGCTCTGAATAAATAGCTTTTGTTTGTTTTCATTGGAGTGGTCTTCATTTACTTCCACAAAGCCTCCACTGAGAAGATTATCTTGGGACAAATTGTAAGAGGACAATTTGCCTAGCCCTGAGGCATTTGGATGTAAACTTGTTTCTGGAAGTCAACTGAGAATTTTCTTGTTGTATAGAATAAGCATTCAGAATCATGAATATACCTCCTTGCTTTTAAGACACATCTAGGTGGACAGCAGGTCCAGGAGCAAGATCTAGTCTGAGGCTGGGTACACCAAAAATATATAAGAAAGATCCTCCAATATACAGGAGTGGAAAAGAAACTTCAATTTTAACAGACCAGTTGCCAAGTTACACTCTTAGTTATTCCAAATATTTCACATGAGAATATGCCCTGAGGTAAGGTACTTTGTGAATGTTCCTGATGTGATATGCATAGGCAGCTTTGAGAGAAATGAGCTTGGGGTGGGGTGGGGGGGTAGTTACTTTATTAAGTACAAAAGAAACACTCTCTATGTTCTCTTCCCACCCTGAATCACTGTGTCCATGGAAACTGGGTAGCTTTTGCTTGAATAAAGGACTCTTGTTAAGATCTCCTTTTTGTTCCAGCACATCCCTGCTTAAGAACTTAACTTTCAGACCACACACAACAGCTTATTAACCCAAATAAATGATTCATGCTGGACATTTTCAGAATTAAATGCTGGCCATTTTCAACAGCCCGGTGTGAATGGTCAGGTGAAAAAGTATGGAAAAATTATGCCATCAAATAATTTAGTAGATAGTTAACTATACCACCTCAAGCTGGCCTTGGATGAAACTAACTCATTAACCCTCTTTAATACATCAGCAGGCCTTAGTTTACCCTATTAGCTAATTTAGAGCTGAGCCCCTAGAGAAGAGACTCCAGATTGATTCAGTTTAAATGAGAGGAGTCTCTGAGAGGCTTGGGGTTACCATGGGAATACTAATAAGTAGCACACAAAGCACCTGTTGGAGGAATGCGTGGATAATTTTTTTTTTTTTTTTTGGAAATGGAGTCTCATTCTGTCGCCCAGACCGGAGTGCAGTGGCATGATCTCAGCTCACTGCAAGCTCCGCCTCCTGGGTTCATGCCATTCTCCTGCCTCAGCCTCCTGAGCAGGTGGGACTACAGGTGCCCACCACCACACCCAGCTTATTTTTTATATTTTTAGTAGAGACGGGGTTTCACCATGTTAGCCAGGATGGTCTTGATCTCCTGACCTCGTGATCTGCCTGCCTCGTCCTCCCAAAGTGCTGGGATTACAGGCGTGAGCCACCACACCCACCCACCTGACCAGTGAGAAAAGGAATTCTTTATCCTCCCCACTTCTGCCTAAAAGCAGGGAGTAAATTTCCCTTTGTGAAGGTGTCCCCACTCCCCTCTCCAGTACTGGGAAGAGGAGAATGACTCTTAATCATCACAGACACTGGAGATGGCCCTGATTTGAGTCTGCATAACAAAGCTTAATAAGTAACCCTATCTTCTTTAATTTTTTTCCCATATATTTACTTTCCCACTATTTCCTGCCCCTAAAAATCCAAACCACTTTTGCTTTGTCTAGTCACTTCTCCATAATTTATTGCCCTTTGTTATAATGGTACATAAGGTCTCAAGTCTAACCACTTCTTTGGATTTTTACTTTTTTTTATAAAGTTCCTGCATGCATGCATAGTAAACATTTTCTTCTGTTAATCTTTCTTTTGTCAATTTAATTTGCAGGCCCAGCTCTTGAACCTAAAAGGGCAAAGTTTTTCCCTCCCTTACAACATTTGCCACACTTTATAGATGGGAAATTGAGTCAGAGAAATTGAGGCTAAAACAGCAAGTAGCTAGTGCCAGAATTTAGGACCTGTCAGTCTGATTCCAGTCCCTATGCTCTTCCTTAACTACTCCACTACAACTTCAGTTTAGAGAAACAGAATTTTTCCATAAAGCCCAGTTGCACACAGGGGCTACATTGTATTCAAAATACATGCTGAGTCTTTAAATACTAGAATCAGACTCAGTGAAGCAAGAAACACTGCAAGGAGCATGCGACAGAAGCCTAGAATCTGCTATCCCCTCAGGAAGTCTCAATCTGGGGCACATACCTCTTGAGTGAAGGATGGGCAAAATCTCTTGAAGTGTTTAAATCCTTCCTTGTTATGTATGATCACAATAAGGAAATTATCAAAATGTGATCTCATTAATCACACAGTTTATTCCCATAAAAAGAGAATTTTTTTTCCTTAGGTTCACAATGTTTAAAAAGAGGGGGAATAATGTAAACAAATCTTACAGGGAACACATTCAATAGATTAGAGACATTAAGCACATAGTGAATGAGATCCAAAATTATTAAAGTCTAGTTGTTCAATCAGGATGGAAGCAGGCCTCTGTGGGAAGTAACATCAAATGAAGGTTTGAGTTATACCTTTTGGTTACAAGCAGTTTTTTGGGAGCGATGGCATTCAACATAACAGAGATCCATGAGGACATGTAAGGCCCCTCAGTGCTAGAGGACAGTACCAGTATTGGTGGGCAAGGCTTCAAAGCTCAAAGATGAACACAGCAAACATCAGGTATCAGAGAAGTGGCTGACAGAGTGCAGCCCGGTCATAGCAAACGCTCTCTGTCTCTCATATGAGGTCTGATAAGACATCACATGCTCGAGGGGAAGGAGGAGTACATTCCAAGTTCTTGCACAGCAAAACATGTTACTCAAATAGCAAACTATGTAAGTATTTGGAATCATTTCCAAGATACATAACATTCCTCCATCCCTCTTTGCTACACACATACAGGAAATTTTACATACATTAAATGTGCACATGAGGCCAGGCCATCATCCGTAAAACAAGGCAAGGTGTGTGGATTTTCTAAGTACTATAGATAGTACTTTGATAGATAAAATAGATAAAAAGGATCTAAGGCCTGTAAACTGGTCAACTTCCTTGCCGTGTGTTGCTTCTAGTCGGCCTGTGGTTGTGCAGCAGCATGATTTCCGCTGGTTAATAGAAGACAGGTCTGAAGCCTCATGCAATTGAAGAAGTGTTGGCCGGTGCTTCTAACAAGCTCTGCAGGAGAAAGTGCAGCTAGGAAGATAAGGAGAAAATGGAAAACCTCAGGGAGGGTTCCTCCCAGCAAGGCTGCTGCAGGAAGGCAAGGCACTGAGCATTTCTGACAGCTCTCTTGTTTTCTGCTCCCCTATTGCATTGATAAAATATCACCAAAGGGCTTCTGAGCCTTGGACCTGGTGGAAGTACTTGGTTGAGCTGTTACTGATAATATACACATATTCATACAGCTCCCAGAGGCTCAGGATTTGTTTGTCAAGAAAGCTACAGTCAACACTTTCATCATATCAGGAAGACATTCTAGGTTGTGAGCATGAGGCTAATGTCTGCACCCCTCACTTGGATGGAGCCACTTGGTCTCACACCGTGAGATGTGAGCTGTAAACAGAAATGGCAGATGCTGTACATCCCACCTCATTACCTAATGCCTTCAAATGAAAAGCTAAAAACATGCTGCTACCTTAAGCATCTTGTACTTGTTCCACATTAATGGAAACTCTATGTTCTAGCTACAAGTATTAGATTTCAGGTTGTTGGTTAATGACAATTCACTAATTTAAAACAAACAATTGGAACATTCATTTGATGGGTGGTTACTAGATGGGGAGCCTGAACTCTCTCAGGTTTCATTGAGCTTGGTTTCAGGTGACTCTGCAATGACAGACTTTGGATACATGCATTGACTTCATGGGAAGAAAGAAAGATTTTTATAATATTCACACGTTCCAGGAATAATAACGAGGGAGGACAGGAGAGAGAAACAAAGAGAAGGGAAGAGGGGAGGGAAAAATCACTGAAGGTGAGAGGAAGAGAAAAAGAGAACAGAGAGGTATAGAAGAAGGGAAAAATAAAGTGACGAGGGAGGGGGAACACACAGGGGAAAGGTAGAAGGGAAGAAAGAAGAAAAAAGAAAAGAAAGAAATATGTTCTAACATATGCCATATGGGTTGGAATATTATGGGAAGAAAAACAATAACAGAGAGGTTTTGTGTTGTTGTTTCTTAATGCAAAGAGGATTTTGATTGCTATTACCACAGCTGGCTGTACTCCACGGTGACTGAGTTTTGTTTTTTGTTGTTATTTTTTGTTTTGTTTTGTTTTGTTTTGTTTTGGAAAAGACCTAGACCTAATAGAATAACTTAAGCAACCTAGGGAAATAAAAGACACAAAGGAAAAAGGAGGTTGGTGAAGAGAGGATGATGAGGCTTCAAATGTATTATTATTGCTATCATACAAGGGAATCCCAGGTAGAAAAAGTTTCAGAGTGGTGCTGACCTGATTTTAGTGACATTTCTAATCCTGCCTAGAAGTATTCAGTAATTGACAGCAGGTGGATTTTATTTAAAAGGGAGAAGAGAGAAGGGAAAAACATCAGTCATCAAACGCTGTTTACCATTTTGGCTGCCACTTTGCATTGAACCGAAGTTTGAAAACAATGGCTAGAATAAGCAGAAACAAAAATGAGAAGGTTCCAAGGATTTCTTTTTGGCAGTGCTGCAATGCGGATCTGACAGAGCCATTGGGCCCAGGAGCAGTCAGTAAGCACTGCAGAAAAAGTACACTCACAACTCTGCAGTTAGTTGCCCTTTAGAGGGTTTTACCAGGTGGCACTCCTTTCAGTATTTTTCTGTGTAAAATGGTATAACATTTGGTCTATTTTTGCTAAAAATAATATTTTGGCAGGGACTCAGAAAAGTAAGGTCGATAAATAAAGTTTAGAGGCTTGGTACCGTAACTACCTTATGGGTTCTTCCTGCCCACTGCACAGACAAAACCAATTCACTGAGACCATGCCATTGCAATAAAGAAAGAGTTTAACAAACACAAAGCCAGCCACATCATGTGGGGGATGGAGTTATTACTCAAATCAATCTCCCTGAAAATTCAGAGGCTAGGGATTTTCAAGGATAGTTTGGCGAGCAAGGGAAGGGGTGTGTGGAAAGTAGTCCTTCTTTTTTTAGGGAGCACATGGGGGCAGGTCTGGGTGGAACCATCATTGTCAGAAATGCAAAATCCTGAAAAGACATCTCAAAAGGCCAATCTCAGGTTCTACAATAGTGATGTTATCCACAGGAGTAATTGGGAACGTTGCGTATCTTGTGGAGTATCTCTGGAATAAGGGCTGGTAATTACTTATGTCTACACCTTAGCAGAAGCTAGGCTCCTCTCATCCTCCTAACCTGGTGGCCTTTCATTAGTTTTATGAAGGAGGTTTAGTTTTGGGAAAGGGCTATTATCATTTATACTATAAATTAAATGTCTCCCAAATTTAGCTTGGCCCAGGCCCGGGAAGGATTAAGGGCAGTTTAGAGGTTAAAGGCAAGATGGGGGTTGGTTAGATCGGATCTCTTTCACTGTCATAATTTTCTCATAGTTATAGTTTTTGCAAAGGCAGCTTCAATACTGAAATCATAGTTTGAAGACCAGCAGCAGGAGAAGCATCTGGGAGCTGGTTAGAAATGCAGAATGTGGGTCCTACTCCAGGCAGACTGAATCAGAGTCGGCATATTAATAAAATCCCAGGGGATTAATATGCAGATGAAATTTGAGCAGCCCTGGTTAAGAGAAAAATGGTAGGCTAACATCTCAAGTATCTATTTACTGAAAGCCTTTTGTTCTGTCTGAGATCCTTAGTGCTTAACTGAGTATGCCCTTGTAAATGACATGTACAGCCTCCATCCCCTACCCCATCTCACGGCCAAGGCAGATGTTCCTAACTGATTAATCAATACTGGACACCAGGAGCACTGTCCTGACTTGTGAAGCTGAAAAGTGATTGGGTGGAAAATCTGGCTTAGCTTTTTTGTGTATGTGTGTCTTTATCAGAAGTTCTCAAGCTTTAGCATGCATCAGAATCATCTGGAGAACTTGCTAAAACACAGAGTGCTGAACCCCAGAGGCAGAGTTCCTGAAGCAGTAGGTCTGGGGTGAAGCCTGAGAATTTGGATTTCTAACTCATTCTAAATGCTGATGGTCCAGGGACTGTACTTTGAGAACCGCCAGACACTATCCTTTCCCTACCCCTCTCCCTCATATAAAGGCATTGTCATCTATCCTTGCCCTTGTTCTCTGCAAAGTGAGGGACAGTAGCTTGAGGTGGTAACAAATATTGGCTGCTTAACCTGTTATACTCAAGAGAAATTTTATGAATATCTTAAAACGAACTCCTAAGAGTATTGTCTTAAATTATCTGCAGATGGTATTTTAAAAGTAAGAGTCGGTCAGGAGTGGTGGCTCACGCCTGTAATCCCAGCACTTTGGGAGGCCGAGGTGGGTGGATCACAAGGTCAGGAGTTCGAGATCAGCCTGGTCAACATGGTGAAACCCCGTCTCTACTAAAAATTCAAAAAGTTAGCCAGGTGTGGTGGCGGGTGCCTGTAATCCCAGCTATTCGGGAGGCTGAGGCTGGAGAATCACCTGATCCCAGGAAGCGGAGGTTACAGTGAGCCAAGATCGTAACCACTGCACTCCAGCTTGGGAGACAACAGTGAAAACTCTGTCTAAAAAAAAAAGTAAGAGTCATGTGTTAGAGATGGAGAGGAGGTGTTTGGGAGCAGTCAGTACCATGCTATGTCCTCTAGGTACCATCACCTAGACACTTGCCTCCATAGGCCCTATCAACAGGACCAGGGGTCAGTTTCTGTAAATGTTTCCAACAACGCATGAGTTATTCTGCCAGGGAAACCCCCTTCTTTATCATAAAATATAAGGGGAAAAAACCCTATCCAAAAAAGGAGGAACGGCTGCCTTGCAACATTTTTGGGAAACAAGTAAGTTCTTTGTCTTATTGTAAAATGTGAAGCCTTCTTTATTTCAGAGACTAAAATGAGTACTAGAGACAGAAAGTCAAATAAGATATGGTTCCCAGGTTCAACCATGCAATTACACTATAGTTTGGATAATACAGTACAGGTATGAACCAGGTCCCACAGAAAGAGAAGAAGGGAGGCTGATTTAGTCCAAAGGTTACAAGGGCTTCCTGGAGTAGAGGATGGTCAAGGAAATGAAAATATGTTACACCAAAATATACTTCTTTGACGTATTTTGACATGGACATTCAGACAATCAGAAAACAGAAGTATCCCTGCAAAGCTGTCTTTTGTGAAGGAGATTTGCATCAGGAGAGAAAATCTGCATTGGTGCAGCTAGGCCACCTTGTCCAGATCTAGGAAAATTTAACTGATAATCTGACACCTTTAAAAGTCTGAAAAACAAACAAATTAAAAAAAAAAAAATTTACCATCTGTTGTCTCTGAGGGCTGCTGCTACCTGTGAAGTTTCAACTACATAACAAGATCCCCTTTGCTAGCAAGGCCTCCTGTTCTGCCCACTCCCATAATCTGTCTTGTCACCATAACCTGTTTTGCCAGGATCCAAGCCCCCATTCTTTCTATAACCTTAAGATGGTATGAAAGCATCAACCAGTTTACCTTTGAGTTTTTATATAATGTGTGACTCCCATGCACATGTAATACATGTGTGTATTTTTTCTTGTTAATCTATTATCAGTTTCTTTCACAGACTCAAATGATCAAACCTTCAGAAAAACATTTAAACTGTCCTACAATGGCTAATCTGATTATGAAATAATGATTAGGAGTTACCTTTAGCAAGGGAATAACATGATAGTTGTACTTACTAGAATGATTACACTGGCAGCTTTGTGAAGAAAGGATTGAGTCAAGACTTGGGATAGGGACTGGTTAGAAGATGGTCATGTTAGCAGCAGAGAATCTGTATGGGTCTGCAGCAACCTCAATTCTCGCCTCCTCACAAGAAAGAATTCAACCAAGTGGCATGAGGCAGAGTGAGAGGCCGAGGAAAGTTGTAGAGCAGAGTGAAAGTTTGTTTAAAAGTTTGGCGCGGTGGCTCAAGCCTGTAATCCCAGCACTTTGGGAGGCCGAGACGGGCGGATCACGAGGTCAGGAAATCGAGACCATCCTGGCTAACCCGGTGAAACCCCGTCTCTACAAAAAATACAAAAAAAAACTAGCCGGGCGAGGTGGCGGGCACCTGTAGTCCCAGCTACTTGGGAGGCTGAGGCAGGAGAATGGCGTAAACCCGGGAGGCGGAGCTTGCAGTGAGCTGAGATCCAGCCACTGCACTCCAGCCCGGGCGACAGAGCAAGACTCCATCTCAAAAAAAAAAAAAAGTTTTAGAGCAGGAACAAGAAGAAGTACACTTGGAAGAGGGTCAAACAAACGATCTGAGAAATTCAAGTGCCCATTTGACATTTAACTTGGGGTTTTAAATGTTGGCAGGCTTCCAGGGGGTTGCATCCCTTCTCCCCCAATTCTTCCTTTGGGATGGGCTGTCTTCCTGCACAGTGGCTTGCCAGCACTCAGGAGGGGCTGCATGTGTTTACTGAAATTGTGCACATACTCACTTGAGGCATTTTTTCCCTTAGCAGTTGAGTGTTCCTAAGGGAAGATGACATGTCGGTTCAACTCCGCCATTTTGCCTCTTAGCGCACATGCTTGAGCCCACTTGCCCAACTCCCGAGATCTTATTGGGAAGCTGCTAATCACCAGCTTCAGGTGTTCCTATCCATTGGGAGACTGCCTTTCCCTGGTGCCGGTTGCGACCAAGCATTATTTTAGAGAGAGTTTAACTGCCTGACCATCACCTGATGGTTGCTTGACATTCCTGGTGCGGGGTGGTGGTGGGGGTGTTCCCCTGCCCTGTTCATGTCTGACTAACTACCTACTGTAGCAGTCACAGTAGTATATGGAGACCTAAACTAGAGAATGGCAGTAGAGTAGGGGAGAGATAGACAGTCAGAAAATATCCGAGATATAGGATTATCTAGTCTTCATAATTCTAGCTGTGGTTACTCTTATGCAGAGTCATGCTTCTTGAGGACGATACCCAGAAATGTGGTCACAGCTCATTTAGCCCTGTCTTCTGGAGAGGACTTCATCTTATTTTAACCCTCTACTACCACCATGTAGGGGCCAAGGGAAAACTTCTCCTTTGCCCTTCGAAGTTGCATTAAAAATTAACTGACAAAAGGCAGATTAATAAGAGAAATGGCATACAAATTTATTAACATGTACAGGAGAATACCAGAGTGATTACTCCAACTCCCCAATGGGGTTCAGAAGCTTATGTGCCATCTTGAGGTTACAGAAAGAATATGGGCTTTAATCCTGGTGAAACAGTTTAGGGTGGCAAGATAGATTATAGGAGAGGGAGAAGAAGCGGTCTGGTTAGCAAAGGTGGTCCTGTTATGTAGATGAAACCTCCAAGGTAGCAGCCCTAAGTGAGAATATGGATTGTAAATGTTTCTTTCAGACCTTTAAGGGTGTCAAATTCTCGATTAATCTTTCCTAGATACAGACAAGGGAAGGCCCTCAGAGAAAACCTGGAAGTATCAATGCAGATTTTCTCTACAGAAACAAATATCCTCCACAAAAGACAGCTTTGCAGGGTTACCTCTGTTTGCAGACCCTCTAAACAGCCATCTCAAAATATGTCAAAGTAGTATATTTTGCAGTAAAATATTTTCATTTCCTTCAACCATCATACTCTTTTCCTTCTATTTTACTAGATTCCTCTAGAACTGACTATAGTGCCACTTCAATATTCTTGTTTTCAGACATCCCCATTAAACAGGACTCCTTATTAGACCATGTTATTTTTATGAAATGCCCCAAGTGTCTGCCCTGGCTCTGCTTCCCTCCCCCAGGTACCAAACTCTGCTAGCAGACCCACTACAGATTTGACTGGTACCTGGTCTCACAGGGAGCCATCTTTAAATACCAATTCTCCTAGCCAAGAGCTGCTTGTATTTATGTACACGTATCTTTGCTGACTTGTGTGTTGCTAACATCTGCCTTCTAGTTACCCTGACAGTCTACTTATGCTGCTATGTCGATAAAGTCATGATTTTCTTTCTAAATCAAGACTTTTGGCTGGCAGGTAAACTCACAGCCCAATCGGTCTCAGCAACTTCCACCCCCAGCAGTTATTTGCCATCAGGGTATTTGATCTAGACCAAGGAGTGTCTCAGTCTCCACTATTTGGTCATTATAGCAGATGCCTCTGGTACCCTAGCCTTATCCCCTATGTTCACCTCTGATTTCAGCCAAAGATAGGATAAGTAGTTCTGTGCAGAGGCCCACTTTTGCCTTTATCCCACTTCAAGCCACACCTCTTTTTGCTTTTTGCCCTAGGGCCTTATCCATTATACAAGGGAACTTCAAAAACTTCATGGAAAAATGGAATTAAAAGATAAAAATTAAAAATATAAACTTTTTCACATAAGCTCTGTCAAGTCCAAGACACTTTTGTAAGTGATAATAACAGCCATTTAGTTCATCCCTAGGGAACTGAGGATCCTGGGAATTTAACCATGTCAATGTAGTCATTGCACAGTATTAACTGAAGAAAAATGGGTATCCTTTAAAGATTTTTTTTTTTTTTGAGACAAAGTCTTGCTCTATTGCCCAGGCTGGAGTGCAGTGGCACAATCTTGGCTCACTGCAACCTCCGCCTCCTAGGCTCAAGCGATCCTCCCACCTCACCCTCTTGAGTAGTTGGGCCTACAGACACATGCCACCACACTTGGCTAATTTTTGTATTTTTTGTAGAGACAGGGTTTCATCATGTTGTCCAGGCTGGTCTTGAACTCCTGGGCTCAAGAGATCCACCCATCTTGGCCTCCCGGAGTGCTGGGATTATAGGCATGAGCCACTGCACTAGGCAAAAGATGTTTTAAGATTAGGAAACAAAAAGAAGTCAGAAGGGGCCAAACCAGGACTGTAAGGTAGATGCCTAATAATTTCCCATTGAAACTCTTGCAAAATTGCACTTGTTTTGATGCGAGGAATGAACAGGAGCATTGTCATGGTAGAGAAAAACTCTCTGTCGAAGTTTTCCTGGATATTTTTCTGCTAAAGCTTTGGTTAGCTTTTTCAAAACACCCTCATAATAAGCAGATGCTATTGTTGTCTGGCCCCCCAGAATATCAACAAGCAAAATTCCTTGAGCATTCAAAAGCACTGTTGTCATGACCTTTGCTCTTGACTAGTTTGCTTTTGCTTTGACTGGACCACTTCCACTTCTTGGTAGTCATTCCTTTGACTGTTTTTTGTCCTCAGGATTATAGTGATAAAGCCATGTTTCATCTCCTGTTACAATTCTTCAAAGAAATATTTCAGGATCTTGATCCCACTTACTTAAAATTTCCATTGGAAGCTCTGCTCTTGTCTGCATTTGATCTAGGCACAATCGTTTTGGTACCCATCGAGTGAAAAGTTTGCTCAACCTTAATTTTCCAGTCACAATAGTGTAAGCTGAACCAGTTGAAATGTCTACAGTGTTGGTTATTGTTTCTCCTGTTAATCATCAGTCTTCTTCAATTAGAGCACAAACAGGATGGATTTTTTTCCTGGCGAATTGATGAGGATGGTCTGCCACCATGGGCGTCATCTTCAACACCATCCTGTCTGTTCTTAAAATGAAGTTAACCATTTCTAAACTGCTGATTTCTTTGGACATCATCCTTGTAAACTTTTCATAAGGCACCAATGATTTCACCATTCGTCTACCCAAGCTTTACCATGAATTTGATGTTTATTCTTGCTTCAATTTTAGCATAATTCATGTTGCTCCAATAGGGGCTCTTTTCAAACTGGTATCTTATCCTTCCTAGTATCTCAAACTAGATCATGTCAAAAGTTAGTACTAGCTTATTGTACTAATAATACGTGTATTTTGTATTGTTCAATACATGTATTATATATTTTGAAATTCATCCATAATTTTTTCATAATACAAATTGTCTCATGAACTTTTTGGAGCTTTCTCATATTAGTAGTTGGCCTGTACATAAGCACACCCCAAAAGTGTGGGAAAGTAGTGTCTGCAGGGGTGATTTTCAAACAATAAGGGGGTAGGGAGTGATACATAAATAGATGAAAGCTGTGACCAACCATGAGATTCTTTATACTTCTTCAGAAGCCCTGGTGGAATCAAGACCCTGTTTCATCATAGCAATTACCTCAATTAAGTGCCCATATGTTAGGTTTTACACTCTCCCTGCCTCATTTCCCCATCTCTTCACTCTTGCTTCATGAAATCATCTCCCAAATAAACCATCTACATTCAAATCCTTGTCTCAGTTTGGGTTCCCTGCAAGGCAGAGTCAAAGATAGTCATATAGCATGTTATACTCTATCTCCTATATTACTCATTTCCAGAAAATGCCAAACAATATACAACATTTAAGAGGAAGAAAGGAGGGGTATAGAGATCTACAAGGTAGAGGGAATAAACATAGTATTAAAGTAGAAGAAAAGTGGTGATATTAGGGACAACAAGGAATTATATATGCAAACAAAAAATCTGAGACCAAGGTTGCCAACATTCTTTCAATTAAAGGACCAATCCTTGGGCAGACCACATATACAACTCAGAGCTCTTAGTCAAAGGAATATAGAGGTTGGCATGCCACCAAGCTGCTCAGCATCATAGTTGTTAGCTTAAAATGTGATGGTGCCTCCAGGGTAGTGCAATATAGAGACTCTGATGTGAAGAAGTAATTTGTTTGAGATCCATTTGTTTAGTGGTAAAAAATAACCTTTTGGTTGGGACAGGGGGTAAAGAGGAATCAGGGAGAGAACGTATATGTGTTTGGGAAGGGATAAAGTAAATTTTAAGAAGAAGTTGAGGCCGGGTATGGTAGCTCATGCCTGTAATCCCAGCACTTTGGAGGCGGAAGGATCACTGAGGTCATGAGTTCGAGACTAGCCTGGCTAACATGGTGAAACCTCATCTCTACTAAAAATACAAAAATTAGCCAGGTATGATGGTATGTGCCTGTAATCCCACCTACTCAGAAGCTGCTCAGGAAGCTGAGGCAGGAGAATCACTTGAACCCGGGAGGCGGAAGTTGCAGTAAGCCAAGATCACACCACTGCACACCAGCCTGGGAGACAAGAGTGAAACTCCATCTCAAAAAAAAAAGGAGGAGGAGGAGGAGGAGGGGGAGGGGAGGGGAAGGGGGAGGGGGAGGGGAGGGGAAGGGGGAGGGGGGGAAGAAGAAGAAGAAGAAGAAGAAGGAGGAGGAGGCAGATGCACTCATCCTTTATGCCAGAAAATATAAGAACCCAGGTTGGTAACAGGTAAAACACAGGATATATAGACCCACCATTAGCAGATGCCATTGGTGCCCAGCCTATATCTTCCCATATTCACTGTGGTGGTTTTCAAGTAAGTCCACATATTCTTTGACATACCTCCTTTCAAAAGGTGATGATAAAGTTCCCTTTGAGTGTGTGCATTGGAATTAGTGATTTCCTTCTAACCAAAATAGGATATGGCAGGACTAGATAATGGTGTGTGACTGACAATACTAGGTTATAAAAGGCATTGTCGTTTTTTCCTTGTGCTTTCTCTTGTATTGCTCACTCTGAAGAAATCAGTTGCTATATCTTGAGAATA
Source organism: Macaca nemestrina (assembly GCF_043159975.1). Classification (NCBI taxonomy): domain Eukaryota; kingdom Metazoa; phylum Chordata; class Mammalia; order Primates; family Cercopithecidae; genus Macaca; species Macaca nemestrina. The sequence goes on along the minus strand of NC_092145.1, from coordinate 116,936,223 downwards.
CTCAAGTAGCCCTAATGAGGTGAATGCATGGTAAGAACATGGGGCCTCTTGCTAACAGCCAGCAAAGAACTGAGCCCTTCTGCCAACAGCCATGCATCTTGGAAGTGGATCCTCCAGCCCCCGTCAAGCCTTCAGATGACTGCAGCCTGGCTGACATCTTGAATGTAACTTTATGGGAAACCTCAATCCAGAACCACCCAGTTAAGCTGATTTTCTGATTCACAGAAACAATGGCTTAGAAACATTTATTATCCCACAAAATGTGGAAGTAATTTATTATGCAACAATAGACAATTATTCACTATTCTAGTACCTGCCAATCCAACTGAAGGTACTTGTAACTGTGCCTGAGAGGTTTCTCTGGCTGCTGCTACCCTCTCATTCATCAAGTTGGGGCAGGCTAGAAGTATCAGAGAGTCAACATCCTCAGAAGTAGCTTTCAGTCAATCACTCAGAGAGTTTGGTGGACAAACATTTTCACCTTCCTGCCTCTGAATGTAGAAAACTATCTTCCAGAGTCCTCCAACAGAAGTGAGGTACAGGGGCTCGCAGGTAAGTTACCTGCTCTCATTTCATGTTCATCTTACCTCTCCAGTCCCTTACCTAAGACTACTGATATATTCTCCCAAACAAAGTACTGCTACTCAAATCCTTGCCTCAGGGTCGGCTTTTGGGGTAACCTCACCTAAGATATCACTGGATAATTAAGTCCCAGCCTTTCTATTAAAATGAAATAAAATTATGGGAGAAAAAATATACAGTAAGAAATTAAGAAGAAATTTTTTCTTAATAAGACAAGATGGCTGGGCATGGTGGCTCACACCTGTAGTCCGAGCACTTTGGGAGGCTGAAGTGGGTGGATCGCTTAAGGTCAGGAGTTTGCGATCAGCCTGGCCAACATGGTGAAACTCTGTCTCTATTAAAAATACGAAAATTAGCCAGGCGTGGTGGCACATGTCTGTAGTCCCAGCTACTTGGGAGGCTGAGGCACCAGGAGGCAGAGGTTGAAGTGAGCCAAGATCGTGCCACTACACTCCAGCCTGGGTGACAGAGCGAGACTATGTCTCAAAAAAAAAAAAAAAAAGACAAGACTATTCTTGATCACATAATATCTTCTAGTGCAAATATGCCCCCTCACCACCATAAACTCTACAGCTCACTGCTAAAGATTAAGATGGAAAAAGAAAAAGAGGGCTGATGACACAGTATAGCAGAGATCTCTAGTTTGGGGTGATGATCTTGAAGAAAGTGGCTCTGGGTAAACCATTCTTTTGATAAACTTCTCTACCCTCCTCCATTCTATCTAGTTTGTGTGAGGATTGCCCATAACAAGATTTTCTGAATTGGAATTAAGGAAATATATTTCACTGGCAGCTCCAGGATTCACATATATGAATATGAATATGGTAACTTTCCCAGCTTCACCAATAGAGAAATATGGGCCTTGATTTTTGCCTTGAGGAGAAAGATAGCCTGAGAGCACAAAGCTGAAACAAAGAGAGAAGCAGAGAAGGAAGGAGAAGAGTGAGGGTCAGCTGACATTTCAACTCCTGGTTCCTGAAGCCAGTAATATATCTGGCTCTCTTACAGGTAGTTTACATAAGCCAATAAATCCCTCTTTTGCTTCATCTTATTTTGGGTTGCAAATGAAAGAAACCCAAGATGTGAATACTAATTAATACATCTTACTTTAATAATCCCCAAATAATCAGACATTCCTCTTCTTGAACCTCCAGCTCCCAAACTGGTCTTAATCAGGCTAATTGAGCTTAATTTAAAGGTCAACTTTCACCTAAAAAGAAGATGCACTAAAAACTTACGGCAGATGCTTTGTGCGGAGAATTTTTAAAACCTGTCATTTAACCCTCACAATTATCTTTCAATGATATTCCTATATCATATATCAGGAAATCAAGGCTCAGAGAAGTTAGGAAAGATTTGCCAGAGGTCATCTAACTGGTAGCGATAGAACTACAGATGGTCACAAAACACTAGGCTGGAGAAAAGAAAGGCCCAGGCCTTCAGCTTCTCCCTGGTGTCATTTATCTCAAACCCTGACCCTTAAGACTGCAAGATCGTATTTAACACCTGTTGTTATTTATTTTGTGTGTGTGTGTGGTTTATGTATTCCACAAGGGTAACCCTAAAATGAATCCAGTTTGCACTCACAAGAAGACATGACGTGTAGCAGCCAGGGAGGTGTACCACTCATATCCCCCTCCAAGAAAGTACTTGTCATTCAGCTGTAAAAAAAAATGCAGTTAGTTGACAGTTTCCTGCTTTTGAGCCAAGGCTATGCTTCCTGGGAAGCCCCAGCTGATGACTGAGCTCAGCAGGGCTCCTAGAGCCCTGCCATTTCCTGTGCACCATGGGACTTCTCTAATGAACTGTCTTTGCTCTGGGGCTCCCCACTGGGTTGGCCAAAACTTTGTCATGTTTGCATGGCAGTCTGAAGCTCTTTTGCCCAGTCCTGTTTTTTTCCCTCTTTCTTCAGGAGTCAGATCAGTATCATAGTCTGGCAGCTGTGCCTGCCCAATCCTGCCTCTTCTCAGTTTTCCACACTGAGAAGAGTGGAAAGCATTTACCCCTCAATAGACTGCTTGCATTTTTTATTCCATCTCAGGTTCTGGCACACTAAACAGTGAGTGAACGAGCAAGAGAAGCAGAATTCAAGGGAAAATAGTTCTTTTGCAAGACATATTTTCCTATAGATAAGGCAGCTGTGGTAGACCTTTGTATTCTAGCTCAGTAAAGCAGATTGTGCTGAATATGCCAAATGGCTTCTCTTAGCTGGAGGGAGTGCCTCCCTGAGACCTGTCAGGCAATAGTATTTATGTGACCATTTCTATCTTAGTGACCCAGTCCTTCTTTACGTGGATGATTGCTTTGCAGCCCTGCCATAGGTATTTACCATCAGGGCTATTACAGCCTACTGAGTCATCCAGGAGAGAAATTCAAGTTGATAATTAACATCCTGAGGAAGGTAATTGTGAAACACTTAAGCATGGGGCTATAACTTCTGGCTCAGTGTCAGTAAGGACAACCTGTAGGGCATATCATACTTAATGAGTCAGTAGCTACCTAAGATGATTATAAAAACCCAAAGCATATTATTTTTATTGCTGTGTGCAGGAGCTGCAGATTATGTCCTTTTGACCTATTTTGTGCTTTCATTCCCAGCTAAATAATAACCATCTGAGAGTGAAGGAGATGAATGATTCTTCTCATTATTAGGAAATGCTATATATCTGCAGTATGTTTTTCTAAATAGAAAACTCGTAGGGTAGGAGCTTTTCTTCTTTCCCTCATGAGTTAATGTTCTGCTTTAATTATGAAAGTGATTCTCCTTCTTACTTTAGAGTTAGTGGAAAGTAGTAGACAAATGCACATCACAGTCCATAGACAGAGCATGCATTGATAACAAAAGGGTCAGAGGTTGGGTTTGACCTTGGAAAGAAAAGCTCGAGCAGCACCCTTCAAACAAAAGGGGCAACACATTCACGGGCAAGGCAACTATTCAAAAAAAGTTTTAGAGTCTCCCTCAACTGCTCTGTTAGTTTCAGTCGCTGGTGGTCTAAATGTAACCGTCCATTACTCCCAGAAGGATGTTATTTCATCTCTACTCATTTCTGATAGTTTCTTCTCCTTCTTGTCTATGCTGCAGTATACATGCTCTATTTACCATGTACACAAAGTGGATGACTTTTACCATAGTATAATGGTATCAGTTCAGGTCCTCTGGTAAGCAGACATCAAGGACAAGTTAGCAGTATAAGACATGTATTGGGGAGTAATGCCTGTGAAAAACGACTGGGGAGAAAGCAGGAGTAGACATAGAAAGTCATAGAAAGATCATGATGCCAATCAGACTTGTGATTGACTGTGGCTTTTGTTGCAGAAAAAAAAAAAATCAGACTCGTGAAAGGAAAGAAGGAAGAAGACAGAATCTGGCAGGCAGAACCTCAGAATGCAATGCAATGCAAATGTGGTCAACGCAATGGACAGCACAGAAACAAAGGGTGTCCAATAGCAGAGTCCCACACTGGGCAGAAAGGCTAGGCCCTAGGATATCCTTGCTATGCTCAGTCTCAGTCATTGTGTGGGGGGCTGCCTGAGAAAAACATGGCCTTCGCTTAAACACTGCAGTGGATCCCAAGGGTGAAGCAGCTGGAGGCTGTCAGCTAGCTGTCCTACTTGCCTTGCAGCTGATCAGCAAGTTCTTTATTGAAAGGAAATCCAAGCAGCACGCCTCCACAGCCACTAAGATAATCTAGTCTCTTGGGACTGTGATACAAAAAGCAAAGGCTTATTTCTTGGTTATGCTACACGTTATTTGTGGGTTGACTGTGGTTCTATTCTATTTTGTCCCAAGGTCAGGACCCAAGCTAAGAGAGGAGCCATCATTTAGAGCATTGCCAGTAGCTGTGGTAGAGGGAGAGCTCCACTAGTTTTCACACTAACAAGAGCTCACAATTCATTGGCCAAACTAGGTCATATGATTCCCACCCAACTACAGAGGAGAAGAAAGTTCAATCCTACCACAGGCTCGGAAAGCAGAGAGCCTAAAACAAGCAACACCAACAATTACAACAGTGAACAAATTGGTTAACTCTCAAAGCCTCCTTTATATTCTATAAGTAACAATTTGTGGGGTACTCAATAAGCCCAAAAGTTTGTATTAGTTTTTTCCCTGATAACTTATAAGTCATCATTTCTCTAAGAACCCTTTCTGTTTACAGCAGTAGAGACATTAAATCTCCCTGTTTCGTAAGGAATAAATCTAATGCTCCCTTTTGGTTGTCTGGAAGCAAGGCAAATAGAAATTCACCATTTTGGGAGGAAGCATTGGAGCTCCAGCTCTTTCAACAACTGGGCAAAATCACCCACCATCCCCACCTCTGCCCATTTCTACAAACTGTAAAACTCTCTAAGCTTTCTGAGAAGGTGGGGAGAAACTTTTCCAGGAAACTACTATGAGAGAAGATGAGGCCACAAACTATTTCTTGAGAGTCAAAGTTATTAAAACCAATTTTGGTGTTTGGAAGTGCTTCTGTCTAAGGCCTAATGTTAGAAAAGAAAGCCATAGGTTGATGAAGAAATTTTTCTGAAAATAGAAACAGACTGGATTAGGATGTTGGCTTCTGCACCAGTATTTACATTGCCAAAAGGGAAAACAGTCCTGGGTTTACGAAAAGACCAACTGAAGATTCTACATGAAATCTTCTCCTGGTCATGGGATTTAACCCCAGAGAAGTACCTGTGAGTGGAGATACTAACAAAGCCTTGTAAGTGAAGAACTGTAACTTGGAGACCAAGGCAAATGTGAGATAATCTGGAATTATGGGTAAAAGGAGATTCTAGCACCATATCAAAGAGGGCACCTCAGCCATCACAGGTCACTTAATAGAAACAGAATTGAATTGCATGGTAAAGGAAATCAAAATATTTTACCCCAAAATATATTTCTTTGATAAATTTTGAAATCGCTGTCACAGAGCCAGAAGATTGAGATGGAAGAAATTTGCATCTGTAGAGAATCTCCACTAAAGCAGCCAGGACTTCCCTTTCTAGGTTTTTCCTGGATCTAGAAGAAGTCTACTAAAAGTCTGACAACTTTAAAAGTCTGAAAAGAAACACTTATCATTTATTCCCTCTGAGGGCTATTACCTATGAGCCTTCATCTGTGTAACAAGACTACTGTTGCTAGCCAAACCTCTTCCTTTCTCACTCCCATAACTTGTCTTGCCACGAAAACCTGATTTACCAACATACCTGTTTTGGGCCATGCTCTGAGCCTGCATTCTTTCTATTGCCTCGAGATAATAGATAAACTTCTGTACTCTGTTGGGGGGTTGGTTCTTCATTCTGAGGCTCCCACGTATACATGTTAAATAAATTTATATGCCTTTTCTCCTATTAATCAATCTGCCTCATGTCCATGATTTTTCAGTGAGGGCCTTGGCCCCCACAATGGCAAGACAAGTAGAACCCTTTGCAGTTCCAAGCAATTTATTTGCTTTTCTCCTCCTCGGGGTGCAGCAAGGTAGACCCTTAGGATTGTAGGATTGGCTAAACCACTATTCTTGTGCTTGTTACAAAGAAGAAAACCTAGAGAGAGAGGTGCTAAACTCTCTGCTAATATGAATCTAAGAAGACAAGAGGGCTGGGTGGAACGGCTCATGCCTGTAATCCTAGCACTTTGGGAGGCCAAGGCAGGTGGATTGTTTGAGCCCAGGAGTTCGAGATCAGTCTGGGCAACATGGCGAAATCCTGTCTCTTCAGAAAATATTAAACACCAAAAATTATCTGGGTGTGGTGGTGTGTGCCTATACTCATAGCTGTTCAGAAGGCTGAGGTGGGAGGATCACCTGAGCCTGGGAGATCAGGGCTGCAGTGAGCCGTGATTGTGACACTGCACTGCAGCTTGAGACTGAAACCTTGTCAAAAAAAAAGAGGAGGAGGAGGAGGAGGAGGAGGACGACGACGACAATTGTAGCTTGGGGCACTGTACTTGAGGGGCATTATTTTTTTCCCTGAATCTAATGTGATCAGAAAATGTTGATTTGTAAAGCTATGTTTTGAACACCCCAACAAGAACTCCTAAGGGAAAATTACTCTAATTTGTTTTTGTATGATCTGTCTTGATTCCTGGGGATTTCATCTGAATATGGACTTGTACAAATCACAATCATCAGTAATATTTCTCTGAATATTTTTCCCATGCCTGCTAAAGTAAGATCTTTGGGTTGGGGTGGAGGGAGAGGAAAGGACAGAGGCACTATTTCTAGGAGTCTCCAAGGGACACCTTGCCTGAGCCCACAGGAATATATATTTTTTTGCCACTCCATGGCATTAGCCATTTCTTTCTTCTGCTGTGTTTCCCTGTAGCTGAGATGTCAGGCCACCCATGCCCTCAGGAGGCAATGTCCTTCAGTTTATAACAACTCTGTCATCATAGATGAGAGCCTTGGCACTGCCATGGGTGAGATAACATAACAGGGAACTCACTGGGTTATTTAGAGCCTTTGTTCTACCATATCTGGGCTATGTTTTCCTCAGAAGCAGAGACTATTCCTCTTTCCTCATCTTGGCATTTTAAATGTTACTCCAAAATAAAGCTGCACTGTTTTAGATCCTGAGTAAAAGCATTTAAATGAAGCTATTCTGCCAGTTTTTTTCCTGTAGTTTTCTCACCCCAGGACTTCAGCATCAGTCAGTGGGAATTAGATTGGAGAATTGGCTGAGCAGTAGGACACGTTAATACTCAAAATCATCCCAACCCCGATCAACATGGGCATTGTTATTAGGAAGGACAGTTGAGACAATCCAGTTTGTTTGGAGGAGTTATTTCCCAAGAGACTTCTTGGTCTTTCATTGAAGGGGAAACCTTGTGACCCCTAGCTCCACCGAGCAGAGGCAAGAAGCTCACAGACACACTCTTGCTACCCATGCAGAGATCATATTGCCCCATGTTTAGTGAAACACAGTGACTGGACAACGGGGGTGAAAAGTGAGGAGTGAGTGCTCCGACGCTTGAAGGCAGGGGTCAGGTGTCTCTACTTCTCTCTAGTATTTAGACCACACCCTCTTATATCTGTTACCTGCCTGGTGCTAATCTGTTGTGAGCACAAAAGGTAAGAGGCAGAGAGACAGGGCAATGTCTTCTTTCCAAGTGAAGGTATACTGTGAGCATAGGTACTAACGGGAAGGTGGCAAATATGCTGGAAAATACCCTGACACATACAGCATTAGCACACAGGTATTTTTTGTTGGGTGCTGTAAAATTCAGAGAAAGTTTGCCAAGAGGCAGAGTGAAAAAAAAATTGGGTTATTATTTTAGAAACTGATTTTGAAAGAAGGAAGATTTTAAAAAAAAAATGCTTCTTACTAGAAGATACAGCTGACCTCAGAAATAAGCAGATGCGCCTCCAGCACCAGGAGACAGTTTTAGAAAGGATTCCCCCTTGTTAGCTCAAGTTTATTCTTATCCCTAAGCACAAACTGCCTAGGGGATTTGGATACAGGCTGATTGCAGAATTCCATATGTTGAAAGCCAGAGTAGCATAATAGCAGGGAACACAGACTTTGAAAGCAACCTGCCTGTGTTGAAAGACCTTGGATGTGACATTTAACTAGCTGTGTGCTAGCGAGCAACTGAACCTCTCTGTCTCAGCTATCCCTTTTTGATAGATGAGGTAAGGATGCCTGCCTTACATAACTACTGTAAGAATAACATGGCTATATGTGAAAAATACTTAGCACAGTTCTTTGCACGTAATCATTCAAAAGATGTTCCCTTTAACATTTTGTTACCATCTAATGGTAAGATTGACACAGGAGAAATCAGAAATCTAATATGTATGCAGATATTTAGACTCAGGGCTCAATTTGCTTCAAAATTTTGTTCTAAAGAATATAATTTACTTAAGCATATTTGAATTTTTACAAGTTATTTGCATAAATGTGCAGAAATCCAATTGTATTACCAAACATGATTAAGACCCACCATCTTGAATCATGGAAAACACATTTCCAGCAAAGCTGGGCTCTGAGATTATGGTACAGTGCTGACATCTGCTGGCAACAAGCCCTGAAACACGAAATTGAAGTTCTCTCACTAAAAGGGAAAATAGGTAAACACCCATAATAAACCTTCATCGGGCGGATATGTTTTAGAACTCCTTCAAACTCTAAAATATAAATCAGTCTTAGAATTTTTAGAGATAAGAAATTCCAAATGACTAATAAACACACTAAAGATGCTTATCTCCCCTAAAAACCAAAGAAATGAAAACTGAAGCAATTAGATACCATTATACCATTTTTATCCAACAGACTGAGAAATAGTAAAAAGACTGATAATACCAATGGGAGATGAGTATGGAAAAATTGGGACTCTCAAACACTGCTGCCCAGATTTGAAGTGCTATTTTGCTGTACCAATAGACATTTAGCAGAATCTAGTAAAAGTGATGATGTGCATGGCCTGTAGCTCAGCAATTCTAATTCAGGGTAGGTATTCCAGACCCCAGGAAAAACCTGTGCTCAAGGAAATGTGGTGATGGTTACAAGGATACAAATAATACATGGCAGCATTATTTGTAATAGGAAAAAAAAAAAAACCTGGAAATATCCTAAATGTTCAGCAATAGGATGATGGCTAATTTGTCATATGCACGTACTCAAAAGTATAAAACAGTAAAACTAAATGAACTAGAACCACAAACATCAACATAGATAAATCCTGAAAACAACAGTGAGAGATGGAAACTTCAGAATGTCACATACAGTATGCTATTTATTGAATACAAAAACACAAGAGGATACTATATATTGTTTTGAAAAACTAAACATATAATATAAAAATATAAAATGGGAAGAAACCCATCAACTTCAGGGTAGTGATTACCTTTAGGGAGGGAGGAGAGAGAATAGGATTGGGAAGGGGAATAAAGGGAGTTTAACTATAACTGCAATTTCAGTTATAAAAATTTCCTAATCTAACATTTGTATGCTATTTATTTTTTGCTATTTATTGTATCCTTCAATATTTTCTGCACATTTATATACATACAATGGAATATTACTCAGCTATGAAAAGGAATGAAATTCTGATACATGCTACAACATGGATGATCTTGAGGACATTAAGTGAAATAAGCCAGTCATAAAAGGACACATATTGTATAATCCCACTTCTATATAGTACCTAGAATAGGCAAATTCATAAAGACAGAAAGGAGAATAGAGGTTACCAGAGCTGGGGGTAGGAAGAATGAGGAGTTATTGTTTAATGGGTAGAGATTTTCTGTTTAGGATGATAAGGAAGTTCTAGAGATGGGTGGTGCCAATGGTTGCACAACAATGTGAATGTACTTAATGCTACTGAATTACACACTTAAAAATAGTTACAATGGTTTTATGTTTTATATATATATATAAAAACATTTTTTTTGGTTTTATATAACATTTTTTATAACATATAACATATGTTACATTTTATATAACTTTTTTGGTATTTTTTTGGTATATATATATTTTTTGGTATATATTTTTGGTATTTTTTTGGTATATATATATTTTGGTATATATATATTTTTTTGGTATTTTTTTGGTATATATATAACATATTTTTTTGGTTTATAATGGTTTTATGTTATATATAAGTATAAAACATAACTTTTTTTATGTGTGTGCCTATATATATATATATAGACACACACACAAAAAATTAAAAACCTATAAGTCAGTTCCTGCCCTTTGGGCAACCACTCCAAGCATGGCAGAGAAGTATGATATATCCATATCTGTGCTGGCAGTTGTACAGAAGTTGGTGGAGAGGCAAAGAGGTGGCGGTTGCTGGCATTTCTTTTTTTTTTTTTTTTTTTTTTTTTTTTTTAGAGCTGTAGTAAGAGGATGAAACCAAAGTTTAGGGTTTGGCATCTAAAGACTAGAAACTTTGTATTTTATTGCTTCTTGAAATACTAGCTTTTCCTGCCCTCTAGCCAACAGGAGACCAGGGCCAGCTGGGCCTTTTTGTTTTTGAGCAAGGTCTACTTCTTTCACTTCCCCTGGGCCTACCTCCCCAGGGGAGGTGTGACTTGATTCAATTTCCTGAGAATCTGGGTTGTAGTGAAAGGATGCCAGAAGGTGGCAGCAAAAGACCACCTAGTGGAAAAGACCTTATGCTTTCTTCTCTCCACTCTCCTGGGCATCTGGCAGAAGTTGGCTTTGATTGCCAGGATCCCCACCTCAATTCAAGATGAAGCCTAGTGTAGTAACACCATGCCTGGGGCCAAGAGAGACACACCAAGCACAAGGTAATCAAGAGGCAGTAATTCAAGAGAGGGTGCTTCCAAAGGCAGGGGAAGGATAGGAAAAGATATAGGTGAACCTGGCCAGTTAAACTCAATGGAACTTCCTATATTTGAGGCTCTGTGGATCCAAAGCTGGGTAAAGCAATCTCTTTCCTTGAGACATAGTCTAGTAAGAGAGAAAAACTATATGCACTTACATGAGGAAAAACAAAAGACCAAGGCCCAAGGTTTTTGGAATGAGCCCATGTTGGGTATTTTCTTTTCCCCTCCAGATCTACTTTTTCTACCCTTTTCCTTACCTCTCCCTGTCCAGAGATGCTGATCTGTATAGATTGGAAGCCAGAAGATAAAGGCACCTGTGAAAATGTTGGCAAGATCACAAGGAAATTGGTAAATATGCTCAGGCTTTTACTCCCAGGACTCCCTCTTCTGATGTTGCCTTGGCCTGGCCCTGTTGCAGAAGATCTGTTCCTCTCCATGGGCCTGCTCTACAGGATTCTCTCTCATTCTAGTTTCCAGCAACCATTCCTTCCCCTTATCTCTTCTAGCCTAGTAGTAGTAGTAGCCGCTTCTAGTCTTGGGTTCCTGCACTCTCTTGTAGTCCTCTTCACCCCACCTATGCTTTAATTAAACCCTTTGTAAATAAACCCTCCTTAAATGATCCTAATTTGTGTATGCCATCTGTTTCCTGTTGGGATCCTGCCTGATACAACACCTGGCTAAATTATATTCATCCTCTATAACTAAGCTCATATAAAGACAAGGAATAGCAAGGAGTGGTTTACATGAAGGCTGTGGCATGTTTTCATAGAGGACTATGAGTAATTCAGTACCACCAGGAAAAAAGTTATAAGACTAGACATGGCAGTTCAGTTGAAGGTGACAAGGAGTTAATATGAGACACGAGGTTCTCTTGATCTGGCACCTTAGCATCTTAAACTTACATCTGAGGGATAAAAGCAGTTCTTAAAGGACGCTGATTAGTTAAGTGGTTTAGAATCTTGAATATAACTTCTACCCAACATAGAGATTTAAGACAGTGGTTAAGGCATAAAGTTAGCAACATGGAAACCAGTTAGGAAAAATTTACCACAACTTAAAAGAGATGGCAATTTGAACCAGATTTTTTTTTTTTTTTAAGTTTTAAGCTCAGGGGTACATGTGCACAATGTGCAGGTTTGTTACATAGGTAAATATGTGTCATGGGGTTTGTTGTACACATTATTTCATCAGCCAGGTATTAAGCCTGGTATCCATTAGTTATTTTTCCTGACACTCTTCTTCCTCCCACCTTGCATCCTCCAACAGGCCCCAGTGTGTATAGTTCCCCTCTATGTGTCCACATTGAACCAGATTCATGGTACTTGGGATGCATATGATAAATCTTCAGAAGGTAAAACATCAATAGACGTGGATATTGAAATATTAGGGATGTCAAGGAATAAAATAAAACCACCAGAGGTTTAAAAATCACAAAATTGAGTGCTATGGTTTGAATGTTTCCTCTAAAACTCATGTTGAATTTAACTGTCATTGCAACAGTATTAAAATATAGGACCTTTAAGAGGTAAGACCTTTGGCCGGGCACGGTGGCTCACGCCTGTCATCCCAGCACTTTGGGAGGCTGAGGCGGGCGGATCACCTGAGGTCGGGAGTTCGAGACCACCCTGACCAACATGGAGAAACTCCGTCTCTACTAAAAAAATACAAAATTAGCTGGGCATGGTGGCATGTGCCTGTAATCCCAGCTACTCAGGAGGCTGAGGCAGGAGAATCCCTTGAACCTGGGAGGCAGAGGTTGCTGTGAGCCAAGATTGCACCATTGCACTCCAGTCTAGGCAACAAGAGTGAAGTGAAACTCCATAAAAAAAAAAAAAACAGAGGTAAGACCTTTAAGAGGGGATTAGTTGATGAGGACTTCTTCCTCATTAATTGATTAATGCCATTATAACAGGAGTGGACTAGGTAGCCCAAGGGTTTGGCCCTCTTTTTCTCACTGTATCTTGTGCACTCTCACCTTCTCTCACCATGTGATGCCTTCCACCATGGGATGATGCAACAAGAAGGATTTTGCTATAGGCGGACCCTGAATCTTGGACTTCCCAGCCTCCAGAACCATGAGCCAAATTTATTTTGTTTATAAATTGTCCAGTCTCAGGTATTCTGTTCTAGTAACACAAAATGGACTAAGACATTTAGTCGATTAACTTCCTACGCAAAGGAAAGCATGCCTTTGAAGAAATGCACTGATTTCTTCACTGAGAGAAAAAAAATAGTTTTTAAATACTAGAAAGCAGGTTTCATAATGGTTATACTAATTGAGGATTAAAAACTAGCACTCTGGATAACACAGAATGAATCCATAGATCTGACAAGGTTGGTTTACTCAATTCCTATTATTCATTGGCAAGGAAACCATCATCAGTTAGGTCCAGTCAGTGTTTGGCTTACCAGGGGCACTCAAACAGTGTGGTTTTAGTTTTTTGAAAAGAAAAATACTTCAGCTGGTTATAGACAGTTGTAATGACACACAACATTTAGTTTTGGTATTTCCTAGGCAAGTGCTGCTGTACTTAAAACATCTTCCTTTGGTAATGAGGGCACTGGGGAGGAGGACATGGGGGAAGGGAAGGTGATGAAAGCATTGAAGATCCTCATGCCTTCCATGATGAGTCGAATAAGAATACTATTGACTGTGGTCCTGAATACCACCCCCCCCCCAAAAAAAAGGTTACGGGTAGGCAGGTGATGATAAAGAAAATCAGACATCTTGGCCATAGTGAATTTGAAATACCAGTCAGATAGACAAGTCTGCAATACAGAAGCTCTAAAGAAGGGCTTGAGGTACAGCTCTGGCAGCCAGCATTGCTGCAGAAGAGCATGAAGAAAGGCAGTGGGCAAGGAAAGACTGTGATGGTTAATTTCACATGTCAACTTGGCTGGGCAAACAATGCCCAGATATTCAGTCAGACATTATTCTGGATGTTTCTTTGAAGGTGTTTTTGGATGAGATTAACATTTAAATTGGTAGACTTTCCCTCCCTAATGTGAGTGTGCCTCATCCAATCAGCTGAAGGCCTGAATTGAAGAAAAGACCGACTCCCCCCATGCAAAGAGGATCTGGCCAGCCGATGGTCTTCTGACTTGAATTGCAACATCAGCTCTTCCCTGGGTTTCCAGTCTGAAGGAATTCAGACCTGAACTGTAGATTTTGGGCTTGCCAGCCTCCATAATCACATGAGTCTATTCCTTAAGTGGCTCTATATATACACACATCCTACTGGTTCTGTTTCTCTGAAGAACACTGACTAACACAGACATCTATCCCTCAGCCTTTTACTACTTACATTAAAGTATGAAAATAACTATTTTCAGGTAGAATGTAAACATCTTTCCTTTCCTGACAGGAATAGAGATCCTTCACAGCAGGACACAGATATTGGTCAAACTTATACCACCCACCCCTAACCCTGGCCCTCATCCAGCATATGGGGAACGAGTTTTCTGTTGCTTATAGTTTAACTCTAGTGATACTGACACTAGATAATGACTCTGGTGATAGGACTATTAAGGCTCCTCCTGACTGACCATCGGACTTCTTCTAAGGGAAAAAAAAGAGACACTATCTCTAAAGGGATTGATGAAAGAAAATAGGGCCAGCTTCTTCATATCTTGTCCCTGAAAAGGTAAAGCATAGTTCTGGGTGCTGTCCTCTTGAGGAGAAGTTTTAGCATCTCCAGACTCACTCCGTTTCATAAGGCTGAAAAGAAACCCTGAGTGGGTGCCTGCTTGAGAACCACTGACCTAGGATACTTCTTCCCAAACTCTAACATGCATATGAATCACTTGGGGACCCTGTTACAAAGCAGATTCTGATTCAGTAAGTCCTGAGTAGGGTCTGAGCATCTACATTTCTAGGAACCTCCAGAGTTATGCCCATCCTGTCAGTTCATGGTCCCCAGTTTAGTAGCAAAGTTCTAAAGAGCAGGAGGTTACAAATGCGTAATTGACTTCTTTACAAAAATCAGGGTAACTTTTTGAAGAATTAGGCAACAAGCTTCACGTGGCCCAATGGAAGGCTCTGAGTAATAATTATTCTCTTGATAGTTGTCTTCTGTGCACACATTTATTTTGGGGGACCTTGCAGGTAAGAGTCATTTGTTAAGGACTAGTCTCTTGTCCATCAGGAGGGAGAAGGGGAGATAAGGTATGTCAGCAATTCCTCGTGTGTCTTGTCTTCGTAAAGTTTTTTTTTTTTTTTTTTTTTTTGTTGAGACCGAGTCTTGCTCTGTTGCCCAGGCTGGAGTGCAGTGGCGCGATCTCGGCTCATTGCAACCTTTGCCTCCCAGGTTCAAGCAATTCTCCTGCCTCAGCCTCCCGAGTAGCTGGAATTACAGGCACCCACCACCACGCCTGGCTAATTTTTGTATTTTTAGTAGAGACGGAGTTTCACCATGTTGGCCAGGCTGGTCTCAAACACCTGACCTCATGATCCGCCCGCTTCAGCCTCCCAAAGTGCTGGGATCACAAGCGTGAGCCGCCGCGCCCAGCCCTGAAGTAATTTTTACAGGTTTAAAACTATGTACGCAGAGGCTTGGCTATTATGTGCTTGGCCTCACCCTCTTTGACCAGCACTAGATATTGCTCTCAATCAGGGTCTCTGCAAGTTAAACAAACTGATTGTGAAAAATTACAGTTAGCAAGTACCATTTATGGTGAATTCCCCTCCTCCTGGCTCAATATCTAAATGTAAACATACCTCTATTATTTTCCATCAGTACTGTCACTGACAGGAATAGAACCCCACAACCATTATCCAATTACATTTCTTTTTCTTGCTAATGAGTTTGCACTAGCAGCAACGGTCTACCCAGGATCCAACTTATATCCCTGGTTCCATTAATACCAGATTCAACTTCCATTATGTGTGAAGTCACCTTTCCAAGCTACAGGCTTGCTTACTGCTTGTGGGATGTTGGGAACTTAGGAGACTGGATGTTTTGAACCCACCTCCAGTGAAATGTTCTATTGGGATGGATATGATTTGGCGCACTGTGGAACGTGCTCCAGGAGAGGGATCCACTCACCTGAAACTCCACATTTTTATGAAGAAGTGGAGAGGAGAGAGGGAATACCCAACCAGTCTTGTAAATATCAATTAAAAGTTCTTAAGCTCACAGAGTCAGAAAAACATATTTCTGATAGGAGGAACATGCCATTCTCAAACATCAGGCAGGCAGGGAAGTTTGCACACCCATGCCAGAACCAGGCAGGGAAACAGCATTTCCTAAGCTACCTATGGTAGTAGGGAGGGGAGCTACTTACAGTGGGTGAGTGGGTGGGTGGGGGGGTGGGTGTGCAAAGGGAGCTATCTATAGGGGTGGGGCAACCTGGGCTGTCGCCTCTAAAAATTATTTTAAGAGGTCCACAGTGTAGACACAAGCTCTGTGGGATGGTATAATTAATCCATAAGTAATTAAAGAACATGAGCCTAAGGTAGGTAGCTTCTTAAACCAAAACACAGTGGGGCAGGGTGGAAACCAAATGAAAAAAGAATTGAAA
Organism: Macaca nemestrina; assembly: GCF_043159975.1. NCBI lineage: Eukaryota > Metazoa > Chordata > Mammalia > Primates > Cercopithecidae > Macaca > Macaca nemestrina. The sequence continues at coordinate 116,919,844 of NC_092145.1, read as the reverse complement.
GAAAATAAGACTAAGAAAAACCAACACCAGGCCCGGCACAGTGGCTCACGCCGGTAATCCCAGCACTTTGGGAGGCCGAGGCGGGCGGATCACAAGGTCAGGAAATCGAGACCATCCAGGCTAACACAGTGAAACCCTGTCTCTACCAAAAATAGAAAAAATTAGCCGGGCGTGGTAGCGGGCGCCTGTAGTCCCAGCTACTGGGGAGGCTGAAGCAGGAGAATGGCGTGAACACGGGAGGCGGAGCTTGCAGCGAGCCGACATAGCGCCACTGTACTCCAGCCTGGGCCACAGAGTGAAACTCCGTCTCAAAAAAAAAAAAAAGAAAAGAAAGGATAAGAAAAAAGAAAAGAAAAACCAACACCTGTCATGTCTTGACTTTAGGAATCAGACATAAGCGAGTGGAGAATCTTAGTTCTGTCCATTCGAAACCAATTCAGCAGTCAATTAAAGCTTTAGAGATAGCACAGACACATCTAGAAAGAGTCAGAATCTAACAGAACATGAACCAACTCAAGAAAACCCAGAAACTATTAGAGTCCAGGTTGATACCATAAGAAAAGAAACAAGGTGGCTCTAAACTGGAGAGAATGCTGTACCCAGCGCTGCCCCAACTTGGGAGAAGGTTGACCAACTGATCTTATTTTAAAACATAGGAGTAAATATTTGATAGACTTGGAAAACACACAGAAAGTAAGCACTAGAGGTAAGGTAAAATTATCCCAAATCCCTCAACGCAAAGAGAATTTGTGTTAGATTCCTTCTGCTCTTTTGCTTAGGCACATTATTGTCTCTTTTTAAAGATTGGGATTATGATATATAACAGTATCATGCAGTACTATTTGAATTCTAAAACTTTTGTGAAGTATCAAATAATTAAAATTGAACATAGACTGCAAGACTTATACTGAAAATAAACAGGTTTTTCTTCCATGCTCCACCTTAACATTTCATAAGTTTACTTATTATAGAGGATATTAGCACTCTTATACAATGCCAGTTTCTCTCTCTTTTAATATTATATAAGTTTCTGGTTAAACCAGTATTTAATATTTACCTTTATGATTACTATGAGTCACTGCTAAGCCAAGTGGTACATATGATTATGAGTCCTTGTTGATATTCTTCTACCTCATTCCTGGAATTTGCCTGGCTTTTCTTCTTTTTTATCATCAGTTATATATTTATATAGGTTCAAAGGAAATAATTTGGAAATTCAACATGTCTTACAAGACTTACAATTTAGTTATCAGTCATTAGTGGAGAAAAACCTTTTTGAACTAAAAAACACTACTATTATATTGCTTCAGTTTTGTGTATTGAAACAGATGCCTATACGTTCTCAATTCTTTCCAGAATTGCCAAGTCCCCAAAAATATTATTTGATGATGTATTATACACACTTCACAGCCCCATTTCTCTTATACTACATGTCCAGAAGTAGACATGTTTTCAGGAGATATTGATGATGTGCCCTTTGTCAATGGGACAGAGGAAGAGAAGGAAGTAAGGAAAGGCGGGTCTTTTTCTTGCTTGGCATTCATTTTCAAAGTTTCTTCTTTCTGAGAGATTTCTTTTCCATCGAGACTTACATACATGTTCTGAGCAATAGTCCTAAGTCCCCAAGTGGAGATGTCTGCTCATTACTGAGTATTGGGTCAATGGCACCTCCTTGAGTATACCAGTATTTTCTGGATTTTCCTTAACAGCTTCAGAATCCAAGTTACAAAACACTAAGAAAATCTGAAGCCTTTTTGTGCATTTTTGTGCATCCGCCTCAAATGAATCTTCAATTTTTGAATTACACTAGTGATTGCCTGATTCACTTTTTGCTTTACGTCCAGCATAATCATTTTTAATTTGTAACCTTTTTTCCAAACTCTTCATCTCTGCGACTTGCAGATGTCAAGACATTCCCTTTTATCCCATACTGTGACATCAATACTGTTCCCTTTTTCCCCTTTCACTTTCTTTCAAGATTGGCTGGAGTTGCATGGTTTTCTCTTCCTTCTTCCCTTCATTTTGCAGTCTTCCAATCTGATCTTCAAGCAGAAGCTGCATAATTTCCTATGGACCAAGACAATCTTTTCATGTACACTAAAAGGACAGTAAACCTCGGGATATTTTGCATGTTTGGATATGTATCTGTCATATTTGAGTACTAAAGCCATGGTCACATGTATTGCAAGGAAGTAGAATACCCTTTTTTTCCTATTTTCTACTGAAGATATTAAAGTCATTGCAATCTATGTCTTGTTTTCCACAAAAAAAAATATGAGTTTTTAATATCGTCGTACTGAGGACAGCATCTTGAAATATTCTTTTTCTCAGCAGAAGTATTACAAGGCTCTGGATGAAAATTGGGAATCCGGGAAGGCCATGAAACAAGGAGGGCATTAGGTGCAGAAGGGGTGGTGCCCAGGGGAAAGGCTGGGAATCAAGAAGGTGCTACACCTCTGAGAAAAGTAGTAGAGATGGTAAGGATAGAAGCTGTTGCAGCATTGCTCAGAGCATCCAGTTGTCACGCAGGGGGACAGTGCTGTCCAGAGGCCCCAGCATGGGTGTCAACTGTGGGGTTGGGTGCAGAAACCATTTCATAGAAGGGATGAAAAACTAGCTGCCTCAGCTATAGGACTTGCCAGCATGGGAAACTCACCCACAAATGCCTTTTTTGTCTTATTTTTCATTACCTCACTTTCCTTCTATTATTAATTCTTTAGGTTCTATAATAGAACTCTAAAACTCTTAAGAATGCTACTTTCTACATAATCAAAATCTAATATTTTATCATAGGGGAAAAAATCCATGACTGGGCAATTATTTTGATTTTTTAAATTTTGATTTATTTGATATGACCCCAGAAGTCCAGGCAACAAAAGCAAAAATAGACAAATGAGACTGTATCAAATTTTAAAAGCCTCTGCAGAGCAAAGGAAACTGAGTGCAGAGATAATCTATGAAATGGGAGAAAATATTTGCAAACCACACCTCTTATAAGGAGTTAATATCCATAATATATAAAGAAATAGATTCAATACCAATAAAATAAATAACCCAATTTAAAAATAGGTAAAGGACTTGGATAGACATTTCTCCAAAGAAGATATTCTAAGGGACAACAGGTATACGAAAAAGTGTTCAACCCCACTAGGAAAATGCAAATTACCAATACTTAGGAAAATGCAAATTAAAACCCTAATGAGCTATCATCTCATACCCCTTAGGATGGTTATTGCCAAAAAGACAAAAGAGCAAGTGTTAGTGAGGATGTGGAGAAAAGGGAACCCTTGTACACTAAGAATGTAAGTTAGTACATCCATTATGAAAAATAGTATAGGGTTTTCTCTAAAAAAAACTAAGACTAGAATTACTATATCATCCAAAAATCCCACTTCTGAGTCCATATCCAAAAACTGAAGTCACTATGTTGAAGAGATACCTTCACTCCCATGTTCAATGCAGCATTATTCACAATAGCCAAGATATGGAATCAACCTAAGTGTCTATCAACAGATGAATGGATTTTTAAAATGTGGTACATATACACAATGGAATACTATTTGGCCCTTACAAGGAAGGTAATTCTGTCATTTATAACAACATGGATGAATCTGGAGAACGTTATGCTGACTGAAACAAGCCAGGCACAGAAAGAAAAATACTACATGATCTCAATTCCATGTGTAGCCTAAGGAAGTTGAACTCCTAGAAGTATAGAGTACAATGGTGGTTACCAGAGGCTGGGAGAAGTGAAAGAGAGATGGGAAGATGTTGGTTAAAGAGTACAAAAATTCCAGTTAGGCAAGAAGAATCAGGTTGAGATCTATTATGTAAAAGTGATAGATGTGAGGTGATGGACATGTTAGCTTGATTTAAGTGTATCAAAGTGATATCTATACTTCCATGTCTACTGTAGCACTATTCACAATACCCAAGGTATGTAATCAATGAAATATTCATCAACAGATGAATGGATAAAGAATGTGGTATATATACACAATGGAATATTATTCAGTCATAAAAGAGAATGAACTGGATGGAACTGGAGTGCATTATGTTAAGTGAAATAAACCAGACACTGAAAGACAAATACTGCATGTTCTCATATTTTGAAGCTAAAATAGGACATCTCATGGAGGTAGAAAGTAGAATGGTGATTACCAGAAGCTGGGAAGGGAAGAAGGATGGTAGAGGATGAAGAGAAATTGGTTAAAGGGTATAAAAATACAGTTAGATAGAAGGTATAAGATCTAGTATTTGATGATACAGTAGGAAAACTATAGTTAATGATAATGTACTGTATATTACAAAATAGCTAGAAAAGAAGAATTATAATGGTCCCAACACAAAGAAAAGATAAATATTTGAGGTGATGGATATCCCAATTATGCTGATGGATCATTTTACATTGCGGACAGGTATCAAAATATCACATGTACCCCCCAAAATATATGCCAATTAAAAATGATGTTTAATTGTAATTTATGCATATCTTGTTAAGATTTTAAAGACCAAAAACACCCTTCAGTGTTAAACTCAAGAGACTTTTCATTATTTTAATGCAATTCAATTGTATTAAAAGGAAAGCCATTAAGTATCCACTATGTGTAAAGAATTATGCTCCCAGGGCAAGAGATACAGAGATGAATAAGGCATAGTCCTGGCCTGAGAAGGGTCTTTCATGTTACTCTCAACAAGAAAATGAGTAACCTATCAAACGAAAGATCTATAATAATCATAATGTTGTATTCCAGCAAATGATTACCAAAAATATTTTTCATGATTTATAGTGAAAAAGCTATGTTTTTTAAAAAGCTGGCAGAAAATACTTAACGATTTAGAAGTATGCTGCAGTAAGTACACCTTCAACTTATTACAGATCTCCACAGAGTAACAGAGGTTCTGGGGGGAAAGAAAGGCATAACCTTCCAACAATCAATAAATTTCAGAGTTAAAGTTATCATTTTTAGAAAGCAATGCATGGCCTAATGCAGTTTACTTTACATCCAAAAATTAGCTTGACTTAATCATTCTATGATGTATACATATATCAAAACATCATGCTGTGCCCTGTAAACATATACAATTATCAATTAAATAAAAGTTTTAAAAAATGATTGCAAAGAATCTAGTGTTTTGTTTTCTTGGAGCCACCTCTCCTGCAGCCCTCAGTTTTTCTTTCGCAGCTCACTGGATGTTGATCTGGTAAGGTAATGCAAGCTTGTGAGAGTCCCACCAACTGTCATATCAATAGGTTTTCTCTAGGAATTTTGCTTTTGGAGATGTTGAGCAAGTCCTATCTCCAGTGCGGGATGGAAAGGAAGAGAAAAAAGCCCAATGGCCAGCATCATTAGGGTGAGCTTGAGAAAGGATTGTGAGTGTCCCCATTCGATTAGGAGTATCTTCATTTCATCATTCCTCTCAATGTGGCAGGTGAGGGATCAACTCCTATTGTGTTTAATGCCCTGAAATTTAGAGCTTCTGTGGTACCATGTTTCCTCAAAACAAGCCTCCAGATTCCAGTGCCATTCTGGGATAAGTGGTCTCCAGGATTCATAGGAGAGGGAAAGGGGGCTGGGAGATTAATGAGTTCATTATACAGACTTTTTAAACAACTCCTTTATTTTGGCCACTACTGAAACTAGGCCGCATAAAACTTAGAAACTAGGCCTCATAAAAAAGGAACTTAAAAAAATTAACACCAGGTGGCTCTGGATAGGGTCCCACCCTGATAGGGTCCCACCCTGCCAATTCCGGGAAACAACCTCATGGGGTCCCACCCTGCCAATTCCGGGGGTCCCACCCTGCCTCGAAGTTCCCGGAATCAACAACTCCAGGAAAAAAACCTCATAAGGTCCTGCTCTAACCAATTAGAACAAGACACCTTGCTCAGGCCATAGACAGACCCAATTACCACGCGCCTAAAGCTTTGTTTGAATTTCGCACCCTAAGCTGTGTTTGAACTTGTGTTTGCCTATATAAACAGCCTGTAACAAGCAGTCGGGGTCCCAGGGCCAACTTAGAGCTTGGGACCCTAGCGCGCTAGTAATAAATAACTCTCTGCTGTGAATCTCGTGTCGGTGATCCTTCGCGGCGACCCCTGCCCAGGAGGGAATCAACAGTTCGGTTCCAACATTTGGTGCATTGGCCGGGAAGTGGGGTCGTCCGAGGACCCCCGACCCATCCTGTGGAGACCCATCTGGCCCGGGCCACGGACTGCTGACTGAACGGACCTACCAGGTACTTTCGTTTTGTTCTGTCTGTCTTGCCGGCTAACTCTGAACTCTGGGGAGTACTCCTTCTGAATTAAGTGGGGAAGGGGGACAGACGTGTCCGGCACCTTCCCACTTACGCCCCGGGGGACGCCCTGGCGGTAGTCTGGGAAAAGGCTGAGGACTCAGTCAGCCTCCTTAAATCTGTAGGCAGGTCGCCCCTGCCATCTGAGTATTTTATGATCTTGTGGCGCCACTCTCTGGCCGCGCGGCTTCTCCTTACTTGTCTGGTCTTTGTTTTTGTTACTTTCGTTTTGTCCTTGTTATACGTGGACGAAATAAGACAGACGTTGACGACTCCTTTGTCTCTGACCCTGACTCACTTCCCTGACGTTCGGGCTCGAGCCCACAACCTCTCCATAGAAGTCCGTAAGGGACGATGGCGAAAATTCTGCTCGTCCGAGTGGCCTACCCTCCATGTTGGGTGGCCCCGGGACGGAACATTTGACTTCCCAATTATCTTACAGGTTAAAGCAACAGTGATGGATCCTGGGCCACACGGACACCCAGACCAGGTGGCCTACATAATTACTTGGGAGGATCTGGTCCGAAACCCTCCCTCTTGGGTGAAACCCTTCCTCCATTCCCCTTCCCCACCCCAGTCTACCCTTCTTGCCTTAGAAGCCCCAAAAAAAAAAAATCGGAAACCGGACCCGCATAAGCCAGTCCTCCCAGATGAACCCCAGAGGGATCTCCTCCTTCTTGACCCCCTGCCTCCTCCACCTCAAAACCCCCTTCTGAGACCTCCACCTTACGCTTCACCCTTGCCCCCTGTCTTGTCCCCAGCTCTTTCCTCTACCGCCTCGGCCCCTACCCTTTCTCCAACTTCTCCCTCGGCCCCTCCCTCCACCCCGTCTCCTTCTCCAGCCCCGCCCAAACTCACCCCTCGGACGCCGCCACTGACACCTCCTCGTCTCCGCTTGCGGCGGACTGAGGGCCCAGATGGCCCTTCCACTTGGCAATCCTCCCTTTTTCCCCTCCGTACCGTCAATCGCACGGTCCAGTACTGGCCCTTCTCTGCCTCTGACCTCTACAACTAGAAAACCCATAACCCTTCCTTTTCCCAAGACCCCCAGGCCCTAACCTCGTTAATAAAATCCATTCTCCTCACTCACCAGCCCACTTGGGATGATTGCCAGCAACTCCTAACCACTGAAGAAAGGCAGCAAGTCCTCCTGGAGGCCCGGAAAAATGTGCCAGGACCAGGAGGCCTCCCAACCCAACTTCCCAATAAAATAGACGAGGGATTTCCCCTCACCCGCCCAGACTGGGACTATGAAACGGCACCAGGTAAGGAGAGTCTCCAAATCTATCGCCAGGCTCTGTTGGCAGGTCTCAAAGGGGCAGGAAAGCGCCCCACAAATTTGGCCAAGGTAAGGACCATAACTCAGGAAAGGGATGAAAGCCCGGCAGCCTTCATGGAAAGGCTTCTGGAAGGGTTCCAAATGTATACCCCATTAGACCCAGAGGCCCTAGAACATAAGGCTACCGTAGCTATGGCATTCATAGACCAAGCTGCATTAGATATCAAAGGAAAACTCCAAAGACTAGATGGAATCCAAACCTATGGATTACAGGAATTGGTTAAGGAGGCAGAAAAAGTGTATAGTAAGAGAGAAACCCCTGAGGAAAGGGAAGCCAGGTTAGCGAAGGAACAGATGGAGCGAGAGGATCGTAAGGACCGAGTGAGGGATAAGCATTTAACAAAAATCCTGGCGGCAGTTGTGAGAGAAAAAGGACCAGGGAGAGAGGGAGAGAAGCGGAGGCGGCCGGCTGGCCCCCGTGTCTTCGCATCATGGCAGCCACCGCTATGCTGGTCAAGGACTCTGCTAAGTTAACCCTTGGGCAGCCACTAACTATTATTACCCCACATGCTCTAGAGGCCATAGTGCGGCAGCCCCCGGACCGGTGGATAACCAACGCACGCCTAACCCACTACCAGGCCCTCCTACTGGACATGGACCGCGTCCAGTTTGGCCCTCCGGTCACCCTAAACCCTGCTACGCTGCTGCCGGTACCAGAAGACCAACCAAGCCCACACGATTGTCGGCAAGTACTGGCTGAGACCCATGGAACACGGGAAGACCTTAAAGACCAAGAACTCCCAGACGCGGATCACACCTGGTACACAGACGGCAGCAGTTACCTTGACTCAGGTACCCGGAGGGCGGGAGCGGCGGTAGTAGATGGCCACAACACCATTTAAGCACAATCACTACCTCCTGGCACGTCTGCACAGAAGGCTGAGTTAATAGCACTAACCAAGGCCCTAGAGCTGTCCAAGGGAAAGAAAGCTAACATTTATAGTGATAGCCGGTATGCCTTTGCAACGGCTCATACTCATGGAAGTATTTATGAAAGAAGAGGTCTCCTAACCTCAGAAGGAAAGGAAATCAAGAACAAAGCTGAAATAATTGCCTTATTAAAAGCCCTTTTTCTTCCTCAAGAAGTGGCTGTAATTCACTGCCCCGGGCATCAAAAAGGACAAGATCCAGTCGCAGTAAGAAACAGACAGGCCGACCAAGTGGCCAGGCAAGCCGCCATGGCGGAAGTACTAACCCTAGCCACAGAACCTGACGAAACCAGCCACATAACTATTAAACATACTTAAACCCCGGGAGACCAGGAAGAAGCAAAAGCCATAGAGGCTATAGAGAACAAAGACACTAAAAACTGAGAAAAAGGAGGAAAAATAGTCCTTCCCCAAAAGGAGGCCCTGGCAATGATCCAGCAGATGCATGCCTGGACACACTTGAGTAGTCGAAAAGCTAAAATTACTGATTGAAAAAACTGACTTTCTAATCCCAAAGGCAAGTACCCTCGTAGAACAAGTGACATCTGCCTGTAAGGTCTGTCAGCAGGTAAACGCTGGGGCTACCCGAGTGCCAGAAAGGAAACGAACTCGTGGTAATCGCCCAGGAGTCTATTGGGAAATAGACTTCACTGAAGTAAAACCTCACTATGCTGGATATAAGTACTTACTAGTGTTTATAGATATCTTTTCAGGATGGGTATAAGCCTACCCCACCCGGCAAGAAACGGCACACATAGTAGCCAAGAAAATTCTGGAAGAAATCTTTCCTAGATTCAGACTTCCCAAGGTAATTAGGTCAGATAACGGGCGGGCCTCCGTTTCTCAGGTAAGTCAGGGGCTCGCCAGGATATTGGGGATTAATTGGAAATTACATTGTGCCTATAGACCCCAGAGCTCAGGACAGGTAGAAAGAATAAATAGAACAATAAAAGAGACCCTTACTAAATTGACCTTAGAGACTGGTTTAAAAGATTGGAGACGCCTCCTATCCTTAGCTCTGTTAAGGGCCCGAAATACGCCTAACCGTTTTAGGCTCACTCCATATGAAATCCTCTACGGAGGACCTCCCCCTTTGTCAACCTTGCTTAACTCCTTCTCCCCCTCCGATCCTAAGACTGACCTACAGGCTCGGCTAAAAGGACTCCAAGCAGTACAGGCCCAAATCTGGGCCCCCTTGGCAGAACTGTACCAACCAGGACATCCACAGACCAGTCACCCCTTCCAGGTGGGAGACTCTGTCTACGTTAGACGGCACCGCACTCAAGGACTAGAGCCTCGGTGGAAAGGACCCTACATTGTTCTCCTGACCACGCCCACAGCCATAAAGGTTGACGGAATCTCCACTTGGATCCACGCATCCCACGCCAAGGCTGCTCCAGAGACGTCCAGACCAACACCACTTGAGACATGGAAACTCCGACGCTCCGCGGACCCGCTCAAGATAAGACTCTCTCGTATCTAACTCCTTGCTTATTGTTTGCCCTTCTTCCCTGCGCCGTCTCTAGTGTAGTTTTTGACGCTAACCCCCACCGGCCATTTAGCCTGACCTGACAGATAATTAATTTTAATAATCAAGAGGTCTTAAATAAGACCTCCGAGAATACTCCTATAAAGACTTGGTTTCCAGACCTCTATTTCAACCTAAAAAAAAAAAAAAATAGCAGGAAAGATAAAAAACACAGGCCCCCGGTTTACTGGTCCCACAGGAGTCCTATTAAGGACTCCTCAGGATGGACAAGAATGGAAAGGACAGGCTAGAAAGGTGTCCATCAGCCGGAACAGGTTTTATGCCTGTCCCGGATTCAGGACAGGACAAATAAGAAAAACTTGTGAAAATCTGACTCACTTGTATTGCAAAAGCTGGTCCTGTGTGACTACTAATAATAGAAAGTAAAAATAGGCCACAAAACCTTGGTATATAACCATGTCCTTTGTCCAGCCCTGTACCACAACCCGATATTCGGAAAATTGCAACCTGGTTCGCATCGAGTTTGAAGATGCGGCAAAATCTGATAACAGATAGATAACAACAAGGTTAATATAGGGTCTCTATTTATACCAGCACAACCCGCCTAAAATTCCCCTCCAAATCAGACTATTAGTCAATCCAGACACTGCCCCTGTTGCAGTAAGGCCAAACCAGGTTTTATTAGAAGCTAGGAAGCCCCCGGTTTCCATATCGGAGAAGCCCCAACTAAAAGCTCCTCAAAGCACCTCCCCGCCCTTAATCTCCCTCACCCTCGCCGACATGTTAGGAATTAAGGTAGCGGCTAGAGTTGAGACCGGGACAGCAGCCCTAGTGCATGGTAACCATCATCTGCAACAACTTAGAGTAGCCATAGATGAAGACCTTAGAGCCATAGAACAATCTATCACAAAACTTAAAGAGTCCTTGACTTCTCTGTCTGAAGTTATATTACAAAACCGACAAGGACTAGAAATTGTCTTTCTGAAAGAGGGCGGGCTCTGTGCAGCCCTGAAAGAGCAATGTTGTTTTTATGCAGATCATTCAAGAATAGTTAAAGATTCTATGGCAAAACTAAGAAAAAGATTAGACAAGAGAAAAAAAGAGAGAAAATCTCAACAAAGTTAGTTTAAAAATTGGTACAACCAATCCCCTTGGCTCAACACCCTAATCTCCACCATCTTAGGACCCCTCATCCTGTTCACGCTCATCCTGACTTTCAGGCCATGCATACTCAACCGCTTACTCACCCTTATTAAAAATAGATTAAACATAGTACATGCTATGGTTCTGACCCAACAATACCAGACCCTCACGACTGAAGAAGAGGCTCAAGATTGAGCCTCTGACACAAAAAGAGGAGGGAATGAAACTAGGCCGCATAAAACTTAGAAACTAGGCCTCATAAAAAAAGAACTTAAAAAAATTAACACCAGGTGGCTCTGGATAGGGTCCCACCCTGATAGGGTCCCACCCTGCCAATTCCGGGAAACAACCTCATGGGGTCCCACCCTGCCAATTCCGGGGGTCCCACCCTGCCTCGAAGTTCCCGGAATCAACAATTCCAGGAAAAAAACCTCATAAGGTCCTGCTCTAACCAATTAGAACAAGACACCTTGCTCAGGCCATAGACAGACCCAATTACCACGCGCCTAAAGCTTTGTTTGAATTTCGCACCCTAAGCTGTGTTTGAACTTGTGTTTGCCTATATAAACAGCCTGTAACAAGCAGTCGGGGTCCCAGGGCCAACTCAGAGCTTGGGACCCTAGCGCGCTAGTAATAAATAACTCTCTGCTGTGAATCTCGTGTCGGTGATCCTTCGCGGCAACCCCTGCCCAGGAGGGAATCGACAGTTCGGTTCCAACACTACCTCATCTTCTGAGGTACAGTGTCTTGTCTGAAGCATTTTCTTGTCAGCAGACCAAATCAGAATACTTTTCATGGCATCCCTTCTGCCAACACCTGCTACTAGAAAGGAGACAGAAGAGCTGGTAACATTTCCTTCCTAGCTTTCAAAGATGTGTTGATATTTTTCCACTGTCGTCTCCTCTCCCATCTTCTGCCTGTTTCTTTACAGAACCAAATTAAAATGAGAAGCAGGAATTCCTTAAAAGTATTAACCCCCAAAGACAAACAGTTCCAATCCAATATGTTTAAGCATAAATCTACCCTTTTCCTTGGGTTCTGTGAGCTTTAACCTAGCAAAATTGTTTTAACTTAAATTTGTATTTTGGAATACAAACAGCTTGACGTTTTACTTCTCAAATCAGTATATTTACTGTTCCTCCCTCTTACCCTCCCTTTTTTCCAACAACCTGATTGTTATTGATTACCTTGTCCTTCTTAGCTTTAATGGTATAAAATTAAATATAAATGCTATCATAGCAAACAATGTCACCCCTCAGCTATACAAGATGAGAAAATCAGCATATGTATAAACTCTGATAATATAGAAATGACCATTACTTCCCAGCATCCTTCTCCTTTTCATTCTAGGTTTACTGGTTACAAAATAGAATGTGAATGTCCAAATTTATTTGAAACAATCCTTCAAGCACATTTGATTTCGTAAGTTCTTTTACCATAGTTTTTTCAGTAATATTATCTGATTGAATTTAATGTTTAATCATTTCTAAGGAAAGGGCTCATTCCCTGAGATCTAGAATGCTCATTAAAATATATTTGTAGGTGCCGGGCGCGGTGGCTCACGCCTGTAATCCCAGCACTTTGGGAGGCCGAGGCGGGCGGATCACAAGGTCAGGAGATGGAGACCACGGTGAAACCCCGTCTCTACTAAAAATACAAAAAAAATTAGCCGGGCGCGGTTGTGGGCGCCTGTAGTCCCAGCTACTTGGGAGGCTGAGGCAGGAGAATGGCGTGAACCCGGGAGGCGGAGCTTGCAGTGAGCCGAGATCGCGCCACTGCACTCCAGCCTGGGCGACAGAGCGAGACTCCGTCTCAAAAAAAAAAAAAAAAAAAAAAATTTGTAGGTATTTCTTTTGTTCATATAAGGGCAAGCAAAGAACTCAAGAAAATAAAGCATCACCCAAGAATTTCATATGCAGCAACTACTCTTCAAGAAGTAGTGAATACTAAAGAATGAAGGCAATCTTTTTTTTTTTTTTCCTGTTTTTGAGACAGAGTCTCGCCTTGTCGCCCAGGCTGGAGTGCAGTGGCCTGATCTCGGCTCACTGCAAGCTCCGCATCCCAGGTTCACGCCATTCTCCTGTCTCAGCCTCCCAAGTAGCTGGGACTACAGGCGCCGCCACCACGCCCGGCTAATTTTTTGCATTTTTTTTTTTTTTTTTAGTAGAGACGGGGTTTCACAGTGTTAGCCAGGATGGTTTTGATCTCCTGACCTCGTGATCCACCCGCCTCGGCCTCCCAAAGTGCTGGGATTACAGGCGTGAGCCACCGCGCCCAGCCGAAGGCAATCTTTTTATCCAGAAAGTTTTAAAACTAGAAGACCATACCATGACCTAGGGAGAGACAATTTCAATAAGATTATTACATTTTGATGATGAACATCCTATATCCAAAACCAAAATGAATCTTTGGGCAGTCAGGCAAAAAGACTGTCATTCACAAGAGAAAGAGAAAAAATTTGAAGCTATAGATTAATGCTTAATTTGAAACCATTAAAAGTATGGAATGGTGGCCCAGAAGTAAAGGGATAAAAAGAATTTAAAAGGATGAGTGAGAAAAGAAATAGGGGAGCTCCAAAATATGCACAATTTCATTTCTTTCTTATTTTTCTTTCCTATTCCTTGCTGTAACTTCAGCAATGCCTACCTTCTTCTACATTTCCTCTTAATTTGTGTTTTTTTCTTCTATTTAAAGTGTGAGCTGGTAGAGCTCAGAAAATATCGGCCGGGCATGGTGGCTTATGCTTGTAATCCCAGCACTTTGGGAGGCTGAGGCAGGTGGATCACCTGAGGTCAGGAGTTTGAGACCAGCTAGTGCAACACAGTGAAACCCTGTCTCTACCAAAAATATAAAAAATTAGCCAGGTGTGGTGGCGCGTGCCTATAATCCCAGCTACTCGGGAGGCTGAGGCAGGAGAATTGCTTGAACCCAGGAGGCAGAGGTTGCAGTGAGCTGAGATCATGCCACTGCACTCCAGCCTGGACGAGAGAGTGAGACTCCGTCTCAAAAAAATCAGAAAAGAAAATATGGGTTTTCCTGGGTCAGTATATTTTCCGTGAGCTCTTATACATCTACTTTTGCTATTGTTTTAGAGAGACAATTGCTTTAAATTTTCTTTTTTAGGATAAAATATTTTAGTTTTTATTTTCTCCATGACAATATTTTTCTTGTATTAGTCTGCCACAAGGTATTTTCATACCACAAGGTATGAAAATCCTGGTTTTTTTTTTTTCATCTCTAAACAGGTCATGTGCTATTTCTTTTTTTTTTTTTTTTTTTTTTGAGAGGAAGTTTCACTCTGTCACCCAGACTGGAGTGCAGTGGCGTGATCTCAGCTCACTGCAACCTCTGCCTCCCAGGTTCAAGCAATTCTCCTGCCTCAGCCTCCCGAGTAGCTGGGATTACAGGCACATGCCACCATGACCAGCTAATTTTTATGTTTTTAGTAGAGATGGGGTTTCGCTATGTTGGCCAGGCTGGTCTTGAACTCCTGACCTCAAGTGATCTGCCCACCTCAGCCTCCCAAAGTGCTGGGATTATAGGTGTCAGCCACCATGGCTGGCCGCTGTTTCCTTTTTAATTACTCATCTTTAGTTCAGAAAAGCTTTTTCTGCCAGTCAAAGTCATTTGCAGATTTATGGTGGATGGATTAGGCCCCATTCTAAACAAGGAAAATTTTATCCAATGGATATAGACTTAGCATAAGGAACACCTCTATGACTACCTCTTCTCCCAACAGCCACATGGACAAAATGTGGCTTGTCTGTGTGCATTTCTGTTCAGCTTCACCAGCTTTTCCCTCTAAGAACCAGGAAACCTTTGGCAGCCAGGCTGTCTGTGTTTCCCATTTCTACTACTGCAATCAAGGAATTTATGTATAGGGTGTGTTTATCACCTTAGAGAAATGAGTTTTATCAGCCCTTACTGAAATCTACAGCCACGCAAATTCTCTTTCCATTTCCTCCCATATGTATTCCAGTTTGATGATCACTTTGAGCACGCATTCCACTTATTTTGTGGTTTGGGTTTTTAGTGAAAGCAGAAGTCCACTAAGATGAAAAACTCATCTTTTTCTGCCTCCTGGGTATGTCTGGATGATTTCCAAGAGGACAGGGAAATTCTAACTTTACACCTACATCTTCAGGCCAAAATATCTCCAGAACAGGAGTTCTTGATGATCTTTTGGGAAGCTGAAATAATACAGGGTTCACAGGTCTCTTCCTCTTATAGATCCTCACATTTTACCCAGCTTCTACAGCAAAGCAAGTACCAGAGAAAACAAATGTCTATATAATCCAGCCAAGCTTTTGAATTACGAATTTTTATTTGGTTTATGTATGTATGGTTTTTTTTTTTTTTTTTTGAGACGGAGTCTTGCTCTGTCTCCCAGGCTGAAGTGCAGTGGCCAGATCTCGGCTCACTGCAAGCTCCGCCTCCCGGGTTCACGCCATTCTCCTGCCTCAGCCTCCCGAGTAGCTGGGACTACAGGCGCCCGCCACCTTGCCCGGCTAGTTTTTCGTATTTTTAGTAGAGACGGGGTTTCACCATGTTAGCCAGGATGGTCTCGATCTCCTGACCTCGTGATCCGCCTGTCTCGGCCTCCCAAAGTGCTGGGATTACAGGCTTGAGCCACCGCACCCAGCCATGTATGTATTTTTTAGATACCTTGAGGAAGCAAGTAGTTCAGGCAGGGGTCACTTTGGAGCAGGGAACCCATATATACTTCTCTCCACTTAGCACATTTAACTGCCATCAAAATTCTGTATGTCTTTACAACTCTGAATCATATAACATCTGATGGAATTGTGTTCTCACGAAATTTTTCCTATCCAAAGAAGGGCCAGGAAGGAAAAAGATTACTGTACTCCTGATTGCCAGGTCTTCAGCATTCAGTGATATTACAGGATGTTGCGGGAACTGTACCCTATTATAATGGGGGCTGTTGGGAGCAAGCCCCCCAAAATCCAGCTGTAAACTGGCCCCAAAAACTGGCCATAAACAAAATCTCTGCAGCACTGTAACATGTTCATAATGGCCCTAACGCCCACGCTGGAAGGTTGTGGGTTTACGGGAATGAGGGCAAGGAACAACGGCCTGCCCGCCCAGGGCGGAAAACCGCTTAAAGGCATTCTTAAGCCACAAACAAAAGCCTGAGCGATCTATGTCTTTAAAGGCGTGTTCCTGTAGCAGTTAACTAGCCCAACCTATTCATTTAATGTGGCCCATCCCTTCGTTTCCCATAAGGGATACTTTTAGTTAATATCTATAGAAACAGTGCTAATGACTGGTTTGCTGTTAATAAATATGTGGGTAAATCTCTGTTTGGGGCTCTCAGCTCTGAAGGCTGTGAGACCCCTGATTTCTCACTTCACACATCTATATTTCTGTGTGTGTCTTTAATTCCTCTAGCGCCGCTGGGTTAGGGTCTCCCCAGCTGAGCTGGTCTCAGCAGGGGGCAATTGGCCCCTAAAGGGATATCATGCTGGGGATGCCTAAGGATCTGGGTTCATCAGGGTTTCTGGTTTCCAAACATAATTCAATCACTATTTGAACCTCTACACGTCACACTATATTTGGAGAAGAGGAAAGTACCTTGTCTATTTAAGCTGAACAGGCCTGATAAGAGGTCACTTCCAACACAGAATGTTGCTGAAGAAGAGTCTTTAAGAGTAGGGAGGACATGGGTGGGAAAGAAAAAAATGAAAGATGATATCCTAAAGTTAATTTATCTTCTTTCTGGGAAACTCAGGCTAATAGAGACTCATTAAAAACAAACAAAAAACTTAAAGGCAAAGGCTTATGTGCCACTAATGTTTAAGGAAAGTATCATCCCACAGAAAGAAAGGTGAGGAGGGAAAGCTGAGGAAGGTATATTACTAAATTTGAGCAACTGGTTCTATGAGATTGCCCTATTTGGTATCAAGAGCAACTGTCTTCCCAGAGGCTGTATAAAGAGCTACTTCTCAGAGCAGTGTGCTTGTGGAAGAAAGAGGAAGAATTTGTCTACCAGCTGCTTTTCATTGTTTAAAATTTCAGCCCATACCAAATCATCTCTCCTGTGCTGTTGTGATCCTCCTAGGCCTCAGCATCAAGCATGCCCCAGGAGCGAGAGAGAGGCACTCTGTGGCTTAGGTATAGAGCTGCTATCAGGTTGCACCTGCATGAAGTTGGAATCCTTGTAGATTTCATGACTGGCCATTTGCTCCAGCAACATCTGCTGCTGCAAAGGGAACATAATGATAAAAGGATCAGTCCATCCAGAAGCCATAACAATTTTAAATTGTATGTATCAAACAGAGCCTAAAAATACATAAAGCAATAACTGATAGAGATGAAGTGAAAAGCAGACAAATTCCCAACTATAGCTAGGGACTATAACACTCCCCTCTCAGTGACTGATAAAACTACTAGACAGAAATTGGCAAAGATATAGAAGAGGCGAGCAACTCAACCAATAGGATCTAACTGACATATATAAAACACACCACTGCACCACTCACCAGTAGAATATTTTTCCTGCAAATGCTCAAGGGGCATTCACCAAAATAGACCATATGTTTGGCCATAAAACAAATTTAAAAGAATGAAAGTCATACAGAGTGTTGCTCTCCAACCACAGTGGAATGAAACTTAAAGAAAACATGGATGTCTCTAAATATGCAGAAAATAAACATACTCCTAAATAAACCATGGATAAAATATGAAGTTAAGGCAAATAAAAATACACTACACAGAAGTTAATGAAAATGAAAATGCAATATATTAAATTGTAGGTGATGCAGCTCAAGCAATGCTGAGAGAGAGATTTATAGCACTATAGGTTTATATTAGACATGAGAAAAGGTCTTAAAACTATCTAACTTGTTACCTCAAGAAACTGGAAAAAGATAAACCCAAAGCAAGCAGAAGGAATAAAATATCAGCAGAAATCAATGAAATTAAAAACTAGAAAACAATAGAGAAAAAAATAAGTGCAACAAAAATCTGGCTCTTTGAAAAAAGTCAATAGAATTGATAAACTTCTAACAAGACTGATAAATAGAGAAAAGCCACCATCACCAATATAAGGAATAAAATAGGAGACATCAATATTAATCTTGCAGCCATCAAAAAGATGACAAGCAAATACTACAAATAACTTTTTGTTCATGAATTTGTCGACTTAGAAGAAACAGATCAATTTCTCAAAAGCTACTAAAACTCCATCAAGATAAAATAGATAATATGAGTAGCCATGTGACGAAGAAATCAAATCTATAATTTAAAAGCTTATAAAGAAGAAATCTCCAGGACCAAATGATTTGCTGGAGAATTCAACCAAAAATTTAAAGAATTAACACCAGTATTTCACAATCTCCTCCATTTTATGAGGCCAGTTATTACCTGATACCAAAGCAGAAGAATGCGTATTCTGCATTTATGGTCATTATGCTTCCCATATTAAGTGAAACCGTTAGTTTCCTAAGGCTGCTGGAAAAAAAAAAAAAAAAAAAAAGGCACCACAAACTGGGTGGCTTTCAACAGAAATTTATTCTCTCACAGCTCTAGAGGCTAGAAGTCTGAAATAAAGATGTCAGCAGGATCATGCTCTCTCTGAAGGTTCTAGGGGAGAATCTGTTCCATGTGTTTTGCGTCTTCTGATGTTAGCAGCAATCCTTGCTGATACTTGGTTTGTAGACCCATCGTTCTATTCTCTCTGTTATCACTTGGCATTCTCCTTTGTGTGTGCATTTTCCTTCTCTCATAAGAACAGTCATTGGATTAGGACTCACCCTAATCCAGTGAGGTCTCATTTTAACTTGATTACATTTTCAAAGACCCTATTTCCAAATATATTCAATTCATGGGTGCCAGAAGTTAGGATTTCAACATACTTTTCTGGGGGACATAATTCAACCCACAGCACCACCTGAATATGTAGAACAGCATTTGAAGAAAAGCTTTGTTTAATTTGATTTCATTAATTAAAAAAAGAAGAGGCACCGATTGTTGATGCCAAATTTAAAGATTTACTTTTAACAGAAATCACATCTATGTAACCATCACAAACAATCAACATACTCCAAAATGCAATTACAAACGCAATCCTGTTATCAGAAGCAATGTTACTGCAAGCAAAGGAAATGTGAACAGTTGTCCATTTCAGTTGCTTTAGCTATGGTTTCAATGATTGTTTACAACCATCTAGTCGCAGTGCCTGAATGTCATCAAAACAAGAGACTGTTCATGAATTCCTTTCATTCTGAGGTGGCTGAACTGCAGGCATTTACTATCTCACTCTCTCCTTCACAGACTCACACCTTCTCATCTTCACTCACCAAGCAGCAAGTGTATCTATCAGTCAAACAGGAAAACAGAAGCCACTTCAAGGATTTGCAACAGGTGAAATTTAACACAATAAATTGTTCACAAATAATAGAGTAAATAAGAAGCAAACATAGGGATGAGGCAATGTAGAAATGAGGAAAAACAGGAACTGACTACAATTCTTAACCTAAAAGGTCAAAGGAAAGAAGCAACTCTCAGAGCCCAGGGGGAGTTGAAAGAGGCTGGAAACATAGCAGAAATTGGGTTTCAGGAAGGAATGGAACCACTGCCAAAGCTGTACCTAAGGCTAAGAAGGCGATGGAGAGAGATCCTGACTTCTCCCCACCCTCCAATCTGATCTCTGATCCTTGTCTCCTATTGGTCAAATCCAGCCAGAAATCACCTTTGTAGAGGCCAAGGGAATATAGCTTTATGAGGAAGGGCAGAGCAAGAAAAGGGCAAAAAGTCTGTCAGGAAATAATGCCTGGGTCCTGCACATCTTACTCCTCTCACCAAACTTTACTCAGGCAACTCTTCTACCAGTGACACTTTTTGTATTGCCTTTTTATTGGCATGTGTGATGTCTCATATTCTACTGCTTATGTGTTTGCTGCTATGTAGAAGGAAGATAGCTCATATTTGTTGAACCCTGAAAACAAACATACCCAGCCAATGAATTCATTGTTAAGTAACTAGGAATCAGTTGAATGTGCTATTATACAAAAACCTCTTGTGAATTGCTATAGGTGTTTAGATGTTTGTTTTTGTTGTTTTTTAGTAGAATTTAGAGGAAAGGATTAGGATTTGGAAATGGAATGGGAACACATTTTTCTTATTTAAAGTAATAGCTCCTGCGCTTCCAAAATTCTCTGCCACCAAGTTTTGGGAAACGAATTAAGAGTCAGAAAACAAGAGATGCATGGACTTGCCTAAATCTGCTAACAAGTTTTTCAAATCAGGTCTGTAGAGCCCTCTTTCTAACTCTTGATTTATATTCTTCCAAGATTTTAGAGATACCTATAGCCTAGACATGTTCTACTTGAATGTATGCTAAGCCTTGCTTCTTTTTTTTTTTTTTTTTTGAGAGATAGAGCCTCACTCTGTCGCCCAGGTGGGAGTGCAGTGGCACAATCTCAGCTCACTGCAGCCTCTGCCTCCCAGATTCAAGCGATTCTCCTGCCTCACTTTCCTGAATAGCTAAGACTACAGGCATGTGCCATCACGCCCAGCTAAGTTTTGTATTTTTAGTAGAAGTGGGGGTTTCACCACGTTGCCCAGGCTGGTCTCGAACTCCTGAACTCAAGTGATCTGCCTGCCTCGGCCTCCCAAAATGCTGGGATTACAGGCATGAGCCACAATGCCCAGCGAAACCTTGCTTTTGATCACTATTTATAAAGCATTATTTTTTTATCAGATTCATTTAAAACATCAGTAGGCAAATTAGGTTACCCAGCCTATTATGAGTTTGATCATCACTACCTTGAGACCTAGATCTATTTGAAATTTTTTTTAAAAGGTTACAGTGTTTTCTGCTGTGAACTCCTGGCCTCAAGCAATTCTCCTGCCTTAGCTTTCCTAGTAGCTAGAACTACAGGCATGTGCCACCACGCCTCGCTCTTGTTACTGAATTCTTACATTCACATAAAACTTCACTTAAAGATGGAAGAGTGCTAAAAATAGCAATAATTTTTATTTTCTTTAAATCAGTTATACAAATTAAGAGAAAAATAACTAGTGTTTGGGTAGGATATTTATTCTATGAATAATGTCCTTTATCATGTTAAATGTATAAAAACAAAGTTTATGGAAAGAACAGTGATATAAAATTTTATTTATGGTACAAAGCCAATAGAGTCATCATTCTTCATGAAAATGGTGAGCCTGATACTAGGACGCCAGGAATATTCCAGACATGGCATTCCAATCACAGCCTTGCCTCAGTATTCTATGATTTCACAAAAGTGAGACAAAGGGCCAGTGTCAGTAGTCTCCGCTCTGCCAACACAACTGATAATATCAAAGAGAATAAACGTAACAGCAAGAAGGGTTTGGCCTCCAGTTATGTCAAAGGAGTTACAAAAACACACATGGAAAGCCCTGGTTCAAAGCATAGTATCAAACACCTGAAAGCAACATGTGGCAACTTGCAAGGTAGCTGCTGGTTCACAAATTGGACACCAATACAGCAGTGGGAGAGGAGGGAGGAGTACTCAGTGGAGAGACTCTTCCAAACAAAGGCTAATGGCATCTTCTAGGGATCATTTGGTTGGCTAGTCCTAGGTGGGCTCAGGTGCTCTATTTAACAATCATAGCACAATTACACAGCTGTTTTCAAACACTGTGACTACAGTACCACCAATATGACACCTTTCAAGCCTCACACTTGAATTTCTCCAGCTGGGTTAAAAGCCATATCCCACACTAAGAGGATATGACATAGTCTTGGCCACAGACTGGGTTCTAGAGGGTGAGTATCTGGAAAATGTGGTCAAACTAACTGCCACAGAACATACGTTAAGAAGTTGAGTAGGAATATACTAGAGGCCAAAAAATGTCAAAGCTAGGCTTTCTGCTAATATGTAGTTCTTCATTCCATAGACCCCGAGTCATTTTCATGTGCTAGGGAGAAAGATGACTAACATAGTTATCTGCCTCTTAAGAGTTATTACATCTAGTAACAGACTCTATTATATTGAATTTTAATGTTGGAATATGAAGTATTTACCAAGACCTGTGGCAATACAAAACAACTGTGTGACGGTACTGCATGAAGTAGAGAGTATTCTGGCACTTGAGGTCTATGCATTCTCTAAATATGACCAAATTGCTTGATACGC
The DNA here is from genome assembly GCF_043159975.1 of Macaca nemestrina. NCBI lineage: Eukaryota > Metazoa > Chordata > Mammalia > Primates > Cercopithecidae > Macaca > Macaca nemestrina. Next base: position 116,897,503 of record NC_092145.1, on the reverse strand, counting down.
TGCCAGATATTATCTAGCACACCCTTAGGTGTTAAAATGTCTCACTGGGCTATTCATGCTCAGTAATATGAGCATGAACATCAGCAAGGACATGACAGCTCAGGCTGTCATAGGATCCAGAATTTACATCAAAAAAGCTAGACATTTAGAACAGTACGTTTCCATATGATATCTTGGGATGTGAGGCAGGTTTTCCCAAGGCCCTGTGGAGCTCTGAAGCACAAAACTACTTGCAGGGAACAGAAGAAAGCCTCTTGGTGAGGACGAAATACTGCCTAATAGATTGAGCAAGCCCAAGACAAGTGAACATAGGATGGCTCCTGAGAACTGAGGTACCTCAGCTTACAACACTCCGAACTTTGGGATCCTGTTCCTTCTCAGGTGATAGAAGATTGGCCCATGCTATCAAATGCCAAGTATTCCTTCAGAGTAAGAAGCAACTAACAAAATGTACTTGAGGTTAACAGTGGATAGTCAACTTAGGTGATTAATTTCCTTAGATCAAGACATCCCAATATTCCAATATAAAAATAAAAAACAAAATACCAATGCCAATTTCCTGGTTTTGACATTGTACCAGAGTTATGTCAATGTGACTCTTAGGAAAAATGGATGAAAAGTACATGGGACACTCTGTTCTATTTTTGCAACTTCCCAGGAGTCTATGATTACTTAAAAAGAAATTGTTTTTTGAAGTCAAGTAATAGAGTCAGAGATCTTGCCCAAAGTCACAGATCTTTTAAAAACTTATAAAATTAGATCCTAGGATAGAATAACTTGTTTGATTAACTAGCCTTACGAAACATGCTACCACAGTAGAGATCACCTTGGCCCACGAGCTACAGGCCAAAATAAGCAATCTATTACATTACAGGTTCTTAAGCTGGGGGTCTGTAATATTCATGGGGTTTTTTAGCTTGATGTAGAAAGCATTTGTCTTTATTTTCAGTAACCTCCAACTTAAATTTAATACTTCCTTTAGCTAATACATTCAAACCACAGCACCATTAGCAGAACCTGTGAATTTGTCACAATAGAAATCAGCTATTTTCATTTCACATTACCTTGTTGCAGATTTCAAATTATAACTTGTGCTAATCATTATTTCAAAACTATGGTAGTAAATAGACTAGCCACCAGATCTTATATGACTGCTCTTTTTGTGTCCACAGATAGTAAAACACAGTTGCTCAACTATGGGTCAGTAAGATATTCAGCTACTAAAAAACAAAGTAGAAAGTTATTTCATGCAAGGCAGTCACGTTGCTTTCCAGTACTCCCTATCCACATGTTTTTGTTTTTGTTTTTGTTTTTTTTGAGATGGAGTCTTATTCTGTCACCCAGGCTGGAGTGCAGTGGCACCATCTCAGCTCACTGCAACCTCCGTCTCCCAGGTTCAAGTGATTCTCCTGCCTCAGCTTCCCGAGTAACTGGGATTACATGTGCACACCACCATGCGTAGCTAATTTTTGTATTTTTAGCAGAGACGGGGTTTCACCATGTTGGCCAGGCTGGTCTCCAACTCCTGACCTCAGGTGATCCGCCCGCCTCAGCCTCCCAAAGTGCTGGGATTATAGGCATGAGCCACTGCGCCCAGCCTACAATTTTTTTTTTAAAAATTCACTAAAGGTGGCAAGTCATTCTTGTTAAGTTGTTGCAAACTAGCACTCAAATGAGAGTTCTTAACTCTCCATAAGGCAGCATGACTTTTGTAACAGAGAGTACATAGACTACAAGGGTGGACCAGGCAAGTTCAAACACATCTAACAGCTGCAGTAACTTCAAATAATGTTTTAACAGTTATTACTAACAGATTAAACAATGATGTAGGTAGGTCACGCACAGGGTAAACATGAATAACAAGTGATTTTTTTCTTCTTATACTCTTTTTGCACACTGTTAGGAAATAAAGATATATACAAGGCACATACAAGGTATTTTATGAGGGGCATTTATGTATTACTCTGTGAAAACACCCCGCATTTACAATACAACTTTTGAAGGAAAACCAGTCACACTTGTAAACCATTTTCCTAGGAAGGCACAGAAAGCTACATCACTTCAATGCTGGGGGGGTGCCTTACCAGGATGAAGCTGCAAGTCAAAATTTTTTTCAGAAAGTCCTTTTTCCTTAAAGGCAAAATTAAATCATGGATTCATAATCTTTTTGTAAATATAAAACTCTATCAAAGATCTTGGCCTAGCCAAAGATGACTTATAGATTTTTTAAAAAATAATGGCTCTGAGATACAATTCACATATGAAAAGAATAACCCATTTATGCTGTACAATCCAGTGGTTTCTTAGTATATTCACGAGGTTGGGCAACCATCATCCCTATCTGATTTCCAAGCATTCCATCACCCCCAAAAGAATGCCCATTCCCATCAGTAGTCATTCCTTTCTCCCAGCCCCTGGAAACCAGTAATCTATTTTATTTCTATAGATTTATTCTAAACATTTCATATAAATGGAATAATCCAACACGTGGCCTTTTGTGCTTCCTTCACTTAGCATGATGTTTTCAAGGTTCATCCCTTTTATCACCAAGTAATGTTCCATTGTATAGATATGTCAGATTTTGTTTACCCATTCATTTGGACATTTAGGTTGTTTCAACCTTTTTTGGCTATTAGGAATAATGCTGCTATGAACATTTATTTACAGAGTATTGTTAGACACATTTTAAATTCTCTTGTATATATCTAATAATAGAGTTGCTGGGTCACGTGATAATTCTATATTTAATATTTTAAGGAACTACCTAACTGCTCTTCATAGCAGTGGTGCCATTTTACATTCTTAGCAGCAACGTATGAAGGTTTAATCATTCGCAACCTTGCTAACACTTGTTATTGTTTGTATTTTAGCCATCCAGGTGGGTGTGAAATGGTATCTCATGGTGATTTTTATTTACATTTCTCTAATGACTAATAGAGAGTATCTTTTTGTGTATTCATTAGCTAATTATATATCTTATTTAGATTTGTCTATTTAAATCCTTTACTGATTTTGAAGTTGGGTTAATTTCTCTATTATTGACTTATAAAAGGGCATATCTATCTTAGTGTGAATACTTCTCTATAACTGGACTTTTAACTCAAAAACCCTTGGTGGATTCAAGTGTTTTTGCCCTCAACGTGAGTTAAAGAAGCTTTAATTTATTGTGAAACTATATTATTTGTGAAATTGAGATTTTTTTCAAACCCTTGTATCCATTAAACAAAAAAACAGAACTGATGTGGACACCTAATTGGATATCCATATTGTCTTGCCCAAAGACCACCCCTAATTTAATGTTCTAACTCAAGCTAAACAGCATTCACACTGATGTCTTTAACCTTTAACCTACCTGTGTTTAATATGTATCATCTTGTTACTTAATGCATGAAGGTATATTTTTATATCACAAGTTTGTTTTAAAATTGATACCTTTAATTATTCTCTTTAAAATTTCAAGTGTTTTATTTTAGAACTTTATACACATTATGCTGTACTGCCCACAAGCTGCCAAAGTGGTCCATGCAGAACAAACAAACACACACAAAAATGCAGAGCTGCAACTGCAGACAGGAGCACACACTTTCCAAAGGGCAGGAAGAATCACTGCAGCATTTAAAAAACTAGTACACTGAATTATACAGCTAGTGACAATGAGCCTCTGGCTGTTCTCTGTTTTATTCTAACACTGCACACTGGAATGGGCAATATTGCTGATTTTGTTGGGCGCAAAAGGAAAGACAAAACCTTTGGCTTTTCTTTTTTTTTTCTTTACACATTTTTTTTATTATTATTATACTTTAAGTTCTAGGGTACATGTGCATAACGTGCAGGTTTGTTACATATGTATACTTGTGCCATGTTGGTGTGCTGCACCCATCAACTCGTCAGCACCCATCAACTCGTCATTTACATCAGGTATAACTCCCGGTGCAATCCCTCCCCCATCCCCCTGGCTTTTCTTAAAGACGCAAGCAAATCCATATTTGGGAGATAGCTTGTTTGTAATGATTACAATCAAATTTGTAAAGCAGATCCTTAGGCCAGCCCAAAATGGTAAGGTCTGCACAGCTACATTTGATTTTTCAGAAAAGCCTCTTAGCTTCTTTAAGCAGTATCACTGTAACAGAGTTGATGTAAATTTGTGAATCTTCACTGCTGTCTTATGAATGTAAGCAAGATGAGCTTTTCCAACTAAGTCAGATGGTAGAAATACAAGTCAATGGGGTCGGGCGCCGCAGCTCACGCCTGTAATCCCAGCACTTTGGGAGGCCAAGGGGGGCAGATCACCTGAGGTCAGGAGTTCGAGACCAGCCTGGCCAATGTGGTGAAACCCCATCTCTACTAAAAATGGAAAAATCAGCTGAGCCTGGTGGCGGGCGCCTGTAATCCCAGCTACTCAAGAGACTGAGGTAGGAGAATTGCTTGAACCCAGGAGACGGAGGTTGCAGTGAGCTGAGATCGCGCCACTGCACTCCAGCATGGGTGACAGAGTGAGACTCCATCTCAAAATAAATAAATAAATACATGTCAAAGTTCCTGGGATCTAAGGAATCTAATTGATTTTTACCGACCCCAGTAAAAATCTTACAGAGAAGAGCATGACAGATCTCATTTGCTCTGTGCCTGGAGCACCTGGATATTGCAGGCAGGTTCTTCGGGAAAACCCAGGATCCGGAATCCCACACACAGGATATAGATATCTGAAGAGGAGATTTTGTGATTTAACCAACAAAGTCTTCATTTTATTGTCTCAGAAACAAGGAGAACTAGTCACAGAGAATGGAAGTTTGCACACTAGAAAAACTAGATACTCAGGAAATAAAAGATGGAGAGAAGAGGACCTCCTACTGAGGACATGGTGAGATCCCTTCTAAATCCCTAACTCTATTAGGACAAATAGTTAATGCATGCGGGGCTTAAAACCTAGATGACGGGTTGATAGGTGCAGCAAACCACCATGGCACACGTATACCTATGTAACAAACCTATACATGCTGCACTTCTATCCTGGAACTTAAAGTAAAATTTAAAAAAAAAATCAGAATTATATCTTGAATAAGTTAGCATAAATAAATAAATGCCCTAGCTCTAATTTAATGATTTTGGAAAAATAGTATCTATCCATTTCAATCATTTGTGCACCTGCTCTGTCAGGTGCTAGATGCTTGAGACACAGATAAATGGCTGTTCTTGAACTCACGGATTTTGTAGTCTGGCATTTGACACATTTAGGCATGTCAACCTCAACACTTTCAGAATAGAACTCTTCAGGGTCCCTATGCAGTACCTAGCCCTCACCCCATCAGGTCTTACTCGTCTCAGCCATTGTCACCATCCACCCAGTTGTTCAGCCCAAAAGTTTGTATCATCCTCAATTTATCTCTCATCCCACAATTAAGCCATCAATATTCATGGAAGTTCAAGCTTCAAAGTTTTCAAAACTAGGTTCACTTCTCACTAGCTCCCATCACCTCCACCTGAGCCACCACCATGTGGCAGACCACTGCCAAATCTTCCTAGCTGGCCCTGTTCATTTTTACCCCGACACAAGTCAAAGTAACTTTTCTACTACATATGTCAAATGCAATGACTTTGCTTAAAACCTCCCAATAACTTAAAAAATATCCTTTAAAAATACATTTTAAGATGAATTTGCAGCTCTTTACCATGGCCTCCAAGACTCTACATGATCCAGCCCCTGTCTGTCTGATTTCCTTCCACTTTTCTATTTACTCAAAACTCTTCAGCCACACTGGATACATTGCTGTCTCTTTACATTTACAGTTCTGGTAATAAGAAACTCCTACCTCCAAGTATTCATTCTGCTGCATCCTTCTCATTCAGGTCTCTACACTAAAGAGGCCTCCCTCACAACATAAACTAAAACAGTCACCTTGGCTATAGTTACTCTCAACCACATCACCCTATCTTTATGGAACATGATTCTACAAATTCTGACATACATGTGTCATCTCCCTGCAGTAAGATATAAATTCCTTGGAGACTAGTACTCATTTTAGAGCCTGGTGAAAGAGTAGTAAGTCATGTCTGTTGACTGCTCGACTCAGTGACAGCCATTCCTGGCTGTTTTTTCTGGTAGCTAAAGCTGTCTACAAATATGATTATCTGATTTTTGATTCGGACATTTGCTCATTCTGTGTCTTTTAGGCGGGGGGGTGGGGGGTGGCGGGGGTGGGGTGGGGGATGGGACCTTGCTATGTTGCCCAGGCTGGTCTCAAACTCCTGGGCTCAAGTGATCCTCCTGCCTCAGCATCCTGAGTAGCTGAGATTACAGGCATGCACCACCATGCCTGGCCTATTCTGCTTCTTAAATGTATTCAACTACCTCCCTAGCCCAGCTTAAGACATCTTCCTCTTCACTTCCTTACTTGCTCCCTTTTTACCCCTACATCACTCCCCTCAGAATTAAACAGAGGCAGATGTTTACCTGGTGCTTCCCATACAAAGATGTACATCTCTTTCTTTTTTTTAATTTACTTTTTACTTTTGTTATTTCCATAGGTCTTTAGGGAACAGGTGGCGTTTGGTTACACGAGTAGATTATTTAGTGGTGATTTGTGAGATTTGGGTGCACTCATCACCCGAGCAGTCTACACTGTACCCAATTTGTACTCTTTTATCCCTTACCTCCCTCCCACCTTTTTCCCTGAGTCCCCAAAGTCCACTGTATAATTCTTATGTCTTTACATCCTCATAGCTTAGCTCCCACTTATGAGTGAGAACATATGATGTTTGGTTTTCCATTCCTGAGTTACTTCACTTGGAATAATGGTCTCCAATTCCATCCAGGTTGCTATGAGTGCCATTATTTCATTCCCTTTTGTGGCTGAATAGTATTCTGTGGTGTGTGTGTGTGTGTGTGTGTGTGTGTGTGTGTGTGTGTGTGTTTGTCCTTTATCCACTCATTAATCGATGGGCATTTGGGCTGGTTCCATATTTTTGCAGTTGTGAATTGTGCTGCTATAAACATGTATGTGCACGTGTCTTTTTTGTATAATGACTTCTTTCCTCTGGGTAGATACCCAGTAGTGGGATTGCTGGATCAAATGGTAATTCTACTTTCAGTTCTTTAAGGAATTTCCATAGTGTTTTCCATAGTGGTTGTACTAGTTTACATTCCCACTAGCAGTGTAAAAGTGTGCCCCTTTCACTGCATCCCCACCAACATCTATTTTTTTTTTTCATTTTTTGATTATGGCCATTCTTGCAGAAGTAAGGTGGTATGTCATTGTGGTTTTGATTTGCACTTCCCTGATCACTAGTGATATTGAGCATTTTTTCATATGTTTTTTGGCCATTTGTGCATCTTCTTTTGAGAATTGTCTATTTATATTCTTAGCCCATTTTTGATGGGTTTTTTTTTCTTGCTAATTTGAGTTCCTTGTAGATTCTGAATATTAGTCCTTTGTCGAATGTGTAGATTGTGAAGATTTTTTCGTACTCCATCGGTTGGTTGTTTACTCTGCTGATTGTTTCTTTTGCTGTGCAGAAACTTTTTAGTTTAATTAAGTCCCACCTGCTTATCATTGTTTTTGTTGCATTTGCTTTTGGGTTCTTGGTCATGAAGCCTTTGCCTAAGCCAATGTCTGGAAGGGTTTCTCTGATGTTATCTTCTAGAACTGTTGTGATTTCAGGTCTTAGATTTAAGTTCCTGATCCATCTTGAGTTGATTTTTATATAAGGTGAGAGATGAGGATATCTCTTCATTAATGCAAACCTTGCCTACTAGCTGGCCTAGTAGCAGATCCTGCCAACAGCAACCTTAAATTTAATAGAATACCCTTGACGCTCAAGGGTCTTATAATGAAACATGACCATAAAGGTCTGTGAGTCTGTCTAGCAGAGGCCACCCTCCCTGGCCTCACTGGGCAAATGATTACATAGATGGTCTGACAAATGCATCAGGAAATCTGTCATATGTGATTCCAACAAGAAGTCTAACAGACCTTTGGGAGACCAGGACAAACGATGACCTCAGTTTGAAAAGGAAGAGATTTGTTCTGAAGATGGATGCTGGAGTTGTATCAATCAAATACAGAATTCAAGAGGTGGCCAACCAATTGTCCATCAAACCCAAGGTCTGGTACATGTTCAAACTGATTATATTGACCAGGTAATTTCCTAGGCTCAAGATCTGAGCTGATGCCCAACCTCATTTCCTTCCTCCCCTCCCACGACCCGCATCCACAAGATAGTACCAACTCTACAGGTTTCTCCTAGTTTGTAAGTAAATTAGAGGTGATAGAAAGATTCAGCTTCAGGAACCAGAGTTGCCTCTTTCTCTCCCACTACAAGGCCCATTCACTGAACAGTTGGATTAGATGAAGCCAAACCCACAGATTCTAGGGCTTCAGTGAAGACAGGGCAGCTCTGCAACTCAGCTGACTCTGAAAAGACTAGCACAGCAGAGGAACCACCAGGTCAGAAATACTAGCCCTATAATCTCAAACAGTAACTGTTCTGATGCTACAGTGCCCATGTTGCTTTCATCCTAGATCATTTCATGTCAATCCCACCCACTTGTCCAGCTGTTCTGTTCAGTTATAACTAAACATGAAAATGCAGAACTCAAAGTCCACAGGGAACAGAACAGCAACATTCTTCAGGTCCCAGCTTACTAAGGAAGGGGAACATGGAGCAGACCCATAGCTCAAGTTATGAAGTCTGGTAACCCACAGAGAAGCCATGGGATTTTTCATCACAAGACATGTGCTCTATGCATATGTATGAGTGGGCAATGGCATTGGCTTAATTATTAAGTCCAGGAAGAGGTATAGTAAGTCTTCTCTTAACATCATAAACTCTTAGAAACTATGACTTCGTGCAAAACAGCATATAACAAGACCAATTTGACCATAGGCTAATTGACATAAACAAGAATTAAGTTCCTACAGCATGCCTCTGGTCACAAAAAACATCAAACTTCTAAATAAAGACCAAAACACTTCTAACATTAAACACTGAAATAAATGTGAGCCATACATAGAAAGATTAATAAAAACAAGGTAATTATTTACCTGCTTATTCCAGTTCAGAATCAGGTGGCCAGAGCCTGTCCTGGCAGCTGAAGACACCAGGGAGAAACTCACTGCAGACAGGACGCCATCCCACCACAGGGCACACTCATATACACTCACACTCACACTGAAACCACGTAGACACACCCATTCACTTCACATGCACAGCTTTGGGATGTGGAAGGAAACTGAAGTCCCTGGAGAAAACCCATGCACACATGGGAAGAATGTGCAGGCCTCACACAGACAGTGGTCCTGGCTGAGAATCAGTGATTGTCATCAACACTATAACAAAATAATGTTGAATGAAATGACATTATTTGAGGACCTACTGTACATGGAGTGAAGGAGATGGGGACCCAGCCCAATAGCTACTCAACCTCTAAATAAGTAGCTTTTAAAATGGCTGCCTCTAAATAAGTAGATTTGAGAATGGCTAAAGGTCAGCTACCTTCCCCTCTCCACGCACATTTGCACCTACCTCCACTGAACAGGAGATGGGGAACTGCAACCAGATATGTTCATGCTAGCACTTACAGAGGGAGCAAGCCAGGCTGCAGGGGCTGCTATACCATAGCACCCAAGGCTCAGAAAGCTTTTGCCCCTGCTGCTAGGAAGCACCTGGCCCAGTAGACATTGACGAGCAAGGCCCTACATTGTATCTCCCATCTTCATGCTCTCATTTCATCCTTCTGAGAAGTGTGGATGAGTAAACCTGTCTCCAAGCCAACATGATGGTTAATTAAAGGGAATGAGCATATTTGTGAATCAAAACTTGCTCCAACAGGCCAGCAGCAACCATGAGCCACTTGTTGATGGATAGCCCCTGCTAAGAGGAGGGCAATATCCCACATGACCACTCCTGTGTAGTTGTTACCCATGGATAAGCAAAATTTTGTTTTACTTTACTGAGACTTTGGCATTAGGATCCTTCCAGCTGTTAACTTCATCAGCATTAGTACAAGATCCACCCATTATTTTTGCAGTTGTGCCGCCAGACCTATCTACGTGTCCCACAGTGCCCTGCTCCTCATACTCAGGACTCCAAGTGCTCTACCTCTAGAAATACTTCAAACACAGAGACAAGGGAGTTGCCTATACATTATATATAATTACACAACTAGCCTAGGTCCCAGCAGCTATAGCAAAAGGAGACTCACTTTGGGAAGCCAGGCAGACTGAGTTTGTTGACAGTAACTTGCTGCAGGGGTTATTCCAGGGTTTGGCTAATGGAGATTCAATCTCTGCCCACATGACTGAGCTCAGAGTGTTGCCCATGCCTTAATTGCTCTTGATCCTTCAAATCTGGAGGTCACAGATCGTCGGTAATCTATACTTCTGTGATAACCCCAGCCTTGCCAGCCCTCAGGAAGGACTTTCACCTGTTACTAAAACTGAGGCAAACAATCTGGCCTGGGCAATAAATGAATGCCTACCCATAGCAAGGACAAAATCCAAGGTTATAGATGCAGTTAGGGCAGTTTACCTGGGCATTATCTTCCTGAGACCTTGCTCCAAGAGGCTTGCCTTCACCTCTTGTTTTGGACACACCTGGAATACAGAGATCCCTCATGATTTCACCTGATATAACAGGTAACCTTTGAGAAGCTCCTTACAACACCTGAATTTGACTTAGAACAAGATGTGGGAACTTGAAAATCTTACACTCTTCCAAGCTTTGAACATCCCTGGGTTTTGGATAAATTTTCCTATGGCTGTTGTGACACTACCTGGTGGACATCAAAGAAATGCTATTTTTCAGACTTAACACAGGTACCACATTTACTCCAGCCACCAGCTTTATGCTTAGTAAAACTTTATAACTCCATAGAAACCACTTTATTTCCAACCCAAGCCACGTTTTGGGGATAAGTTCAATGCTCTCCAATCAAACCTACATCCGTATCTCCTTCCCCATTACTCTGAGGCTAAAAAGGTACATCAGGGCGGCTTAAGGAATATCCATGCAATTTTCTTTCCCACAAATGTCATGAGTACTGAAGCTAATTTAGTTTAATGAGCAATTGCCCACCCCCAAAACAGTTCATCACCTACAGCCTCTATCCCTCAGCCATCTACCATTGAATGCTCATCAAATGGGCAGTACCTGGAGGATATAAATCCTCCCCAGTATCATGGGACCTAGAGGTCCACAGCTGCCACCAGTCATTTGGCCTCCTCACATCAACAGGCTCTGTTGCTCAGAATTTCCTGGATTTTAAAACTAGTTACTCTTGTGAACTGACTGGATTATCCTCCATCTGATTTGGCATTTGACTTTTTTTTTTTTTTTTTTGAGACGGAGTCTCCCTCCGTCACCCAGACTGGAGGGCAATGGCTCAATCTCGGCTCACTGCAACCTCTGCCTCCCGAGTTCCAGTGATTCTCCTGCCTCAGCCTCCTGAGTAGCTGGGATTACAGGCGCCTGCCACCACGGCCAGCTAATTTTTGTATTTTTAGTAGAGACGGGGTTTTACCACATTGGCCAGGCTGGTCTCAAACTCCTGACCTCATGTGATCCACCCGCCTCAGCTTCCCAAAGTGCTGGGATTACAGGCGTGAGCCACCAAACCCGGCCGGCATTTGACTTTGTAACTGGCCACTTACCTTTAAGACTTCTTACGTCTGAGTTTGAGAAAGCATGAAGCACTGCTGCTTACTGGTCCAGGCCTCCCTCTGCTTCCAACAGCATCTGGCCCTCCTGTGGCAACACTCTGGTTTACTAGCCCACCCTAACCTCCATATACAACCAGCCTTTCACATTCTTTCTGTTCTCTTCCCCAGTAGGTCTATTTTCCTAGGGGTCCCCAGGGGTTTTAGGACCCAGGGTCTATCACAACATGGCCGCAGCTGAGCTAAGCGCCTGTCCTGAGACAAAACTACTGATAGGTTAACGTCACCCCATGGATACCTTAAAGAGTATCCTTGTGCGAATGCCCGGTGAAATTCAAAACCACACAGCACCCTCACATGGTACGGAGTAGTAATGCAGCTGGGTAAACCTTTATAAAGTAAACCTAACTGAGCTCTGAAAACCAAATAAGAAAGTCTGCAAAGTTTCAGGATTCAAGAGAACTTATACACACAGAGTGAAATAATCTATACTTTCACAGACTGGTGAAAAGACTTGCACAAGGTAATACAACAAGTTAGAAGCAAAGTCAGGGTCCTTGCAGGCTAAATAAGCCCCTAATACCTTAAAGGCTATGACTTAATTATTTTGATCTCAATTTTTCTCCTCAGCTAGTTGCTTAGGTATTTTAAAATAGCACGTAGGTGTTTAAGAGGTAGAGGAAGTCACTTATGGGAAAAAATTAAAGTCTGACTCAAGATTTTTTAGAATGACTTAAAAAATGAATAGGAGGCCGGGCGCGGTGGCTCAAGCCTGTAATCCCAGCACTTTGGGAGGCCGAGACGGGCGGATCACTAGGTCAGGAGATCGAGACCATCCTGGCTAACACGGTGAAACCCTGTCTCTACTAAAAAATACAAAAAACTAGCTGGGCAAGGTGGTGGGCGCCTGTAGTCCCAGCTACTCCGGAGGCTGAGGCAGGAGAATGGCGTGAACCTGGGAGGCGGAGCTTGCAGTGAGCTGAGATCTGGCCATTGCACTCCAGCCTGGGCCACAGAGCGACACTCCGTCTCAAAAAAAAAAAAAAAAAGAATGAATAGGAAAAGTAGTTAAGTTTTTCAGTTTGTTTGCAGACATAAGATGAGAAATAACACAGAACAGAGATAAAACCAAAGGAATTGCCAACGGTAAACTTTAGCTTTTTAGCAGTCACAGGCATGGAGCCCTAGCAGTGTGTGGCCAAAGTTTAACTCATTTCATTACTTAAGATCCTTATCAGGTTATAGCCAATACTGAGAAGTTTGTTGGAGAATGCCATTTCCCAAATAAACCTACATGTAGATGTATTAGAACTTTTTTTTTTTTTTTGAGACAGAGACTCGCTCCGTCACCCAGGCTGGAGTGCAGCAGCGTGATCTTGGCTCACTGCAACCTCTGCCTCTTGGGCACAAGCAATTCTCCTAGCTCAGCTTCCTGAGTAGCTGGGACTACAGGCATGTGCCACCATGCCAGGCTTTTTATTTTTAGTAGAGATGGGGTTTCACCATGTTGGCCAGGCTGGTCTAAGAACTCCTGACCTCAAGTGATCCACTTGCCTCTGCCTCCCAAAGTGCTGGGATTACAGGTGTGAACCACCAGCCTGGCCAGAACTTCTTCCTCATTCTTAACTGGAAGATTAGACCAATTGTGCAGGAGGACAGGCAACTTAGAAAACAACCTGAAACAGCAATATCCAACAGACTCAGCTCTCTTTCCCAGAGAAAGATTCTTAAACTAGTGCTTTCTGAATGAATTTTTTTTCTAGAAAACCAACTAACCTATTGACCACTGATCTAAGCTCAACAGGCCAAAACCACCAGGGACAAAAATATAGTTCAACAAGGTCAGGTTTATTGACCTATTGCAGTAAGGAAGACTGGACAACAGAGGAGTGTTAGAGAGCAGCTCTCCCCAAAGGACAAGTTTATTTGAGGGTTTGAGAGAAGACAGAGTAGAGGTAAGTAATGGGCTCAAAGAAAAGCAGACCAATGCATAAGGGAGTCAACATTAAAACTAGTCTGCAGGGCCGGGCGCGGTGGCTCAAGCCTGTAATCCCAGCACTTTGGGAGGCCGAGACGGGCGGATCACGAGGTCAGGAGATTGAGACCATCGTGGCTAATATGGTGAAACCCCGTCTCTACTAAAAATACAAAAAACTAGCCGGGCGAGGTAGCGGGCGCCTGTAGTCCCAGCTACTCGGGAGGCTGAGGCAGGAGAATGGCGTAAACCCGGGAGGCGGAGCTTGCAGTGAGCTGAGATCCGGCCACTGCACTCCAGCCTGGGCAACAAAGCGAGACTCCGTCTCAAAAAAAAAAAAAAAAAAAACTAGTCTGCAAACTAGCCTCAAGCTCCTGTGTCCTTGAAGATTACAAAGCTAAGATAGATGTGGAACACTGTATTCTGTAACCACTTTTCTGCACCTGGGTTAAAATGCCAGGCTGCTTCTCTCTGTCACAGCAACTCAGATCCTCTAGGCAAGAGTGGGGGAGTTAATGTTACTGTTCTAATTTTAAACACTTAAGTTTCTGATAGTCTATGATTTTGGAGAACACATTTCTCAGTAAAAACACAATGGTTAAAGAAGGAAGTGTTTATGACATACAGCTGCAGTGACCTGAAAACATATTCTTTCCTGATAACGTACAGCTGGCTTTATTTGTATCTGAGATTGTACCAACTTGATGAATAGCAAGGCAGATTTTTACCTTCTGAATGTAAGCTAATTTTTACTATATCACATTCAAGCAGGACCTTTCCACTGCCCCTCATTTGTTTGCCAAGTGTTTTTAAAAAATTAAGTATTTGCCAACTCTCATTAGGTCTAAGTTCTAACAGTACCACAAAGAGGAAAACCTGAGGTCATCAGTGCTTTGCAAATAAGGAAACGTAGGATAAAAAGCTTACTTGAGTCCTAACCATACTGGAAAGGCAAACTCATACATAAACAAAAGTTAGACTAGGGAAAAGTTACAAAGGTAACTGATTGAGCAAGAGTCTAGAAAAGGGAGGGGTAGTCAGAATAGAACAGAACTAGGTGTCCTAGTTATATTACAAAAGAAAAACCTTTCCAGTGAAAACAGCCAGAGTTAAAATAGTTAACCCCTTGCTGACAATGAGAAGCCCTTTATTATTGCCTCTTTCCTGGTTTCATTAAACAAAGAAAGCCCCATAATGTTAGATTAATTTTGGCCAAGTGATTTCAGAGCCAAAGACAAACAAAATTTGAAAGTCCCTGACGTTGAAATATGATTAAAATGTGAGGCCATTTCTAGGGAGGAGTAAGCACACAAAGACCTCTGGGAACATGAAGGGCAGTGCTGATGTAACTTAGGCTGGTTTTGAGTTAATACCAAAAACTTGCTTGGCTAGAAAAAATAAGCAGTCTCATTTCAACTTGGTCACTTACTAACTCTGTATCCTTGAGAAATTGCACATCTAAAGCTTCAGTTGTTTAAGCCATAGAGCACAGATCACTCACTGATGAGTGATAATCAGATCACAGATGCTTAACAATGAAGTGAGAACAAAAATGGGAAAACTGTGAGATACGAAGCATTGTACAATGTAAAATATCATTGCTGATGAGCCAAGATTCTGGTCTATTTGAGGCAAGTATTAAATCCAAGAAGAAAGCCAGGGAACACCAATTTCAAGATAAGTCCTACTATGACAGAAATAATCCAATGACAGACCCCTAAAATTTCCCTCTTAGCTCTCTGAGTACACAGTAGGAAATCACTTTTAGAAGGGTGTTTTCTGAAAAATCCTCTTGATTAAACTCACAGCTCCAGCACTTAAAGTTAATTGCACTCAGAAGAGAATTGGCATATGAGGGAACAAAAACGGAAGCCAACAAGAATGTAAAGCCTTGTGCTATGGTTGCCTCATACAGTGATAGTCTCTAAAACACAAAGTACCTCAAATAAAATTTTAATGTCTCGTTTCTCATCTAGCCCAAGTAGTTGTGTTAGTCAAGCAGAGCTGTCTAGTTTATTTACTTATTTATTTATTTTTTGAGACAGAGTCTCATTCTTTCACCCAGGCTGGAGTGCAATGGCGCAATCTCGGCTCATTGCAACCCCTGCCTCCTGGGTTCCGGTGATTCTCCTTCCTCAGCCTCCCGAGTTGCTGGGATTACAGGCCCCCGCCACTAGGCCCAGCTTATTTTTGTATTTTTAGTAGAGATGGGGTTTCACCATGTTGGCCAGGCTGTCTCCAACTCCTGACCTCAGTTGATCTGCACATCTCAGCCTCCCAAAGTGCTGGGATTATAGGTGTGAACCACCACGCCCGGCTGGGAGAACTGTCTAGTTTAGAACTGAATGGCAAATATCAGAGTTAGATGTAGAAACTTAATCTCATTTAAGAATGAAATAGTTTGGAGTAAGATAAAGCAAAAAGTGTTTAGGTGTTCTTTCTGCTAAATTATTCTACTAGTACTTTCTTCCAGTTATTTGCTACAATTTCCATGCATTGACTATACTGCAAAATTCACATGTTTCATCTTGACCAAAGACAAAGTAAAATCAGCTCTCTGCTCTAACTCACAATTAACAAACCACTTGTTACTCAACTGGACTGTCAAGAGTTGTCAAGAAATGAAAACAGCAAACTAGAAAAAGGCTAACTAGAGGAAGAGCTATTGTGCCTGATGAAAAGATCAAAACAATTGAGAAGGAAGGAGCACCTACCTTTCTGACATTCAGAAAACATAAATGGTGTTTGGCTACTCTCTTTATGTAAACTGACCTTCTGACTGGCTGGTTGAATACTGACTCATTTCTGACCTTATCAAATAGGTGCTCCCTTTTAAATTTTGTTGTGTGTGTGTGTGTTGTTGTTGTTGTTGTTTTTTGAGACAGAGTTTCATTCTTTTGCCCAGGCGAGAGTGAAGTGGCATGATCTTGACTCACTGCAACCTCCGCCCCCTACGTTCAAGCAATTCTCCTGCCTCAGCCTCCTGAGTAGCTGGGATTACAGGCACCCGCCACCACTCCTGGCTAAGTTTTGTATTTTTAGTAGGGATGGGGTTTCACCATGTTGGCCAGGCTGGTCTTGGACTCCTGATCTCAGGTGATCCACCTGCCCCAGCCTCCCAAAGTGCTAAAATTACAGGTGCGAACCATTGCGCACAGCCCTTTTTAACTTTTGGCTCAGAGGTATTCCTATTGGAAAATCAGAGCCATCAAAAGCCTAATGTAGGTCAAACTAATGAAATTCTA
This sequence comes from Macaca nemestrina, assembly GCF_043159975.1. Lineage (NCBI taxonomy): Eukaryota > Metazoa > Chordata > Mammalia > Primates > Cercopithecidae > Macaca > Macaca nemestrina. The sequence goes on along the minus strand of NC_092145.1, from coordinate 116,880,629 downwards.
ATAAAGTTTGTGGTTTATACTACAATGTTTATACCAAAGTTTATTTCTTAGTTTTGAGAAACACACCATGGTATGTAAGATGTTCACATTAAGGGTAGCCAGGTAAAGGGTACACAGGAACTCTCTGTATTTTCCTTTTAACCCTTCTCTAAATCTAAAATTATTTCAAAATAAAAGTTTATTAACCAAAAAAGTCTACTGTATGCTCAGCATTGTGCTCCACAAGGTGATGGCTAGCCTCCAACAACTGGATATATTCTTGCTCTGTCAGCTATACAGCCTCTACGGTCAATTCAGCAATATAAGGGAATTTTCCAGGCAGCGTCCAGTACAGACTTCTGTGATGAAGAGGAGAAATATCTCTTAAAATAGACCTTTGTTCATGATGGGAAGGAACATGGGACTCTGCAGGACTTGTTACTACCTGCCTGTCTCACTCCCACCCGTATGGCCACTGGGTTCTGGAGTCCATCTAAAGGGCCTCAGGAGGACTATAACTGTCAGGAAAAACTTTCACTACTGGAAAGCTTGTTAGCACTTTCCTCTTGCAAATGCTCCTTCCAAGAAAGCTCATCTTCTACTCCATTGGCGTGTGGGACAAATGTTGAAGTTTAATTTGTAGGCAGGGAGTTCTCCATCGACACATGCTGTGGCACTCTGCTTTGATGGCTAGAGTGTCTGCTTAGGCAAACCTAGTGGTGCTAAGCAACATCCTTGACACCTTTGTATTGAGGCACTCCTGCTAAGGATTCATAATGATGACATAACAAGAAGATCCCTGTAAAAGACTTTGGTGGGTATTTTACTTGGTGGGAGTATTTTGTGCTAGATGGCCTTTTGCTAGTTGTTTCCTTACAGATGATAGATTATTTACTCTCTCTTTATTAGAAGGTTCCCGCCTCTAGTTTGAGATGTATTAAAGCTAGCATTTTCTATTCCCCTTCCTCAATATATTCTTCAGTCTTTCTTGATGTTAGCATTAAAACCTCTAGGATACGCTTTATTTATTTGCAAGCTCCATTACTAAGCCATCCATGTGACTCAGTGAAAGCCTTTTACTGAAAAAGTAAACATCTTAAACCAAATCAATCACTTGCCTTTTCTCAGTCTATCAAAAACTTTATATCATTTTTTTTTGTCCATCAGATACAGGTGAAAGAAAGATAATACAAAGATATGTTGAATGGGGGTTGTGGAGGGGAAGTGGAACAAGCTAATGTTTTGTATCATTCCCTATAAGATTCAAGGAGCATTGGGAATATAATGAGAAATGAGACAAGCTTCCTCCCTTCATGGAACTTACCTGCTCATAGAGGAGGGAGATAAAAATCAATTAAACATAGACATTGATAAAGTAAATATAAATTGTCATAGATGCTATGCAGCAGACAAATAAGGGGCTGAGACAGGGAATATGGTGGAAGGAAGGGGATCTCTACCTGAAAGGAGTTGTCAGAGGAGGCTTCTCTGGGAAAATGATTTGAGCTGAGACCTAAAGAAGGAAACAACCAAACCCATAAAGATTGGAAGAAGCAATATATGTAAATCCCTGGGGTGGGAAAGCTGCTAGTGAAAACTAGTGGGGCTGGAGCACACTGAGCAAGGGGAAAGTGGTCCAAGATTGGGTTGGAGAGATGAGCAGGGTCCGAGTGATTCGGGGCCTCACAGGTCACGGGAAGGAGGTTGGGTTTTTTCTCCAGGTATAGAGGGAAGCCATGGAAAAGCTGTAAGCTAGGAAGTGACATGATCTGTCTAAGACTTTAAGAAGATTACTTTTGCTGCTATTTGACATGATGTACTAAAGCAGATTGAGAGGGGAGCTGGAAGGCCAGTTTGAAGCTGTTGCACTGCTCCATACCTGGATGAGGAAGATGCCGACGGAGAATGGTGAAAGTGGGCAGATTCAGGATATGTCTTAGAGAATGAAAGTACTAAACACTTCCATGGATTAGATGTATGAAGTGAGGGAAAGGAAGGAGACTAGAATAACTCCTAAGTATGACTTAAATGACAGGACTTGATTGTAAGGGCTGTCATTACAAAGTAAGGTTTTAAAAATAGGATTTTCTTTTTACAAAAGATTATAATCTCAATTTTTTAAAAAAAGGTTTGTGTCTTTGGTTTTTAAACTTTTATGTGTATTAGAAACCACTGTAGACTTGTTTTCTTTGCTTAAGATACAGATGCTTAGGCTTCTACTCCAGTCCTACTGAATCCAACTGGGAAGACATAGGGTCCAGGCATCTGCTCTTATAACAAGCTGTGAAGAGTTCTGACGTAGTCTGAGACCCACTGGTTTAAAGAGAAAAACGTGAGATGCACATACACAGCAATTTGTTTGAAGAATAGGCCAGGCACACTGGCTCATGGTGTAATCCCAGCACTTTAGGAGGCCGAGGTAGGTGGATCATCTGAGGTCAGGAGTTCGAGACCAGCCTGGCCAACATGGTGAAACCCCATCTTTACTAAAAATACAAAAATTAGCTGGACATAGTGGCAGGTGCCTGTAATCCCAGCTACGCAGGAGACTGAGGCAGGAGAATCACTTGAACCCAGGAGGAGGAGGTTGCAGTGAGCCGAGATCACGCCATTGCACTCCAGTCTGGGCGACAGAGTGAGACTCCATCTCAAAAAAAAAAAAAAAAAGAAAAGAAAAGAAAAAGAAAATAAATCAGTTTTACCTACAAGTTTATTCAAACCACTGTTTCTGGTTAACACAAAAATAGTATTCAGATAGCAATGATAAAGAATTCATGAATATTCTAACAAATTGTGCTTCTAAAAGATAAACTGAATGACTGGTAAAGAGGAAAGGCAAGCAGCAATTTTGAAAGGAAAGAATTATCTCTACTCCCATGATTCTATATTTGAATCAACTTGTTTTGTGTTTATAAGGATATATCAGGTAATATAATTATACACACACACACACACACAGAGGGAGAGAGTAATTTGGCTAATCAATAACAGATATTTCTGCCATAGTTTATAAAACTCCAAAGTGTTTTTGATACCCTCAACAAAATAATGAATTCAGTAAATATTAATGAATTCATTAATATTTATAATGAATTAATAATGAATTCAATAAATATTAATAGAGAAGCACTATAGGAGGAACCATAGAATGTTATGGAGTACATAAGGATGGGAGGCACGAGTGGTGGTTTACAGTGATGAAGAAAGGCGGAAAGGGAAAACGTGTCTCTACAATGTGACATTCATAGCATACATTATTTCCCTGAGTCTTTAGAAGACCACCGGAAGACTGAAGTCATGTTCGTTTTATAAATGAAGATACAAAAGCTCAAGAATATTATGTACTGTGTTTAATCCTGCTGTGAGTGAGCAGTAGAACCAGAATTTAAACCAGTTATGTCTGGTTCTAAAGCCTGTCTATGCTTTTTGTGTGCATGCATTGGTACAGAAAATCAAGTGATACAGTCATCCCTCAAATTTTTCAGCAAATACTTGATGGAAAGGAAGACTGAAATAATTGCTGAGAGCTGAAATATTTCTTCCTCCTAACATGTTGGACATTTTATGAAGTCTACCAGGAGTAAATATAAATTTTTGTAAAAATACAAAGATCAGCCAGGTGTGGCGGTGCACCCCTGTAGTCCCAGCTACTCAGGGGGCTGAGGCAGGAGAATCGCTTGAAACCGGGAGGTGGAGGTTGCAGTGAACCAAAATCATGTCACTGCACTCCAACCTGGGCAACAGAGTGAGACTCCATCTCAAAAGAAAAGAAAATTAAACAATTTTTATTGCAAGATTTCCTATAATTCTTTTCACAAAACCTAGAAATGTTGACTCTTTATTCTCTACAAATTACTGGTTTCCTTGATCTCCATGTGCCCTAAGATAAAATTAGACTTTTTGAAGGGAAATGAAAGACCCTTTTCCATGAATATTCATATCAAAGAACCCCTCACACTTGCCTATCTATCAGGGTGACTCATTGTATTAGTTTCTTACGACTGAATTAACAACTTACCCCCAAACTTAGCCTAAAATAGTAAATGTTTATTTAACAATTTCTGTGGATCAAATATTTGAGAATGGCTTAGAATTGTTCTGATTCAGGATCTGCCAAGACATTATAATCAAGATGTTGGCCAGGGCAGTAGTCACCAGAAGGCTTGCCTGGGGCTGGAAGATCCCATTCCAAGCTCACTCAGGTGGCTATTGACCAGAGTCCTCAGTTCTTCACCAGATGGATCATACCATAGTGTTGTTTGAGTGTTCTCACATGACAGTTGTTTTCCCACCAGAGGAAATGATCCAAGACAAAGAGAAGCAAGAAGTAAGCCACAATGTAACGTAGAAGTTACAAACCATTGTTTCTGCCATATGCCATTGATGAGAAGCCAGTCTCTTAAGTCCAGCCCATACTCAAAAAGAATGAAATTAAGTTTGTGAACTTATTTTAAAACCACCATTACTGCTGAAGGTAAAAAAAAAAAAAAAAAAAAAAAAAAAAAAAAAAAAAAAAAAAAAAAAACTAATACAGTTTCCTGTGAGACAGAGAAAGTTTCTACTAAGTACTAGTGGTACTCTTTTGTGATTGCTAGCTAAGAATGATGAATTGCTCAGTAAGAAAGCAAAATAATGATAACCTACTATATCATGTGGGAAACCATTTTTATACAATGGTGGTCATACGGATTACTATCAGGCAAGCTATCCTAGAGGTTATGAAACAGAAAGGCTTATTAACGAAATTATAAATGTTTAAATCACACACAGTTTTTAAATAAGTTTAAAACACAGAGAAAGAAGAAAGAGGCCGGGCGCGGTGGCTCAAGCCTGTAATCCCAGCACTTTGGGAGGCCGAGATGGGCGGATCACGAGGTCAGGAAATTGAGACCATCCTGGCTAACATGGTGAAACTCCGTCTCTACTAAAAAATACAAAAAAATAGCCGGGCGAGGTGGCGGGCGCCTGTAGTCCCAGCTACCCGGGAGGCTGAGGCAGGAGAATGGCGTGAACCCGGGAGGCGGAGCTTGCAGTGAGCCGAGATCGCGCCACTGCACTCCAGCCTGGGCGACAGAGGGAGACTCCATCTCAAAAAAAAAAAAGAGGTAGGATACAAGCAGGGTGGAAGGACTGCACACCTGAATCCTTAGAACGTTCTTCTGTTCTCTCTTTCTCCCTCTCTCCCCCACCCCCAAATCCCCACCACACTACATCATGCTACATTGATACTGTAGTTATAAAATTATGTTATGGGATCTCAGGCCACAGATGGAAGATTCCTGGGACCAATGGCGCACACTTGCTCTGTTGGAGATGTGCAGGGACCAGCACACCTGAACACAGATGTAGCTTGTTGATAGTTCCGCTGAAGAGCTATGAGATTTATTTGTTTTTTGGGGAAAAGCATATGTGAATCCAGTATTGTACCCTACTGGATGTCACCAATGGATGACCAACTTAGGGGCTACACAACTGTCAGCCCAAAGGTAGCATAATCATGACTTGGTCTTGGCCTATCCATCATTTTCTAGCCATAATAACACTCTATTGCATATTTCATTTATTCTATCTTTTAACATATTTTATAGGTTACTAAGTTACGATTTACATTTAAACTCTTTTATATATTCTGCCTATATCACAAACTACATGCTTATTTATTATTTATACTTAACACATCCTATAAATTTTGTCTGTATTTTACAAGCTTCTAGCTTACTGTTTATAGTTAACACTTCTTATGACTTTCTTCCATTCCATTTAATTTTCTTTTCCATAGCAGAGTTGAATTATTGAATTATGGCAGCAATATGAATTATAGCAATTGCACTATTCTCAAATAATACTACAAAAGACATTTCACAATGTTTCCAAAAGCAGAGACAGACCTTCTCTTATTGAGGAAATATGTTTTTCCCAATATGCAGTTGGGTTGTATAATCTCTAAAAGGAATGGATTAGCATTTAAAAGAGGTGATTATGTCACTGGATAATGGAGCTACATGGCTGTCAGTTTGCTTGGACAATAGCAAATCTCCTCAAACACCTTACCCCCACCTCTGCCTCTGAACAACCAGTGACAAACATCAAAGTCTACCCAGAAAATGCAGGAGACCCCTAGTAATGACATCAGGAACCAAAGAGGATCCACAGAGCCTCTTGCAGGTTGAGTTCTCTGGAAGCAGACGCTGTGTTAGAATTTGGGGTGCAAGATGTTTATTAGGGGTCAATGTGTTAGAAAGGAAGTGGGAGCAGAGGGAGCAGGTGAGCTACAGTGCAGGCTCAATACAGCCTAGTTCAATCCAATGGGGATCTCTGAAGATAAGATTGCCCATTAGAGTTGTCTCCCATTAGGCCAAAATAGCAGGGCCTTTATACCTCTGCTTCACTGAGTCATTGAATGTTTGCTACCCTCAAAGGACTAGACCTCCAACAGGGCTGCTCGCTGCAGATGAGGCAGATTCTGAAGGACTGACAGCTGGAGACTGCCTACTGACTATACTTCTCACAGCTGGGTAACAAATCCTTCCTTGAAGGAGAATCTAGGGGGTGCATCTCTGTGTCTAACACAGTCAGACAGATCTTTCCCTCTGGGGTAGGGTGTGGTTTTCCTGACAGAGAAGAAAGAGTATTCAGACTGAGACATTTGAAAGAAATCGTTCTTGGGAAGAAGAGGCCCAACCTAAGGGTGAAAATGCCAATTAGGAATTAAGGGAAGCTGGGAGAGATTGGCCTTCTCCATGGGAAGACCTGTGTCTTTGGGAGCATCTCTTGGGAAATGGAAAGAGAAGTCTAATGTAGCTAGAACTTTAATTTGTATCTCCCTCTCTATACCTCTTTTCTAAAAATGCTTTATCCCTGTAGGAACAGGGTGTAGAGGCAGAGTATCCAGAGGAAATGGGTCTGTTGTATTCTATCCCCCATTCCTTGCCCAAGGAGAAAGGAGAGGTACATCTGCTGACTAACTGGACAAGATCTCTGAGAGCACAGAGGTGATTTCCGGTCCTGGAAAGCTTCCCACAGTTAAGCCAGAGACAGAAGAAAGAACCAAGATGTAAGATAATTTTTCTGGAGAGAACATATGCAGAAAAGACCAAGCCTTTTGACTATACTCATAGATTAGCAAATGATGACTCCTAAGAAAGAAGGAAGGGACTTCAGAAAACTCCTGATTTTGTAACAAACTTCCCACATTGTGCAGTGAAGTAGCTTTTTCTGAAATGTTTGCCTAGGAACCAGAATATATTTTTAATCGACCTAAGTTTTGAGTTTTTCAGTTCAGTCACAGGTTCCTATCAATGGTGGCTGGATTAGTCAGGAAAAAGTAACAAATAAAACCTAAAATCTCAGTGGTTTAACATGACAACAAATTATTTCTAACTCACATTATATGATCAGCACAGTCAATGGAGGACTGTGCTACACAGTCACCCAAGTCTTAGAAGCTTCACCATCTTGAATATATACCATTCGGAACACATGGCCTTCACCCACTTCCACCACACATGACCCATTATCTGGAATCCAGTTACATGGCTGAAATTTCAAAGCAAGTGAATTTGGAGATTGTAACTTTCCTATATATCCAGATAGTGGAAAATGAAATGGGATTTGGTGAGCATATAGCATTGTTTCTAGCACAATGAGGAACAGCTGGCCGTCTGGTTTTGCAGGAAAGCCTGGTGAACCTTACAAACCCCTTCTCAGTTGGTTCTTACTTTTATCTGGGCTAAATAATCCTAGACTTGGAACCACATACAGGCAATACAGAACAACTGCTTTTGAGAAAAGGATATTAAACTACACTTCTGAGATGACTCAGTACCCAGAGATTATTGCCTTAGCTTATTAAGAAACCTTCAAGCAGTTAGGGTAAAGAAATGATGAGTACAGTTGAAAAACCATGATAATATTTTCAGGTTCAAATAATATTTTAGAAATAGTCTTCATAATTTTAAGAAAACCAGAATCAGTAGAGGACTAGTGCTCTGTCAGAACACCAAGGAGTAACATAAACATCCTTCTATATTCTCCAGAAATTATTTCTTACAGAAAGTAAGGTAAGTCCTGGTGCGGTGGCTCACGCCTGTAATCCCAGCACTTTGTGAGGTCAAGGGAGGCGGATCACCTGAGGTCAGGAGTTCAAGACCAGCCTGGCCAACATGGAGAAACCCTGTCTCTACCAAAAATACAAAAATTAGCCAGGCGTGGTGACATGCACCTGTTATCCCAGCTACTCGGGAGGCTGAGGCAGGAGAATCACTTGAACCCAGGAGGCAGAGGTTGCAGTGAGCCGAGACCCTGCCTTTGCACTCCAGCCTGGGCAAGAAGAGTGAACTCCATCTCAAAAAAAAAAAAAAAAAAAAAAAAGTAAGATAAAGTCGTTCCCTGGGGTTGTTTCTGTGGATTCATTTTTAAAAACACGAAAAAATAGACTGTTTCCAGAACATTCATGACATCTAAACCCATGGATAAATACAGCATCTGAATATCTTTTATTTATTCCATCTTTTGCTCAGTTCAGTAAAACCATGACTTATTAGCAAACAGGTACCATAAATTACCTCATTGAAATGAGTAGATAACTTACCTTTAGTCTACAAAATTTTTATTGAATATGTATTATGTATGGGGCAGTTTCCTCTGAAGCTATAACAGTGATCAAAACAGAAAAATTCCCTTCCCAGTTAAAGATTACATTTTAATGGATAAAATCAAACAAATAATTTAGTAAAGCAAACATTGTGTCAGAAAGTTGTAAGTGCTATAGATAAAAAACAGAGCAAGGAAGAAGGATGGAACTTGAGATAGGGGTTGTCACTGCTCAGAGAACTACTTGGGGATTAGTGTCTGGGAGAATAGAAAAGAAATAATGGGTTTCTTATGGGTGCTGCCATAAACAGGCGCAAAGATCATGGTGAGACTTTTTTAAAGTTTTTATTTTAGGTTCGGGGTACATGTGAAGCTTTATTACATAGGTAAACTCATGTCAAGGGGGTTTGTTGTATGAATTATTTCATCACCCAGGTATTAAGCCCAGTACGTAATAGTTATCTTTTCTGTTCCTCTCCCTCCTCCCACCCTCCACCCTCAAGTAGACCACAGTGTCTGCTGTTTCCTTGTGTTCATAAATTCTCATCATTTAGTTCCCACTTATACGTGAGAACATGCAGCATTTGGTTTTCTCTTCCTGCATTAGTTTACTGAGGATAACAGCCTCCAGCTCCATTTAAAGGACAAGATCTCATTTCTTTTGATGGCTGCATAGTACTCCATGATGTATATGTACCACATTTTCTTTATCCAATCTGTCATCGATGGGCATTTAGATTGATTCCGTGCCTTTGCTATTGTGAATAGTGCTGCAATGAACATTCTCATGCCTGTGTCTTTATGGTAAAATGATTTATATTCCTCTGGGTATATACCCAGTAATGGGATTGGTAGGTCAAATGATAGTTCTGATTTTAGCTCTTTGAGGAATCACCATTCTGCTTTCCACAATGGCTGAATTAATTTACACTCCCAAAGATCATGGTGAGATTATTCTTGATTCCCTCAAGGCAAATAGTGGTAGTAAAGCTGTAATGAGTGGAGAGATGGAAGTCTTGCCAGAAACACACAGAGATCTGATCTCCCTTTTCATTCCTGCCAATGATGACATGGAGACTGGGGAGTAGATGATTGTGACTAGAGAATGTAGACCTCTGGGACTCTGTCTGCACTCTTGCTCTCCATTGATGGAACTGTGAATTTCTTAAAGGCAGGAGACTGTACCTCTTATCTATTGAGACTTGTCAACTTAAAAATCACAAATTTATAAATTTAGAAAAAATACTTTATTTTGTATAAAGGTTTATAGTCTGCAGGGTGGCCATTCCACAGGCTGGGAAGTATGGCCTCCAGTAGAGACCAGAAACAGGCACTTTGAGGGAGGGGAGGGTGGAAGAGGAACTTATGTTGAACAAGTTGGCCAAGTATACATATTTAACAGGTTATAGCAGGAACTATGAATAGTCACAAAGGGGATCCTGACACATGGGTATTCAACAAACATGTATGTAACATACAACCCAAGTTCACGTTAGGGTAGAGACTTAACATTTAAATGAATTACTATTAGGCCCTATACATCAAAAGCTAAAGCAGGGATATGGAGGCATTCAGGTGTGCAGCCTCTGTAATCAAGTAAGAACCAGTCTATGGTTGGTGGTCTCTCATCAGAAGAAAGTTACTGAAATAATTCTCCTTTATGGCTTTTAGTACAAGAGGTTAGTCAGTCAATGCCTAGTGGTGGATGAGCCACAATTGTTTTAAAATTGTTTATCTCAGGCCATGTGCAGTGACCCACGCCTGTAATCTCAACACTTTGGGAGGGCAAGGCAGGCGGATCACCTGAGGTCAGAAGTTCAAGACCAACCTGACCAACATGATGAAACCCTGTCTCTACTAAAAATTCAAAACCTAGCCAGGCATGGTGGTGTGCACCTGTAATCCCAGCTGCTTGGGGGGCTGAGGCAAGAGAATTGCTTGAACTCAGGAGATGCAGATTGCAGTGAACTGAGATTATACCCTGCACTGCAGCCTGGGTGATAGAGTGAGACTCAGTCTCAAAAAAAAAAAAAAAAAAAAAAAAATTGTGTATCTCAAGGCCAGTGCTTGTTTAGCTATTAGTGACAAAGAAAGTGTGTTGTGCAGATAGAACATAGTTTATTCTGTAAGTGTGGTGGTGCGTGACTTAACCCTTGCCTGGCATGTTTATAATTTGGTATCTTATTGTCACAAAGACCCTGTTCTATCAGTCTTATGATCTCTATTTAATACTGTTGTTGATCAATTGTTGTGTCTAAACCACAAAAGGAAGGGAATATAATAAACTGTGTCCAACCTCTTGTCACATCACGACTGGGAACTCAATTTTTAAGATTTCTCTGAGGTCACCGTGTCCAAAAAGGAATCCATTCAGTGGTTGGGAGGCATAGGATCTTATTTTTAGTTCCTAGATTCAATAAATGTTGAATGAATCAATCTCTATGAAATGCATTTTTAAGTGTATGGTATTAGCAATCTATAGTTAAGTGGTGGCTCATGCCTGTAATCCCAGCAGTTTGGGAGGCCGAGGCGGGCAGATCACGAAGTCAGGAGATCGAGACCATCCTGGCGAACACTGTGAAACGCCGTCTCTACTAAAAATACAAAAAAAATTAGCCAGGCATGGTGGTGGGCACCTATAGTCCCAGCTACTCGGGAGGCTGAGGCAGGAGAATGGCATGAACCCGGGAAGCAGAGCTTGCAGTGAGTGGAGATTGCGCCACTGCACTCCAGTCTGGGCGACAGAGCGAGACTCCGTCCCAAAAAAAAAAAAAAGGAGTTTGGTAATTGATAATTGTGGTGGCTTTATAATGTGTCAACCTGGCTACACTGAACTACATTTCCCAGAATTCTCTTTATTGTATGTTTCCTGTTGCCATCAGCCGCAAGAGAGATTCTTGGAAGATTTGGAGCTTAGACAGGAAACAGTGGCCATTTTGTAGCTCACACAAGTTGTTGCTAATCTGCTAGTGTGAAGTAGTGGCTGAACCAGCAACTTCTCTACCTTCCCCTGGATCCTCCTTCAGCTTTTCCAATTCCTAAGGCGGGTATGTGTGTTTACCTCCATGATGAAGCAGAACACTCACACCACTAAGGTCAGAACTGATTTCAGTCTCTCCTTGTGAGATCCCAGACTGCATTTTCCCTTCCCCACTTTACAGTTATCCTCTTTCCTGACAGACTGCCCTGTGGACTTCACATTCTAACATCAGATACAAAGAAACACAGACATACACACACACACACACACACACACACACGCACACACACACTTCCTTGTGGTTCTGTCTCTGTAGTTGAACCATAATGGATACAAATATTTTTATTATTAACATCCTCAGGGAGTTAAGAGAAAATATTGCATCCACGAAACAAAATTAGGGTACTACAATGGAAAAACCCTTTAGAAAATAACAATCAAAAAAAGTTATTAGAAGTGAAAAACATGATAGCAGAAATTTCAAAAACCAACAGAAGATTTGGAAAACAGAGATGAAGAAATCTCAGAAATAAGAGCAAAAAAAATATGTCTTCCACCTTATACTCTCTCTCAGGCTCTTCTTGCTAATTTGCTCTTATGAAGCCAGCTGCCATGTTATAAGCTGCCCTATGGAGAGGCCCATGTGACAGGAACTGAGAATGACCTCCAGCCAACAGCCAGCAAGGAACTGAGGCCCTCAATCTAACAGCTCACAAGGAACTGAGTCCTGACAGCAACCACATGCATGAATTTGGAATTGGTTCTTCCTCCAGTAGAGCTTTGAGATGACTGTGGCCCCAGCTGACACCTTGATTGAGGCTCATGAGAGACTCTGAGCCAGAGGCACCCAGGTAAGCTGCATTCAGATTCCCGATCCACAGAAACTAAAAATAATAAATGTTTGCTGTTTTAAGCTGTTAAATTTTAGGGTAATTTGTTATGCAGCAATAGATAATTAATATACTGATAGTGAATGATCGATAATCTAAAATTAGTTATTTCTATTCAGAAGTTCTAAATGAAATATTATCACTCTTATTACAGACTTATATCCCAATGGAATCATGTGCAGGTTAGCTGGAAAGCATTAGTGTTTTGGAGTATAATAAAGTATGTAAACATTGTTCTACTCTCTCCCTGCCTAAAAGTATCATAGAGTAAATGTGACAGTGAACAAGGAATTGTCAGAAGAGGAAGATAGTTTCCATGGGTCCTGGACTAACATGAGAATTTGGCAAGGCTGGGAATCCTGAAATCGAAATAAAGAAGTGTTTGTCTGTACATAGGCTTTCCTGGAAAGTTTTCAGAAGTGAGTAACTCACATCCTGATATACCAAGATACCTAACCCTACGTGAAGTGTGTCATTATTAGGGTTGTGTATAAGTGTGTGTAGTACTGCCTTACTATAACTTACAAACCACTGAGAAGGGCCAAGGCCCTCCAGTTTCAGGATTGGGTTTAATTCTTGGATTATTCTTCTTTTATTGTACGTTGTTAAAGAAATATCAAAACTATTAAATACCAATAAAAATTTTGAAAAATAAAAATAACTATTATATATCAATTAAAAATTTTTAAATAAGAAATAATTGTTCTGTATTTAGGAAGCGTATTCCATAAAAGTAATGACAACTGTGGTATTTAGATAATGGTTCAAGGATTCCTGTGTAAAAAATGTCATATAGAGTTGCTTTTGTAACTTTCAAATGGAGATTTCATATTGTAATGAATCTTTTATGCATGTTTAAGGATTTTAAAATATAGAGGATGTGGAAAATGAAGAAGATGAAATGAAATCTACATTGTTGAGCTCCAAAAGAATTAGTAGCTTTAGATTAGAAAGCATCTTTCTGTATGTGATATTTTTGGGTCAGTATTTTACCAAGATTATGCAATGCTCACTTACTATTGATTTTTTAGTATCTATCTTGTTTCAAATCTATGACTTGCTAAGGGACAGACCAAATTAGCAAGTACAAATGCATGTAAATAATTATAGGAAAATATAACAAAAATTGATTTCAATAATTTGAAACTCTCTAAACACAGGAGAACTGTCAAATTTACTTTTTTATTTTAATTTTATTTTAATTTATAATTTTTTATTTTAATTTTTGTAAGTACATAGTAGGTGTATATATTTGTAAGATATATGAGATGTTTTGATACAGGGATGCAATGCATAATAATCACATCATGGAAAATGGGGTATGCATCCCTGCAAGCATTTATCCTTGTTGTTACAAACAATCCAATTATACTCTTATAGTTATTTTTAAATGAACAACTAAATTATTATTTTCTATAGTCACCCTGTTGTGCTATCAAATGCTAGAACTTATTATTCTTTCTACCTGTTTTTTTGTACTCATTAACCATCCCCACCTCCCCGCTCCACCACCCACCACTATATTTCCCAACCTCTGGTACTCATCCTTCTACTCTCTATCTCCATGAGTTCAACTGTTGTGATTTTTAGATGCCACAAATAAGTGAAAACATGCAAAGTTTGTCTTTCTGTACCTGTTTTATTTCACTTACCATAACGACCTCTGGTTCCATCCATGTAGTTGCAAGTCACAGGATCTCATTCTTTTTTTTATGGCTGAATAGTACTTCATTGTGTGTATGTACATTTTCTTTATCCATTCATCTGTTGTTAGACACTTTGGTTGCTTCCAAAGTTTGGCTATTGTGAACAGAGCTGCAACAAACATGGGATATCTCTTCGATATACTGATTTCCTTTCTTTTAGTTATATACCCAGCAGTGAGATTGCTGGATCATACGGTAGCTCTATTGTTAGTTTTTTGATGAACCTCTAAACTATTCTCCACAGTAGTTGTACTAATTTACATTCTCACCAATGGTGTGAGAGGGTTCCCTTTTTCCACATCCTTACCAGCATTTGTTATCACCTGTCTTTTGTATAAAAGCCATTTTAACTGGGGTGAGATGATATCTCATTGTAGTTTTGATTTGCATTTATCTGATGATCAATGATGTTGAGCGTCTTTTCATGTGCCTGTTTGACATTTGACATTTGTATGTCTTCTTTTGAGAAATGTCTATTCAAATCTTTTACCTTTTTTTCTTTTTTTTTTTTTTTTTGAGACAGAGTATCACTCTGTGGCCCAGGCTGGAGTGCAGTGGCATGATCTCAGCTCACTGCAACCTCTGCCTCCCAGGCTCAAGAGATTCTCATTTCTCAGCTTCCCGAGTAGCTGGGATTACAGGCGTCCACCACCACGACCAGCTAATTTTTGTATATTTAGTAGAGATGAGGTTTTACCATGTTGTCCAGGATGGTCTCGAACTTCTGAACTCAGGTGATCCACCTGCCTTGGCCTCACAAAATGCTGGGAGTACCATCATGAACTACCGTGCCTGGCTTTCACCCATTTTTTAATCAGATTATTAGATTTTTTCCTATAGAATTGTTGAGCTCCTTATATATTCTGCTTATTAATTTCTTGTCAGATGAGTAATTTGGTTAGGTGAATTCCTAGGTATTTAACTTCATGTGTGGCTATTGTAAATGGAATGACTTTTTAAATTTCTTTTTCACGTTGTTTAATGTTAGCATATATAAATGCTACTGATTGTTGTACGTTGATTTTGCATCCAGCAACTTTACTGAATTTATAAGTTCTAATAGTTTTTTTTTTGGTGGAGTTTTGAGATTTTTCCAAATATAAGATAATATCATCTACAAACAAGGATAATTTGACCTCTTCCTTTTCAATTTGTATGCCCTTTATTTCATTCTCTTGTCTGATTGTTCTAGCTAGGGCTTCCAGTACTATGTTGAATAACAGTGGTGAAAGTGAGCATCCTCGTCATGTTCCCTACCTTAGAGGAAAGGCTTTCAGTTTTCCCCATCCGGTATTATACCAGCAGTTGAGTCTGTAGCATATGGCTTTTATGATGTTGAATTGTGTTCCTATTATACCCAGTTTTTTTAGGGTTTTTATCATGAAGATTGTTGAATTTTATCAAATGCTTTTTCATCATCAATTGAAATGATCATATGGTCTTTGTCATTCATTCTGTTGATGTGATGCATCACATTGATTGATTTTTTTTATGTTGAACCATCCTTGCATCCCAGGGATAAATTCCACTTGGTCATGATGAATGCTCTTTTTAATATGCTGTTAAATTAAGTTTGCCAGTATTTTGTTGAGAAGTTTTCCAGCAATGTTCATCACAGATATTCGATTACAGTTTTCTTTTTTGATGCATTCTTGTCTGGTTTTGGTATCAGGATAGTACTCGCCTTGTAGGATGAGTTTAGAAGGATTGCCTCCTCCTCTATTTTTCAGGATAATTTGAGTAGGATTGGTATTAGTTCTTCTTTAAATGTTTGGTAGAATTCAGCAGTAAAGCCCTCAGGTCCCTGGCTTTTATTTACTGGGTGACTTTTTATTATGGCTTTAATCTTGTTACTTGTTATTGGTCTGTTCAGGTTTTGGATTTCTTCATGGTTAAATTTTGGTAGGTTGTATGTGGCTAGGAAATTTGTCCATTTCTTCTAGATTTTCCAATTCATTGGCATATCATTGCTCATAGTAATCACTAGTGATCCTTTGAATTTCTGTGATAAAAGTTGTAATGTATCCTTTTTCATCTCTGATTTTATTTATTTATTCTCTTTTTTCCTTAGTCTAGCCAAAGGTTTGTCAATTTTGTTTAACTTTTCAAAAAAAAAAAAAAAGTTTTGTTGCATTGATCTTTTGCATTGTTTTCTTCATTTCAAATTCATTTATTTCTGCTCTGATCATTATTATTTCTTCTACTAGTTTTGAGATTGGTTTGCTCTTACTCTTCTTCTAGCACTTTAAGATGCAGCGTTAGGTTGTTTATTTGAAGTTTTTCTTCTTTTTTGATATAGACACTTATAGCTATAAACTTCCCTTTTAATACTGCTTTTGCTGTATCCCATTGGTTTGTGTATGTTGTGTTTCCTTTATCATTTGTAAGGGAAGAGAACAAAAGTCTCTGCCTGGTAATCTAGAGAATTCTTCTGGATCTTGTCCAAGACCATCAAGGCGGTACCTCTATGAGTCTGCAAGAACCACAGTGTTACTGAGCTTGGGGTGCCCCCTAAAGCAGATACAGCTTAGATCACAATACTCAAGTCCTTTAGAAACTAGTACAGGCAATCAGAGAAGTCTTCCATCATGAAGTGATATTTTAGCCAGGCAAAATATATAGCCTCTCATTAAGATAATAGAGGAGGAAGAGCAGTTATGTCAGGAGTAAAAGAAATAAAAATTATTTTTTCAACATTCATAGGTTCTTAACTGGAATGGATCCCTGTACCAAAAGATAAATTAACAAGAGAAAAACAAACAAGTTTATTAACATGTATATTTCATACATGAAACAAACACTTGGGGCCGGGCACAGAGGCTCACACCTGTAATCCCAGCACTTTGGGAGGCCAAGGCCAGGGGATCATCTGAGGTCAGTAGTTCGAGACCAGCCTGGTCAACATGGTGAAACCCTGTCTCTACTAAAAATATAAAAATTAGCTGGGCATGGTGGCACATACCTGTAATTCCAGCTACTTGGGAAGCTGAGGCAGGAGAATCGCTTGAACCTGGGAGGCGGAGGTTGCAGTGAGCCAAGATTGCATCACTGCACTTCAGCCTGGGCGACAGAGTGAGACTCCATCTCAAAAAAAAAAAAAAAGAAATGTACACTCGGAGAATGAGTAGTTCTCAAAGAGGTTGCTTTGAATTCCAGCTTATAATCATCTTCAATAAAGAATGGTCAATTTTTGAGAAGTGACAAGACAAAGGAAAAAGACTTTGAATCTCTAGAGGTGGAAACTTGAGGGAAGGCAAATAAATGGCAGGTAAAGCCTAGTTAAATAGCATCTACAGGCCAATAAGGGCTTACACTGTCTTGTTTTCTCTGATAGAGAAAGGACAGGATATCTTTTGTCTCTGTAAATTTCTGTCCTGATTTTAAGAATAGAGGGAGAGCAGGGAGCTTTCCTGCATCTGCTGCTTAATTGCCTTCTGCTCAATTATCATTCATATTATGGTGTGGCACAGGAAAGATGGATTTTATTCTAGGTCTATTGAATTGGCTTATGGCGCCTATGCACAAGCGATATTTTGGTGGCATTGAGATGTATCTTTGTCTTGAGCTCACAAGAAAGGTCAGACTTGGGACTCTTCATCCTGTGGATAGTAAAGGAAGCCGAAGGAATAAATGAGTTCACCTAGTCAGAGGGCATGGAGTGAGAAGAAAGGACACCTAGAGAAGAATCCCGACAGACAAAACATCCAGAAACAGGCGGAAGAAAATAAGAGAGAGCTACCAAAACAGGGGGAAGAAATCCAAGGGTATGGCATGCCAGAAGTGAAGGGAGAGGAGAGCTTCAGGGAGAGAGAGAACATTGAGTGCTCGGGAAAGCCAAGTAAAATGACAACGGAGAAATGTTAATTAGATTCCAACAAGCAGCTCCTTGATAAACCTGGCAAAGCCAGTTGGAGCAGAGTGTTAGAAAACAGAATACAGATTGCTAAAGAGTGGGAGCTGAATTAGGAGAAACATCCAGTACAGACAACTTACCCAAGAAGTTTGTGAATGGGGATTGAAAGAGCTAGAGGGTGAGCGAGAGGGCAAGAAAAAACAAATGAATTGCATAAGCAATAGGTGACGCCATTGGATGAAACCCAAAGAGAATTTTTTTTGTTTTGTCCTTTTAATGATATTAACTTGAGCATATTTACATTTCGATGAGAGTGTAGAAAAGAAGGGGTTAAAAATAAAAGCAGGAGAGAGCAGGAGTGGGAGGAAGGGGAAGAGGTTGGGAGAAGGAAATGAAAATAGCCGTAAATTATAACAATACTACAGGAGATAGGATCCAGAGCACAGGTTTTACTGCAAGGAATGAGGAAAAGACTGGTGCAGATGTTGACGATGGTTTGTAGATGTAATTACAGGGAGTTGAGAGGATTTTGTTACAC